>NC_058135.1:123983496-124010552 GCF_016433145.1 Gracilinanus agilis
AGAGAGAGAGAGAGAGAGAGAGAGAGAGAGAGAGAGAGAGAGAGAGAGAGAGAGAGAGAGAGAGAGAGAGAGAGAGAGAGAGATTACATTCCTGGGAATCTGGGGGAAATCTTGTGACAGGGCATCGAGATAAAAGAGGACAAGTTATGTCTAAGAACAGCAACAGTTTATCAGCACCATACAGTCCATGAAGGGAAGTAATGTGTAATAAGACTAAAAAGGTAGGTTTGTGAAGGGTTTTCAAGGCCAAAGGAATGAATATTTAAGCCTACAGGTAATAGATCTAGAAGGACTGTAGTCTATAGTAATGAAAAGAGGACCTATGATGATGACACAATGAATCCTCAGAGGAAAGTGGGATATTCATATCTACTCTTCAACCTATGGAAGAGAAAAGATATAAATACTACATACCCTTTGCTATAGTGGATGGAGTACTAGACTGAAGACCAGGATTCCAGTCATGTCTCGGGCACTTACATCTTGTTTTACCATAGGTGGATCATTTTATATCTTATTCTCAGTGTCCACACCTGGAGAGAGAGTGAAAGAAACAGAGACTGGGAGAGAAAACCAACTATAATATACACTTTGTAGGGCAGTCATGAGGGTGAAATTAAATAATGTATGTGATGTGCTTTACAAACATTAAAATTCTAAATAAACATCAATTATTATTCTTGGTGATTGATCCATATGCAACTTAGAGAAACCTATACTCCTCTTCCAACCCCACATTTCTAGCCTTCTAAGAGTCTACCCATAGTGCATGGGATTTAAAAGTCACTTTTTGAGACTAAGAAATAATTTCAGTCCATTATCTTTGGACCTCTGAACATCAGTAGCTTCCCAGAGGATTCTGGACTTTTAAATACAACAAGCAACTCCAAAGATGGAAATTATTTTTACATTACACATATAAAGCTCTTTGCACTTTGGGATAAATGTAGAGTCAATGGGAGGCAGTGGAGAGAACACTGGACTTCAGATTAGATCAGGTTTTAAATCCTAACTTCCACATATATTAGCTGTGTGATTGGGAATAAGTTATAAACTCTTTTGATCTCATTTTTCTACAATAAACAAAGAAATGATCTGCATGGTCCTTTCTCACCATAATATTATATGGCCTCAACACACTGATTTTACATGGAGTCCAGTGGAGGGGGCAGTGGAAAAGAGGAACAGATTTTCAAGAATCGGAGGAAGGCTTTCTTTTGCCCTCCAAATCTCCCCAACATGTTTGCTGATACTGAAATTCCTTTATTGGGTGACAAAGCTTTTCAATTTACAATAGGCTAAAGCCTAAAATGCACATACCCTTGGGAGAGGTAACTTACCCTTAACACATAGATAAATGTATAAATGACTGATATTTCAATATTCTTCTGATGTTATATGCCTCTGAGTCATATAATACTATAGTTTCCAAAGAGTTTAAGTTGAAAATCACCCAAATGGCAATGTAGAAATGGCAACATATTAAAAACAGAATTGCAAAGGAGATGTGAAGTAAAAGATGTCATTGAAGAAATGCATGAGAGAAAGGGAAGAGCTGGTCATATGAGAAGAAAGAAGGATAATCAAGGGATAGTCAGAGGCCTCCATTAGTGTTTTCTAAATGGAAAGAAAAAGAGAGGAAAATTTGTCCCCATGGCAAACTTGTGGGAAGACATAGATGAAGATCACATAGGGTGGGCAGTCATAGGTAAGTTGCAATGTGAAGGAAATAGCCTTATTGAGTTCACAGATCAATCTGAGTATAAAACATTTAGCAAAGTCTACTGAAGGGGAAAAAGGAAAAAATGTCCCTGGAGTCCAAAGGTGGTATCAGAGAGGTAATAATATGAGGAGAAGAGAAAACTGGAGATCAACTTTGTAATTTTGCATGTTCGATCAGTCATTTGGGGGTACTCTATACTTTCTTTCATTACAAGGCAACCTGATATGTTGAGCTGGAACTATTCAGTTAATGAAAGGAAAATATGTTTCATACAGACAAATAGGGAATAAAGTTTCAGGCTAGAAAAAAGCATACCTCGTAAGCCCATTAGAGAGTACAGTCCTCCCCTTCATCAACTCCTACCTATTGAGTCCAGTTCAACAAATTGAAAAAGTTTCCAGTTTCCCTATTTTGAATTTCCACTAAACTGCCATTCCAAGACAGGCTGGGAGATTGTCCAAGTCCATCCCTATTGGTCCATTTAAATGATTTTCCTATTAAACCAATTCTATGTAGGCTAACCTCCTAATAAAAGAACAACACATTTCTAAGAGAATGTTAGTCAAGGAAAGTCACAACTAGGTAGACCTAAAAATAAAATCCTGTTTTGGAAGAGATCTGCTGGCACTTGGTGTTTATGTACACCTTTCAGTCGTACATGACAGATGTTAGCTCAATAACTGATGTGTGCTCCAGTTTACCATCTGGAAAGTGGGAATGATAATACAACTTTGCAGGGCTTCTGTGTGACTTAGGTAACTTTGCTTGATATTATACAACTGGATGGTAGCAAACAAAAAGAGGGAACCCAGGAGCCTCAAATCCAGCCTACAGCTTTAATAACACTCCTTCTAGTGACATTGAATATCTAGCATACGCCAAGAATTTTTTTAAGTTTACAAGCTCTGGAACTGTTAAAAGAATCCAGTATTGCTATAGGAAGGTTGGGAGCAATCCATTTGAGAAGACTGTATCATTTTATAGAATATGAAATATATATTTTGGTATCCTTTTTTAAAAAAAGATCCAGACTTCCTTTCCACTACATTTTGCTTTTGAGAGCTTTATATGTGCATACATATGTATGTAGATGTAGATACAGATTCCATATTTTCTACATATTCCTTTTAGGCGTTTAGGGCCCTTCTAGTTTCCTTCTGCTCCATTCCTTTTAAAACCTACCCAACTAACATGTTTTATAATACATAAAAATTGGGCTTCTATTTATTGTATGTATAGTCCGTCAGAGGCAACGCTTGAAAGCAAATCTTCTTGACTTTGCAGGGCTTTAACCATTATACTCTGGTGATCCTTAAGATCTGTCCCTCACACAGATTGGATTTCTATCACATGCAAGACACAGAATCACAGAATTTGAAAATTTCAGTAGCCTTCTAGTTTTCCCTGGTCGAATTTTCTCTTATTAGATTCTACCCAATGCTCCAGCCTCTCAGGAGGGTTGAACCATCTATATAGCTTCCCTTTATTATTTGTACCTTGCATAGGATAACCTTTGTGACAGTGGCAAAAAATTGGAAGAGGGACCCAAAAACTCCATTTTCCTCTGTCAATTTAAAGGTTTTTGGTTTTTGTTTTGTAATCAAAAATAACAACAAACCACAGCACAATCTCATATCCTCTACCCTTTTCAGTCAATTGTGTAACATTAAAGATATGATCTGCCATTAACTTCAAAAGTTGTGGGTGTCCTCAGGGCGATAGGAATGATATAGGCAACTTTGTATGTGTGCAATGATATCTACATGCAAGATGGCAACCCATCAAGGAAATGTATGATTTATGAAGAAGTAACCGGTCATATGGAAACACTGTCAACTGGCATTTATTTAACACACATCATATGAGATGCACTGGAATACAAATATAAATAGAGAGACTATTCCTTCCCTCAAGGAGTTTACATTCTAACAGAACATGTAAAAGAAAGCTGAAAAAGTGGAGAGGAGTGGAGAGAGAGGAGAGAAGCACTTGGCCTGGGAATGTGGCATAAAAAAGATGAAGTGCAACTTGGAGAAGTCATGGCTGGCCTGGGCACCCTCCTTCAATAGAGGTTCTGGAAGATGCCATCCAATTAGGAGGAGTCCTCCAGAAGGAAGGAAAATGCTTCCAATGCCTGAATTCCATGGCTGGAATGAGACTTCATAATCAAGTGGCTGGGTTATTATAGAGGAATTCTAGAATGCATCCTGGAGAGGAGGAATGGAGAATAATAGTAGATGGAGAGCCCAAGTGCCATATTGGTCCAAACAAAATGTAAAAAAAATAATAGTAATCCCTAAAAGAAGGCTAGGTGCCATCTCTAAAGAGGAGAATTCTGGCCGTTTTTTGTGTCTTCGTCCTCTAATTTTCTCATAATAAGGTTTTTAAATGTACCAACTCAAAATTAGAAGGAAACCAATTACATTTTAGCAAAGGGAATACCTTTAATTAATGACACTTTAAAAGGTTTGTTTATGAGGATAGGCTAAAAGGTCACATCTTTGGAATTTGATTTGCTATTTCCTTTAGGCTAGGACCAATGACCATATTTTACAAAATGATTACTTCTATTAGTTCAAATTCAAATGCTTGGAACCCTTCAAGGAGATTCATTATTTGCGCTAATCAGAACCTTTAAAAGACCTTCACAATGCATTGTTTCTGAGAGGTTCATGCAGACATATATGGGCACAGATGTAGGTATAGATGTTTTGTAGTCTACATATTCTCTATCCCCTATACTGTCCTGTCCCTCAAGTACTGTATGCACCTGCTGTCCCAAAGAATAGAATCTTGGCTCTTTTATATGTAACTGAGGACTCTCATTTTTCACTCTACTTTAAACATTTTGAGCAAACTAATGTTTAGAGTATGAAGAGCATGAAAACATCATCCTAATCATCATGAAGCCAAATTTTTAAAGTTTTTAAAATAAGTTCTGTAATGCCTACATAATGACAAAACCACTTTGTGAGAGGAAAAACAACATTGATAAGATCTTCTGAACTGCTCAAGTCTTAACTCTCTTTATCTGCCTTCACTCTCTTTAACTTCTTTAGTGTACTGCCTGATCATGTCCCTTCTCTCCTCAAAAACTTTCCATGGCTCCCCATTGCCTACTGCCTAAATTATCTAAGCATTCAATCAAAACATACAGATCCCATTAAATTCTGTCTCCAATTCTATTTTTGTTGCTGTTGCTCAGTCATTTTTCAGTCGAGTCTAACCCTTCCTGACTTCATTTGAGGTTTTCTCAACGAAGATCCTGGAATGATTTGCCATCTCTTTCTCTAGATCATTTTACAAATGAGGAAAATAAGGCAAATGGGGTTAAGTGACTTGCCCAAAGTCTCACAGCTAGTAAGTGTTTGAGGCGATTGAACTAAGGAAGATACAGTCTTCTTGACTACACACATAGCAATGTATCTATCCACTGTGACACCTTCCCTATATTCCACATTTCACATACTCTCTACATTCTAGCAAAACATCCAATCATTTCTCAACTTTGTTCCTCTATTCAAATCATCCTTAGTGCCTAAAATGGATTCTTCCTCCTTCTCCAGTTCTTATTATCTTTCTTCAAGTACCAACTCAGAAGCCAACTTCCTATGATGCTAATGACATAACCCTCTACTCTCAATGTGAATGTGAGTTGTCCCTCTTCCAATATCTTACATAACACTTTGCCAGCATGTCCCCTTTGTACTTCTTTACTGTCCCTCATACCATAGTTATTTGTTCATATCTTTCCATCCTGTTTCAGAAGTGGCTTTGAGGACAAGTTTGATATGATGGTTTTTAGTCCTATTACCTAGCACATAGTAGGCAATTAATAAATGTTGACTGAATGGTGGGAATGATGGATAATGGATGGATGGATGGATGGATATATAGATGAATGAGCCACTGACATATCTTTACCTGTGGAGATAAAGATAAATTATGTTGCAATGTCTTTGCCAAATATTTTAAATGAGTAAACAGTGAGACAAGCACAACATATTTACAGATGAGTCAATTGATGTCCTGAAAGATGATGACTTACTCAAGAAAATTATTATCTTCCAAAAAGTGAAAAAATAGTCCAGAATCCTACTAACTTGAAGTTCAGTTGAATTCCCAGCTGTTCCTGATACTAGAGACCACACAGCTTCTAATCATCCCCTTGTGCATTAAGGTCAGAGGGTCAATCTCTGCCCTGTTACCAGTGATTTAAAGTCATTAGCAGCTAATGACTATTTGTGTTGAACAAGACTCTGGATCTTGACACAAGCTGTCATAGGTTGGTACTAATTAACCGCCTTGGGAACTAACACAAACTCAATGACAGGCTAATCCTTTTGGGTCTAGAGTACCCATCATCCTCGTTTCAGCCTCTTAGAAACCTGAGCTTCCTTCAAGGCACAGTTCAGGCGCCCCTTTCTTCAGGGGACCTCTCCTGAGCTTCATCCTTGCTTATAACAGTGTCTGGCACATACTAGGTACTTGGCAAATATTAATCAACTAACAATTTCTAGCACTCTCTTCCTTTTGAAATCACTCAGAAATACTTTGTATATGTTTTTTTATTGTATTATTGTATCATCCAGTAGAATGTAGAATGTTACCCATCAGGACAGACACGGTTTCCTGGAAGTCATTGTATCCCTAGAACTTAGTACAGGGTCTTGCAGTTAGAAGGTGCTTAAGAAATGTTTGTTGAATTTGCTCAACAATTCCTACTTTCTTTTTCCTTTTCTGTATTCTTTCTAAGCATAGAAAGCTTATGTAACCATCATGGAACCATAAAGGATACCTAGTAATTTTCTTTAAATCCTTACCTTCTGCCTTAGTATCAGTTCTGAGACAGAAGAGCAGCAAGGACTAGGTAATTTGGGTTAAGTGACTTGCCCAGGGTCACACAGCCAGGAAATGTCAAAGACCAAGTTTGAACCCAGGTGCTCCCAACTCCAGGCCTGGCACTCTTCTCGATTTTTAAAAGAAAAAGTCAGTGGGGGCATGGTATAAAGGAGAAGAACAAGTTTTGTCCTGTTGTTTAGTCATGTCTGACTCTTTGTGACCCCACAGACCAAAACATACCAATGGTGTTTTCTGGAGTAGTCAGCCATTTCCTCCTCTAGTGAATTAAGGCAAACTGAGGTTAAGTGTTTTTTTTTTTTCAGGGTCACGTTGCTAGTAAGTGCCTGAGGTCATGTTTGAACTCGGGTCTTCCCAACTCCAAGCCCAGTGCTCTATCCATTGGGCCATCTAGCTCCCTCTGAAGAACAAAGTTAGAGTGTTTCTAATATTTAAAAGCACATTTCAATGAAATATTGTCATAAAGAATTGAGAGGCTGGTTTTAATCAAAAGCAGATTAAATACTTCACGACAACTAGAAGCACTACTCTGAAAGCTAGTTATTAATAGGCACTGCCAGAAACAATAAAGACGGACCGAATGTTTTCAGGCAGGGCATACTCTGCAGGTGAACCAAAGAGTAAATATGAAACACCACTGTATAAATTCGGCCTGCTAACATTTCCATGAATGATAAATAATGAATTCCTATGAATCCATAGAGAGAACAATTTGCCATTAGAATTTTATCACTTATTCTAGTTTATAACTCTTCTTGACATTTTGTTCTGATATTCAACATCACGCCAGCACAAATGAAATAGTATCAAGGGAAAGAAGTTGTATTAATTTTACATTTTGGTATAAGCAAGACAGATTGCCTTTGGTTTTTATGAATAGGTAATTCCGTTCTTCATAAATACATAATGAATCCTAGTGTTATTTTTTTTTATTTACATGAAGGGAAATAATGCCTTTGAATACCTAGGATGTGAGTGTGAAGGGTTCCAAAATCTCTATATTTACATCTGCCTATCTATCATGTATGAAATTTGCTGAGCCGGTCCCACTTAGGACTGGCTGCTTCTTCGTACTGGACCTCCTCCTAGCATCCAAGATCTCTTCACTCTCAAATATCTCTAAACACACACACACACACACACACACACACACACACACACACACACACGTGTGCGCGCGCCTTTGTCAGAAATTCAATGCAATATCCTGGAAAGTGAGTGCCTACAAATTACAGAATGCCTGAACAATATGTAGTAGATTTGGAAGCAGTGAAGAGGTACAATGCTAGACTTGGCATCAGGAAGACCTGAGTTCAAATTTGATCAGAGCAAGTTGCTTAATCTCTCTCTGATTTAGTTTCCTCATATGTAAAATAGGGATAATAATAGCACCTTCCTCCCAAGGTTGTTGTGAGGATCAAATATGATAATATTTGTGTCTAGCATAGTGCCAGGGAAATAATGAAGAGGCACTTTAAAATGCTTGTTTCTTTCCTTCTTTAGTGATTTCTTAAGCACTTTCCAGCCACTGAGATAGGTATTGAGCAAAAATGGAGCATGATCTCAAGGATCTTATATTCTACTTGGGGAAACAGAACATATACCGAGGGATAGGGATAGGGACTGGACCTGTGATTTCTCTAGCCTAGAGAACTCCCAGATGAAGAAACTCCCTCTTGCATTGAAGGTCAGCCCCTTCTCTACAGTTTATACTCTCAGAGTGGCTTAAAGTCCTGAGAAATAAAATGATTTAACATAGTCACAACCATAAGCAGTATGGACAAAATATTATGGATTACTGGTTCATTTGATTTTTATAAACTAGACCTGTAATTTCACTGAAATAGAGAGCTCCCAGGAAGCTACTTCCACTCTCAACATATATCTGTACTTGTTCTGTAATATAATCTAATAGATTCTTGGGGCACAGGGAAGTTGAGGGATTTTCCCAGAATCTCAGAGCCAGGATGGGTTAGAGACAGGACTTAAACGCAGGCTTTTCCTACTAGAACGTGAGCCGTCTGTCCAGTACAACATGCTGTCTTGCACATACAAACTAGGTAGTCTATTTTGGAAGGAAGGAAGGACTAACAATTGGAATTAGGAAAGGATTATGTATGATGACACCACCTTACATTTCTAGCTTTAACTTGTATTTATTCCCACCATGTATTGTGTACTCCAGCCTTAATGGACAATTCTTGAGCCCTGCAAGTAGAACATTAACTCCCCCATGTCCATCCTGTTGCTCAAGTTGTTCCCTATGCTGGGAATACTGTCTTCATTTTTTGTATTCTAACCCATCCATTAAAGTCCAGTTCAAATGTTCCCTTCTCCATGAAGCCTTTCCTGATCCTTCTTCCCCAGAACTCACAAAGTACTTTGTTTTGAAACCCTTCAATGTAGATATCAAATGATAAAATAATGACAATAATTCACTCTGATGAGTGCTTTTCTGACAACCTTGTAAGGTAGAGATTGTGATCAACCCAATTAGTTCTGGATGGTGAGCCTTTGCTTAGGACTTTATATATCTTCCTATGAAGTCTACAGACAAACCTCTTTCCCCATCTTAATTCTATATGTTATCTGGAGATGAAATAGCAGACTGAGAGACTGTAATAAGAGGACAGAGTTATGCATTTGTGTTGGGCCTATAATAGGGAATCCTCATTAAAGACTCATTCTTTTCATCATTAAAGCTGTAGTCTGAGATTTCCCTGAGGCACCTCTGGGTAAAGACAAAAATAGCCAAGTCATGATTGCTGGGAGTAGGGAAACACTCCCAGGATAGGCCCTAATCTTTGCCCAGAGTTAGATGTGTTGGCCCACAGATTAGATACCAATGAGGAAAATGAGGCTGAGAAGTTATAAGACTTGCCCAGAATCCTAGAACTACTAAGAGTGAAAACCCAGTTTTGAACCCACATTTCCTGACTCACAATCTTGGGTTCTTTAGGATACAGATTATGGTTGTCTCCCCACTAGACTATAAACTCAGTGAGGGCAGGCATTTCTTATTCAAACCAAGTTTTTTCTGGCATATAAAACAGTGGTTTGTACACAGCAAGCCCTTATTAGTTGAATGATATTCATTTTTTCAATTCGTAATTCAATTCATCTAAACAAATAATTGTTTGGTGTTGATTCTGCCAATATTCTGAGGTAGGATTCAACGATGAGGTCCCCTATCACAATTTATATAATTAGATTGCCTAATACAATCTATGCTCAGGATATATAGGTCTTGGTTAATACGCAATAATTGATAGTTGATTTACTCAATGATTGGTGATGCAATGGTGTTTGGTTTTTTTTTAAGTAATTTACAAAGACATGGAATTGTTGGATTATCTCTGAACAATAACTGTCTTCCCCCTCTATAATTAAAAGACAATTGTTCTAATAGGAATAGCAAAGATCTTGGGGTCAGTAGCCCTAGAATTAAGTCTCAGGACTACCGTTCCTACCACTAATCAGTCATGTGATTTTGGGAAAATGACTTTACCACTCTGAGTGCAAAGTGCTGTACGTTTGGAATTTAAAGGCCCATGATCTAATCCCAGCTCCAGTATCCCCTACCTATATAAACTTGAACAAATCCCAGTCTCTTTGGGCCTCAGGTTCTTCATCAATAAATTGAGAATGGTGACCTCTAAAATTCCTTCCAACTCAAAGTTCCATGATCCTATAATTCTAGTTCCACTACCTACCTAAGCAGGTTTTTTTGAGGGAAGCACTTTGTAAATCACAAGGCTGTATATTATTAACATGGGCATTGTTATCCCTATCAGGCTAGCTTCTAATCTAAGGCAAAAAAGGCTTTCCAAAAAAGACTTTCATTTTAAGGCTTAATATTCACATTCTTAAAACACATATTTAATCATGTCACTCTCATATACCCAAAATCTTCAGCAGCTCCCTAGTGCCTCTGGAATGAGATTCTAAATCCTCTGTCTAGCATTTAAAACTCTCCAAAATCTGCACCTCATCTCCCTTTCCAGTCATTTCATATTCTTTCCCCTCATGAAGTCTCTATTACAGTCAAACCAGCCTGCTAGCTGTTCCATGTACTCAAAATTCAATCTCCTACCATTTTCACTACTAGGTTCCCATGTCTACAATGTCTACCCACTTCCTCTCTGCCTCAGAGACCCTAACTTCCTTCAAAGTACAATTTGATTTCCGTAGGCTTTGCAGAGTCTACCCAGTTGCCACTGCTCCACCTCTCTTGAAATGATTTTGTATTCCCTTTAAAACTGCTTTTCTAGGTCTCTAATTTCATTGACAAAGGCAGAGGTATCAAACTTGTTCCCTGCAAGACTCAAGTAGCCCACAAAACTTATGAGTATTGCCCAAATTAAAATGTAATAGGGAAATATTTAATAAAATAAAATAAAATACAATAGAGATAATATTAACTTGTAGTTTTCTAAGTCAATATGTGGCCAAATTGTAAGGACCTGAAAGGTTAAGTCACTTTTCCCAGGATCATATGGCCAGCATGTGTTAGTGAGAAGACTTGAATTCTAGGTCATCCAGACTCCAGGACCAGCTCTCTATCCACTGCTCCATGATGCCTCTCCCTTCCCTCCTATATTCTTGATGTATTTGTTATAACCCTCTTCCTTCATGCTATGTGTGCCAAGCATATAGTACAGTGTCTGACACATACTAGGGATCTTAAAAATATTTAATGAACTTAACATCATTAAGGGCAGAAGAAAAACACATTCTCTTTGGGCCAGGGCAGCTGTCTCTAACATGACAGACACATACAGGCTCAAATAAGACTTGGAAACAAAAACAACTCTAAATATTGAGTCTTTATTTGTTTTGGGTTTTGCCCCCTTTTTAAAATTAAAGTGACTGTTCCTCTTTGACTATTTTCTCCTGCTGTTCGCATAATCAACACCATCCTTCATATTCAGAGCTGACTGTGCAAAGAGTATTTCTCAGCATGTTTGAGTGAGCCTCGGTGCAGTCCATGATATGCTGTCCTTTCTGCACTAGAGGCATGTGGACTCTGTCTCCTCTTTATAGAATGTATGTATCTTTCTCCAGATGATCATCCTTTACAGCTTTGCCTCTATACATCATGGATACCATGGCCCAGGAAAGATATCTAAGTATCCAGAAAGATTTAGTTGTTGAAAGTAGAGGACCCGACTCTATTTTTTCTTAATTTGCGAAGACTAGCTGTTGGGGGAAGATATTGTATTCAGATGGAAATTCAAATGAACAAGTGGTCCTTAGAATAAATAGTAGGTAGCTAGTGGACAGAATCTTAGCTAGATTGGAATCAGGTCAAATCTGACCTCAGATACTCACTAGCTGTGTGACTCTTGGCAAGTAACTTAACTCCTGTCTGCCTCAGTTTCCTCCTCTTTAAAATGAAAAGAATAATAGCTCATAGATTTGGGGGGATTAAATAAGATTTTAGATGTATAGATAATTTCATTGGTAGGTAAAATAATAATAATAATAATTACATGTACATATACATAAATACTTTGCAAATTTCAAAGTGTCATATTAAATGCTAAATCTCATTATTATATTTACCTAACCAGCCTACAAATGTGTCATTCTCACAAAATGATTTTGCACAAATAACCAAGAGAAGTTATGCCCTAATTCTACATAAACTCTTTAAAGGCTCTGTCATCTACCACTTTCCAAGAGTTAAGTGATGGATTGATAATACAACCTTGGTGAAACTTATTTTTCAAAATCTTATATAATCTTTGTGTTACTTCAGTTCTGGATCTCAAGGAAACAGAAACAACTCCTTACTCTATTGCTCTCCCCTAGATTCGCTGATGACATTCAGATGACCAGTGTTAAATACATAGACAAAAGACACAGGGATCTAGGAATTAAATAGCTTCTCCAGGCCATCCAAATATAAGCCAATTTTTGTCTCTGAGAGATGGAGCAGTGTACTGTATCACAGAATTTCAGACTCAGAAGGGACTTCAGTAGACAACTAGCCCAAACTATAGCAAAAAAAAGAATCCCCCTATCATATGATCAATAAAATGACCTCCAGAGGTAAGGAATCCACCACTCCAAAGGTAACCCAATCCATTTGTGGAAAGTTTTTCTTTTGTTGTTGTTGTTTTTCATTTTTCATTTATTTTTGTTTTTCATTTTAAAATACTTTTTACAATTATAAAGCATTTTATTCTCCCTACTACCTTCATACACATATACACCTAGAGGGGAAAAAATCAATACAAATCCATGTAACATATAAACTTAGTCAAGCAAGAAAATTCCCCATATTCCCTATATCCAAAAATGTATTTCTCATTCTGCTTACTAGACCATTGTCTCTCTGTGAGGAGGATGGTTGTATTCATCATCCGATTTCTTAAGTCTTTAAGAATTTTTTATTTTTACAATATTGATATAGAGTATAAATTGTTCTCTTAGTTCTGCTGATTTCACTCTGCATCAATTTATATATGTTTTCTCTGATTTCTCTAAAGCTGTTTTTTCATTTCTTATGGGACAGTAATATCTCATGACTGAATACACTACATTTTGTGAATGATAGCTAATTATTATGGAGTTTTTATTGAATTATGACCTAGCTATAGGATTATTATATTATTTTCTAAAATTCATCAATATTTCTAGTCATCAAAGAAATGGGTAAGCCAGGAATATTTACTCAAGAAACTTTGCTTTCTAGAGTGGATATTACACTAAGGTCTCAAAAATAAGCAAATTACATGTCTGCTTTTCTATATAATTGATATTTATTAAAACAAATGATTGAAGATACTCAGACATTTTCTATATTTACTCACAAAATCACTTTAACTTTATTTTTTACTCATCTCTGAAATTTAACATTTCTTTCAATTATTTAAAAATGTTATTCTAAAAAAATTATTCATAGTTTTACCCACTGCTGAAGGGAACTATGACATAAAAATATTAAGAACCCCTGGTCTAGTTCCATAATCAGAAAAACAGAAAAAGCAACCCATAGAGTACAGAAATAAACTATTGGACCAATATAAACTTTGCCCTCTAATTAATTTTCCATATCCAAGTGAGTCTTAAATGGTGACTTAGGAGTCCAGCATAAAACAATGAAAAGAAATTCATTCCAAGAGATAAGAGACCAGTATTATATTTCCATATCTGCTGCTAAGTAGCTATAGGACCTTGGGCAAATCATTTAACCTCTACAACTGTTATCTCATCTATCAAATAGACTCAATAATACCAATTCTACCAACCTCTAAGAATTGTTGTAAGGATCAAACGAGATCATAGCAGCAGGAAAATACTTTGAAAAACTATAAGGGGTTCTTCAAACATAGGACATTTAAGTAGTAAGAGAGGTAGTCTCCCCTTCATGACTTAAAATAGACCCACAGTACCAAAACCCTGAGAAGAATTAAAGAACAGGAAATCAAGGTAACCACTGTACTCAACACCACAAAAAAAGAATATATCAAACTAACCTGAAAAAAAAACACACACATCTCTCTCAAGCTTCTCTCCTGAATAGACCAGGGGGAAAAATATGCTCTTGGAGTCATAAAGAACCTGAGATCAATACCAACCCTATAACTTGCTGTGCCCACACAGCCAGCCTCTGCCTTGAGCAAGCAATTTACTCTTATAGGACTAATTAAAAACAAAAAAGACAACTTTGACACTGTCCATGGGAGGGCTCCCTTCTTATGTCTCAGCTACCACCTAAGTTCTTGAATCACAGGCAAGGAGATTTTCTCCAGGGGTCAAATTGTAATACCAAAAATACATATTTGGGCCAGTTCAGGTATTAAGAGAGCACCAAGGATGCTTACCCAGGAGGAGTCCTTGAAAACAAAGGGAAAAGAGGGAAAATGGTAGGGAAAAAAATGAAACAGAATTGATGGGCTTCTTGGAATATTCCCAGATCCAGATAGTAGGTTCTAGAAGCCTGCCCCCAGGGTGTGGTGAAGTAATTTACCTTCCTAGATTGCTTATCAATCTGGGCTTATCAGGGTACAGTTTATGGGCTACAGATAATTGACTCCCCACCCCCTGGACCAATTTGTCATCTGGTTCAGCTGGAGCACAGCTAATCTGAATACGAAGCCCCCTCTGAAGACAAATGGAGGCCGACATGTGGATCTGTTTCATGCATGGCAGTGCTGAGCTCAGGCCAGAATTCAACCCAGAAGACAAACTCATCAGTAAGGAAGCCAGCTGTCCTGGTCCAGGATGCTGATTTTTTAGCCAGAGACCTTGCACAAGGTCTCTTATTATCAGAGCAATACAAACTCATTTTATTATCTCTGGTTACCCCCTGGATATTCAAATACAAATGGTCCAATCCTTCAATCTAATTTGGTGGTTATCTATGTAAATGTGCCCACGGGTTTATTTGAATGGGCCCATCATCTAAATCCAGAATGATGATGCTTTCCTGGCAGAGACTTTCTTAAATGAAGGATGGAATGAGTTCGGATACATTTTCTAAGTGCCTAAAATGACTTAATTTTTTAAAAAGAGGTCTGGCTGAATTTCCAGTCTATTGGGGAAAAGTTGGACTGGGGGGAGTATTATGATTCAGCCTTTTTTTTTTTTTTTCAGAAAAATGTAACATTTTAAGGCTGATGTGAGGTAGACCTTTCTGAGGTTAGCATTAGAGAATACACCTTCACTTAAATAAGATTAGATCCTGACTCTTCTGTGAAAAATGAGAATCTTAGAACAGTCAGAATGACATCAATTTTTTTTAATTGATATGATCCTCACAGCCACCTGCCCCCAAAAATGCTCCTTCAAATTTTCAAATAAATGGGGAGGGACCTAGAATTATCTAGTACAGAAGTGCTAAGTACATGATGTATGATGTAGTGGCCCTTGTTCCTATTTGAGACATCACCACTGATCTAATCAACAGTAAAAAGAAAAAAGTATGTTAAGTTGGAAGGATCCCTGGTGCCTTAGAATCCGAAGACCTCGGTTTGAATCCCAGATCTGCTACTTACTGCCTTGACAATGTGACAAATCATTTAAACTCTTGGGCTTCTGTCTTCTTACCTGAAAAATTAGATGGTTGGTTAGTGATCTCTAAGTTTCTTTATGTTCTGAATCAATGAGCCTGCCATTGGGACAAATGGCTTTCAGAGTCCTGTAGGAGATCAATTTCTCTTTGGGGTTCATAATATCATCCATACTTCATTCAGTCAGGAAGTCACAGGTTAAGTTATTATAGCAGTTCACAAGCAGGAGGTCACATATACCTGGAGACACAACCCAAAAATGACTTCTACTCGTACCAGTAGCGATAGCTACTGAACATCTGGAAAAGAAAGTTTTTACCACCAAAGTCATTGGTCCAACATCAGAAACTGACATTTTGTCAGTGGAAATTTTGCTTTAAAAGTCATATTTCCATCTACTTTGTCCTTGCAGCCTAAGAACCATATAGTCTTTCCATCCAGCCTAAAATATATCTATTTCCATGTTACTTCCCCATTCAAATGTAAATTCTTTGAGCACAAGAACTCTAGGTTGTTTTTTGCTTGTTTGTTTGTTTGTTTGTTTGGGTATTTTGCCTGTCTTTTGTGTTCCCAGATCTTAACACAGTGCCTGGCACATAGAAAGCACTAATAAATGCTTATCCAGTTACTGATCTTGTATAATTTCCCATTAGAATGTGAGCTCCTTAAGAACAAAGAACTATCTTACTTTTCTGTTAGTATTACCACCAATTTGCACATATTAAATGCTTAACACTTCATTCATTCATTCATCTGTCATTATGCTTGAAAGGCTTTGGGGAGAGGGAACAAAAGTGTGCCAGGCTAAAGCTTTATTATGGAGGTGTTCCTACTATTCTGGTAGAGTTCAAGGTCTGGCTATTTCTATAAAGCTGAAAAAGCTTTAAGGCTGATTATTGATGAACTGTATATTTGCCTTCTAAAGACCATCCCAGATAAGTTTAGGGAGGTTCAGTAGCAAAGGTTTGGCCATCAGAGTTTTGAAGGGTATTTTTTTGGGAGGAGGTAGTTGGAAAAAAGATAAGGAGTATAGGGAAATTAGTGTTGTAATAACTTCATAGCATTGATAAATATGCATTGATAATCAACTAATCTTGATTTTAGTGAACTGACTTTGAAGCTGTTATAAAAAATAAATAAGGAAATCTGAGTGGGTCTTGAAGGCAATTTGGGTGTGAGGAAGGATAAAGGGGATATAGGTGATTATAAGGTAATTGGAGGAGAAATGAAGGTATGGGAAGGTATATTGGATATAAAGGAAATGGGGTATGTAAGAGAGGGCAGCTCAAACAGGTTTATTCCCAGAGGCTTGAGACAGAGAATACAGGGAGGAAACTAAGGCCAGTAAGAAATGTTTAGGTTTGGCTCCAGGGTTTCTCTTGTTAGTTTCTAAAGTCTCTTGAGGGAGGCAGTCAAAATGATAGCTGGAGGAAGTTTTGGATAGGTACTTCCTGCCAAGATGGATGCCCCCAGTTCTCTCAAGAAATAAAAGAAAATGATTCCTTTCCTCTTTTAGCCCTTGCCTCAATTTTTGATACAATGATTCACCAGAGGTTTTGAGTAGGTAACAAAGGGATCTATTAATCTCAGGTTAGTCAGAGGGAAAGAGGTTCAGGATTTTCTAACTGCTGCTAGGGAGAGGGGTGATGGTGGGGGTTTAAATTTCCCCAAGACAAGATAAGAACAGGCCAAGGCCGAAGCAAAGCCAAGCCGAAAGGCCGCAGCTAACAGGCTGAGCAAAAGCAAAAGCCTCCAGTAACAGTGAAAGCCAGAAGGCAAAAGCCTCATCAGTTGGAACTTCACCTCTATTTATAGCTTTAAGTTCTAACTGACTTTCTGAAGATTCTAAGATGTTTAACTGACTTTTTGTGACCGTTAGAAATTACAGAAGCACAAAGTTTCTGTTAGCCACCTTGCATTACAAAGCTTGTCTTATTCCTCTTAGCAAAGTGGTGGTATGCTACAAGAACAGAATGAAGCATTTATGGACAAATGTGGCCAAAAGGTCAGCTGGTTTTGTTAAATAGGAAGATAGGCCATCTCCACTTGGATCATCATCTCCATCTCTTTCTTAGTGGATAATAGAGCTACTTTTTTTTTTTGGTTACTCTGGGCTTTGATAGACTAGTTTGGCCTTATCTTACTCTGATCCAGGTCTTACATGTCTATCTTAATCCTCTCCACATCATTCCCTGCTACATTTCTCCAACCTCCTCTTTTCTACTTCCACTTTATGTATTGTATTTTCTCCCCTAGAGTTTAAGTTTCATTAAGGTAGGAACTATCTTCCTTGCTTGTATTCATATCTAAAGCACTTACCACAGTGCCTGGAACTTCATAAATATTTAATGCTTCATCTTTCTATAATTTCTATAACTATTGCTGTCATCAAGAGAACACTGAGAAGTGACATAAATGTAAAAGAAGATCAGAAACTAGACAGAGACCAGCATATCACACTATATCCCAAGATAAAATTAAAATGGATTCTTCATCTATAAATAAAGGGTGATACCATAAGCAAGTTACAGAAACACAGAACAGTTTATCTATCAGACATATGGAAAAGGAAAGAATTTATGACCAAACAAGACATAAAGAACATTATGAAAAATGAAATGGATAATTTTTATTATACTAAATTAAAATGGTTTTGTTCAAAGAAAACCAATGTAATCAAGATTAGAAGGGAAACAATTAAATTGGGGAAAATTTTTATAGCCAGTGTCTCTGACAAAGACCTCATTTCTCAAATACATAAAAAACTGAGTTAAATTTATAAGAATACAAAGGTATTTTCCAATTGGTAAATAGTCAAAGGATATGAACAGGCAGTTTTCAGATTAAGAAATTAAAACTATCTATAGTCTTGTATGAGGCCATAGGACTAATGAGGACCATTTGGAGTAATTGGGATCTTAGCAGCTAAGGACAGGGTAAAGAGTAGTGAGTAAGGTTTCTTTAAGTCCAGACAGAATCTTGGGAAGGCTGCCTGTTGGAATTCTGGGTAGCCTGAGTCAGTTGGAGTTTTCCAACTGCAATGGACTCCTGGAGATTTTTTCCCTAGGAGGAGGCTGGTGTTTTGTTCCCTAGAACACTGGAAAAAAAAACCCAGTGGCAGGTGGAGGAGAACAAGTTAGAGTTTCTGGAATAAGTTTGTGAGGGAAATCAACAGAAAAGAGAATGAAAGAGACTGTTTTCCCTTTGTGTGGCTGCTGAGAGGGCCAAGCCATTTTGGGGCCTGCTTAGGCAGAAAAGTCTAGCTAAGCCAGGAAGGGCTGGCAGTGGGCAGAGAGAGTGAATAGCCAAACTGATTTAAAACTGAAAGAGATAGACCTAGAGACTGGAGGTCCTAGGTTCAAGTCTGGCCTCAGACACTTCCCAGCTGTGGGACCCTGGGCAAGTCACTTGACCCCCATTGCCCACTCTTACCACTCTTCCACCTATGAGCCAATACACAGAAGTTAAGGGTTTAAAAAAAAGAAAGAAAACTGAAAGAAATATAAGGAGACAGTACACTTACTTATATAACTAAGAGGATTAGTAATTAGCATAGTGTATTTACGATAGATCTTGGGAATAAGAATAGTTTAAGGAACATTAAGAAGGCTCAAGGAAACTTGAGGAAGAAGCAAGTTCTCAAGAACTAGAGGGAATGGGTAAAAGTTTAGATCTCCTTTAGATTAGGGCAATCCTAATCCTCAACCTTCATTACCTTTTCTTCCCTTCTTCAACCTTTTCAATACTTATTAATAGGATTTTTTTGTACAATCTGTCTGCAAGCAGTTTTACTCTCAGTCATTTTAACTAGGCCCAATGATTACACAGAGCCTCAGTAGCCACAAGCTGTTAGGCACCTACCTGATCTACTACAAGCAGCAAAAATATACTGTATCCAATCCACCCCCTTAACATTCCTATGTAACAATCCTGGCTATTCCTATTTGTAGAAAAAAATGCTACAGATCATTATTTATTAGAGAAATGTCCATTGAAAGAATTCTATCTTATACCTATCAGAGTGGCTAAAATGACCAAAAGGAAAACTTAAAATGTTGAAGATGGAAAATTGGGACACTAATACACTGATAGTAGAACTATGAATTAATATAACCATTCTGGAGAGCAATATGGAACCATACCAAAAGGGCCATAAAACTATTCATACTCTTTGTCCCAGCAATGCCACTATTAGGTCTGTGTCTCGGAGAGATCAGAAATGGAGTAAAAGACCTACAAAATTGTACAAAATTATTTTTTGCAGCTCTTTGTGTAGTGGCAAAAAATGGAAACTAAGGGGATGTCCATCAACTAAGGAATAGCTATATTAGGTATTGTATATGATTGTAATGGAATGCTATTGCACCATAAGGAATAGTTAACAGGATGAGTTCAGAAAAACCTGAAAAGACTTACATGTACTGATGCAAAAGGAAGTAGACAGAACAGTATATACAGTAACAGACATATTATATGATGATCAACTGTAAAGGAATATACTACTATCAGCAAAATAAGATTCCAAGATAAGCCCAAGAGATTCATGATTAAAAAATACTATCTACAGCTAAAGAAGGAATTGTTAAAATATGATTTCAGTTCAAAGTATACCACTTTTCATTTTATTCTTTCATGCATTTTTATTGTATATGTGATATGTATATTCTTTCATAGCATGAGGAATATGGAAATATTTATTGCATGACAGCTGTGGTATAACTTATATCAGACTAAATCTAGGGGAAGGAGATAATCTGATTTGCAAAATGTCAGATAACAGTTGTCAAAAAAAGTTTCTACGTGTTATTGAAAAATAAAATGAGATTTAAAAATCAAAGCATTTCTTTAGTCTATGACAAAATACAAATATTCCTAGGCTTGAGTTCAAAGTCCTCAAAATGAAAATGTATTGTGGGACCCCTGTAAACTGGTCATTCCATGTGATACCAGTCCCTATCCTTTCAAATGATTTGTCTTCTTCATAGTTTGCTGAGAAGGTCTGCTGACTCCTCAAGAGCTCTCTACCACAACCTCTTTATTCCAGCATCCATAAAACATCACTAAATGGAAATTTTTCTTGTCCTAGGATATATTCTTTGCATTCTCCCACTGATGGCCCCTACCACTATCTGCTCTGATTATCCTCCCTCCCCATCTGGGAGAGTCCACCATCCACCACAACCTCCATCCTGCCTTACTTATGACTTTAGAACTGGCAATGTTTCAATGTGGTTTGCCACCAATTTTGTACTTTTAAAGTGGCTCATGCCACAGGAAGGTGAGTGACCACAGCCCTATAGCGGTCACATTTCTGAGACCAGGCAGGAGTTACATTTACACCATCACCCCTTTCTTTGAGCAAAATGTTTTCAGTCCCTGCCCTTATTTTTAAGGAGGTAATGTTTTAATATTGCTACATGAACAAAGATACTATAAAATGTGAAGGTACCATTTATTTCTGTTCCCTAAGGATAGAGCAATTGTACCTAATCAGTTGTTACTGAACTCAGGTGATACTTCTCTTTTCAAAAGCCCTTCCACCATGATCAGCACTCCTTTCCAGTAAAGTCTGTTGCTGAATAAACTCATTAAATTCTAGTTTATATTAAAAAAAATTACTTGTTTCAGAGCATAGCCACTGTCTCCCAGACTTTGATAGAAGATAAAGGTACTTGAAATCAATCCCTCAAAACTAACCTAGGAGGCTTCAGACTGTCCATTTTGGGGGGTCATGCAGTACCAAAACCAGGGTAGGGTGACAAGAGCTTTAATTCAATTTAGAATTCACAACACTGATGGACTCTCAACAATCCAGATAACAAAAAAATTTCCCTCCTAGTTTATAGGAGTAATTAATTAAAATAAGAAGCTACAGGACAATCAAATTCTTCCCCCACTCCAAGTGAGTTTCTCCCCAGCTGTTCTCTCTACTTTTGGCTACAAGCCTTCCCAGAAGCATTTCAGTGTCCTTGCTTTGAAAGTTGACTTCAGGGTACATTTCATGCTTCTTACCCCAGGAGAGGTACTATCTGGGGCACAAAAATAGTTAGTGATGACTTAGGGATATGGTTGTGGGAAGAACTGTCTAAAATTAAAAGGAAAAACAATTTCAATTTTATAGATATACTTTTCACAATTTTAAAAGAAATACATGTATGGATAAATAGATAGATAGATAGATGAGAGAAAGAGAGAGAGAGAAATAGATAGATAGATAGATAGATAGATAGATAGATAGATAGATAGATAGATAGATAGATAGATAGATAGATATTCCCTTTTCAGGCATCTCTATAGTATACAATAGAGTTGTAAGTATTACATTAATTTTAGATGTTGGGAATTTTGAAAAACAGTCTGAAATTGAATGTTTGCCTTCATTTTCTCTAAGCTCACCATAACATTATTTTTGTACTACCTTAAGAATCAAATGGGACAGTATGATATAGACTTGGAGTGAAGAGACTTACATTTGAATTTCAGCTTCCTCTGTTTATTTACTATATGGTCCTGGGCACATAAAACTTTTTCAGAAGATCTCTTAACTTAGAGCATAACTTTGCCCTCCTTCTCTCACAGGGTTATTAGAAAAGCATTTTTAAGTCCAAAGTGAAATATAGGAATGTGATTTTAGTTTTGTTTCAGTAGTTGGAGAGGTAATCTGAAATTTTCTAAATTGAAGAGAACAAAGGGAAACTACAAGGGGAAAAAGCAGATGTGGATTGCCACCCATAGAAATTGGCCCACTGACCCATCATCATGAGATATACTCCATTTGCTTTGTGAAAGTCATTTAATTTTAAGTTATATTCTTGACCTAAAAAAAACCATTCTAAATCAGAAGTTAACATTTTATTTTTAAAAATCCATCTATTTGGCAATATTTTTTTAAAAAAAAACTTATGGACCCTATGAGTAATGTTTTAAATGCATAAAATACCTAAGATTAAAATATATTGTATTATATTGAGATCATTATCAAAATACTACTTTTAAAAATATGTTGTGCTGTATCTGGAAGCAAGTCTAATAACTACAGTTATTTCAGTGTAGTGATGAGCAAAATGGTATTTAAAGACACCTGTAACAACTGCAATGTAATATGAAAAGATTTGTGATTTCCATGGTGCCAAAATCATAGATACTCTGAATACTACTGTAGTTCATTTCCTACATTCATAATTGAAAGAAATGCTAAATTTCAATTAGAAGTTAGTAAAAATAAATAGAAAAAATTCCCCCCATCTATGGATGCTTTGGAGATCTTTAGATATAAGGTCAAGAACTCCTGCTCTAAATCAACTTCAAATTTATGATACTGATATAGTCTCAGGACTTCCGGTTAAGATGGCGGCAGAGTAAGGAGCAGCTGCTCGATCTCTCCTGACCGAACCACACAGGACCCCTCAAGGGGAAATAAAAACGAGTCCAGAGGAACGAAGGAACCCCACAACAGGGCACAGCATTGAAGGTACGCAGAATCGGGGCATTTCCACACTTTAAAGGGGTGAAACAGTTCACACTAAAACACGAGAGGAAGAAGCCCCTCCCCCACCCCCCACACCACACAAGCGGGTAAACAGGCCTGGGGCAACCAGATAATCACTGGCAGCCCCTGAGCCCGTACCTGTGCGCTGCAAGACGAGGGACCCCAGGTGGCTGGGACTCTCCCTGAGTGCCCACGTGGGTGAAGGCACCGCCTCCGGCCAGGACAAAGGCCCCTAAAACTCGGCCTTTCCCAAGCGCTGAAGGCATCACCTCAGGTGCGAATAAAGATCTCCAGCCCACTGACTTTCACTACCTTCTGCAGGGGTGAAAGCAGGGCCCTAAGAGCATCAGCGCAGGCAAAGGCAGTGCCCTAGGCTTGAATAATGATCTCCAGCCCAGGCTTGGACCTCCAGTGAGGACCCGGTGCAGACCTGAGCAAGGCTGTGGAAGCAGCCCCAAAGACGGCTGAAGGAACCTCAGGCAGAGGTGCAGACCGGGAACTACCAGGAGGCCTGACCCCGAGGACAAGGAGACCAGACCCCCCAAGCTTGCAAGGCCCAGGCAGACCCAGAGTGCAAAGACAAAGCAGAAAAGGGGCGGGGCTAACAATGGCCAGCAATAAGGAAGTCCAGAAGAAAAATACCATCAAGAGAAACTCTGGAACACTAGACAACTTCTACACAGAGAAAATCCAGACAACAGAGGAGGGAAAACAAAAATCCAAACCTCCCCAAAAAAAATGAAAGCTGGTCACAAGTTATGGAAGAGTTTAAAAATGAAATGCTAAGGAAGATGGAAGAAATCTGGCAAGAAAATAACAGTTTAAAAGGCAGAATTTCGCAATTGGAAAGTGAGACAAGACAACTAAAGACCAAAAATGACCAGATTGAAAAGGAAAACCAGTCCTTAAAGGCTAGAATCGAACATTTAGAAACCAATGATCTCTCAAGACAACAAGAACAAATAAAACAAAGTCAAAAGACTGATAAAATAGAAGGAAACATGAAATATCTCAATGAGAGAGTGACAGACCAAGAAAACCGGTCTAGAAGAGATAACTTGAGAATCATTGGTATTCCAGAAAAGGCAGAAATTAATAAAAACATGGACTCCATACTCAAAGAAATTATTCAGCAAAATTGCCCTGAAGTTCTACAACAAGAGGGCAATATAGACATTAAAAGGATCCATAGAACACCCTCTAAACTGGACCCAGAAAAGTCAACACCCAGAAATATAATAGCGAAATTGAAGAGCTTTCGAGTCAAAGAAAAAATCTTACAAGAAGCCAGAAAGAGA
Organism: Gracilinanus agilis; assembly: GCF_016433145.1. Lineage (NCBI taxonomy): Eukaryota > Metazoa > Chordata > Mammalia > Didelphimorphia > Didelphidae > Gracilinanus > Gracilinanus agilis. Next base: position 124,007,887 of record NC_058135.1, read on the forward strand.
CAATTCAAATATCAAGGAGCACCAATAAGGATCACACAGGATCTGGCAGCCTCAACACTAAAAGAACACAAGGCTTGGAATACAATATTCAGAAAGGCAAGAGAGCTGGGCCTTCAGCCACGAATCAACTACCCAGCGAAACTAACCATATACTTTCAGGGGAAAGTATGGGCATTCAACAAAATTGAAGAATTCCAAGCTTTTGCACAAAAGAGACCGGGACTAATTGGAAAGTTTGACACTCAACCACAGATATCAAGAGAAAGATGAAAAGGTAAATAAGAAACAGAGGGAAAAGAAAGAAAACTCATAGTCTTTTAAGCTTGACTCTTTAAGGGCATAAATAAGATCTAATTATCTGTATTACTAGGTGGAGAAATGCTATGTATAATTCTCTGTAGTGAACTCTATACACTATTATAATATTCACTATTATAGCAACCAGAAGAATAATTCATAGGGAGAGGACAGGATACTAAATGGTCTAAGATGACATGGGGGGTGGGAAAGAGGGGAGGAATAGTAGGGGACACCAAGAAAAATCCGAGAAAATAAGAAAAATAAGATATTCTATTACACACAAAGAGGGCATGGGAAGGGGAGGGGATAAATACTACCATAAGAAGGAGAGGAAGAGAGCATTAAGAGGTAATAATCAAACCTTACTCTCAGTATAATCAACCCGGAGAAGGAAGAGTAGCTTTATTATCCATCTGGATAAAAAACTCCATCTAACCCTACTGAGAAAGTCAGAAGGGATAAACCAAAGGGAGCAGGGGAGTGGGGAGGCCAAAAAGGGAGGGAAGAAGAAGGGGGAGGGAATTCATTCGGTCTTTAAAAAAAGAAAAAGAAGGGAACAACAAGGGAGGGGACAGAAAGGGAAGTCAATCAAGGGAGGGGATAAGGGATACTGGCTGAAAGCAAACCACTGGTGTAAAAGAAAATAGTGCAATAAGAAGGAGTGGGTCTAGGGGAGGATACAAAAAATGTCAGTGAATACACAACTAACAATTGTAACTCTGAATGTGAACGGGATGAACTCACTCATAAAACGGAAGCAAATAGCAGAGTGGTTCAGAAACCAAAATCCTACCATAGGTTGTCTACAAGAAACACATATGAGGCAGGTAGACACACACAAGTTCAAGGTTAAGGGTATGAGCAAAATCTTTTGGGCATCAAATGAGAAAAAGAAGGCAGGAGTGGCTATCATGATCTCTGACAAAGCCAAAGTAAAAATAGATATGATTAAAAAAGACAGGGAAGGTCATTACATCCTGATTAAAGGCAGTATAAACAATGAGGAAATAACACTGCTCAATATATATGCACCAAGTGGTATAGCATCCACATTCATAAAGGAGAAACTGGCAGAGTTCAAGAAGGAAATAGATAGTAAAACCATAATAGTGGGAGATCTAAATATTCCTCTTTCAGATCTAGATAAATCAAACCAAAAAATAAATAAGAAAGAGGTAAGAGAGATGAATGAAGTCCTAGAAAAATTAGATCTAATTGATATGTGGAGAAAAATAAATAGGGACAAAAAGGAATACACCTTCTTTTCAGCTGCACATGGTACATTTACAAAGATTGACCATATAATAGGGCATAGAATCATGGCAAACAAATGCAAAAGAACAGATATAATAAATGTAACCTTCTCAGATCATAATGCGATAAAAATAATAATCAGTAAGGGCACCTGGACAGGCAAGTCAAAAACCAATTGGAAATTAAACAATATGATTCTTCAAAACCAAATTGTCAAAGAAGAAATCATAGAAACAATCAACAATTTCATTGAAGAGAATGACAATGATGAGACATCCTACTAAACTCTGTGGGATGCAGCCAAGGCAGTACTCAGGGGGAAATTTATATCCTTGAGTGCATATATTAACAAATTAAGGAGGGCAGAGATTAACGAATTGGGCATGCAACTCAAAAAATTAGAAAGCGAACAAATAAAAAACCCCCAGATGAAAACTAAATTAGAAATACTAAAAATTAAGGGAGAAATTAATAAAATCGAAAGTAAAAGAACTATTGAATTAATAAATAAGACTAGAAGCTGGTATTTTGAAAAAACAGATAAAATAGACAAAGTACTAGTCAATCTAATAAGAAAAAGGAAAGAAGAAAACCAAATTGACAGTATAAGAGACGAAAAGGGAGACCTCACCTCTAATGAAGGGGAAATTAAGGCAATCATTAAGAACTATTTTGCCCAATTATATGGCAACAAATATAACAATTTAGGAGATATGGATGAATATTTACAAAAATATAAACTGCCTAGATTAACAGCAGAAGAAATAGAATACCTAAATAATCCCATATCAGAAATAGAAATTGAACAAGCCATTAAAGAACTCCCTAAGAAAAAATCGCCAGGGCCTGCTGGATTCACAAGTGAATTCTATCAGACATTCAAAGAGCAACTAATCCCAATACTATACAAATTATTTGATATGATAAGCAAAGAAGGAGTCCTACCAAATTCATTTTATGACACAAATATGGTACTGATTCCAAAGCCAGGTAGACCAAAAACAGAGAAAGAAAACTATAGACCAATCTCCCTAATGAACATAGATGCAAAAATCTTAAATAGAATATTAGCAAGGAGACTCCAGCAAGTAATTAAGAAGATCATCCACCAT
>NC_058135.1:124015548-124041968 GCF_016433145.1 Gracilinanus agilis
CAAATCAAAACAACTCTGAGGTATCACCTCACACCTAGCAGATTGGCTAAAATGAAAGAAGGGGAGAGTAATGAATGTTGGAGGGGATGTGGCAAAATTGGGACATTAATGCATTGCTGGTGGAGTTGTGAACTGATCCAGCCATTCTGGCTGGCAATTTGGAACCATGCTCAAAGGGCTATAAAAGAATGCCTGCCCTTTGATCCAGCCATACCATTGTTGGGTTTGTACCCCAAAGAGATCATAGATAAACAGACATGTACAAAAATATTTATAGCTGTGCTTTTTGTGGTGGCAACAAACTGGAAAAGGAGGGTATGTCCTTCAATTGGGGAATGGCTGAACAAACTGTGGTATATGCGGGTGATGGAATACTGTTGTGCTAAAAGGAATAATAAACTGGAGGAGTTCCAGGCGAACTGGAGAGACCTCCAGGAACTGATGCAGAGCGAAAGGAGCAGAGCCAGAAGAACATTGTACACAGAGACTGACATACTGTGGTAAAATTGAATGTAATGGGCTTCTGTACCAGCAACAATGCAATGACCCAGGACAATTCTGAGGGATTTATGGTAAAGATGCTACCCACATTCAGAGGAAGGACTGCAGGAGAGGAAACATATAAGAAAAGCAACTGCTTGAACACATGGGTCGGGGCGGACATGATTGAGGGCGTGGACTCGAAACTACCACACCAATGCAACCACCAACAATTTGGAAATTGGTCTTGATCAAGGACACATGACAAAACCAGTGGAAATGTGCGTCGGCCATGGGTGGGGGGAGTGCGGGGGGTGAAGGGGAAAGTAGGAGCATGAAACATGTAACCATGTTAAAAATGATTATTAATAAATGTTAAAAAAAATTTATGATACTTAGGGGAAAAGACATTATTACAAGTGTAGGCAGGGGTAATCATGGTCCTCAAAAGCATCTGCTGGCCATAATGTTTAGCATAATGCCAGACTTCAAGGAATCTCAAACATAAGACATTTCCGTTTCCCCAGAAATTAAGCAGAACTTCCAACAGATATGAAGAAATCAACCCTTATCTTCTGGGATCTGTTCTGAGACTTTTAGCACCTTAGTTATAAGAAATAATATCCCACAAATCCTTTCCATATAATTTATGTTCAATTTCTTCTCCTCATCTATAAAACTTTAATGTTTTCCTAACAAATTGCAAATGGTTCATTTTCTGAGTTGTTAGATTTCAGGCCACAGAATGAATACTGAGAGTATCTACTCTTAGATCCTGGTCATGAAGCAGGTGGACAGCTACCAACTGAAGAAACTCAGGACATCATAACCCACCCAAGCTTCTGACCAGAAACCAATATTTCCAGATATTCTGATTGAGAAAATAATCATTTACCAAACTCTAGGTCTTTAAGCCAAGCAATCACTTCAAATTAATCTGATCTGTTTTCAATGATTTCCAAAGAAGGTCATGCCACTGCCTTCCAGTCTCACTCAATCCATTTCAAAGTCACCCTTTAACACATTTAAGTAAAATAATATTTTCACAGGTATTCCTCAGATACAAAAATAGGAAATATACTTTGCTTCCCCTCTATAAAGGGGGAAATATTACCACATGAGAAGAAAGATCTCTCCCTTGTTTCAGTAGTCTTCTTAAAATCTGTAGCTATTAGAGTACTAATTTATTAAATGACATTTTGGTTTCTCCCCCAAAGTGTAAGAGATTTCACAAAGTCAACAAATTGTAAGATTTGCTTGCTAAAATAGTTTATGTTTGGCATTAACAAACAAAAATCCCTTTTACCTATGAGTTCAAAAAGAAAATCATGAAGATTGAATATTAAAACAGACTGCACTATTTGGGAAGTCCTACCATTTGGGACGGGGCAGAAAGAAATAGCTGAAATTAACCTGAAGGAAGATATCTAAGGAGTGAACCATGAAAATCAGCCACTGCAGAGGGAAATGTTTATTAGAGCCTCTAGTGTCCTTCTTACCCACTTTCCCAGAGGTTGATTTATATTAACCAGGTCCAACTTAAAATAGTACATGTACATGTATGTTTGGATGCATGTGGTGTGTTTCAAAGCAGAAAAAAAAATAATATATACTTGATCACCAAAAGTAACTTTTTCAGAGAAGGCAATTTTGAGCATGATAGAAAGCAAACAGCCCTGCAAAATCCACAGTTACTTTTTAGGTTGCCAGTCTCTGTTATTACATAAACAGCTGCTCTGGAGGTTGGCTAAGGACTTATTTAACTTATTTAGAGAATCAATTAGCCAAAGATGTTGGGGCCAGTGAGGAATGTCACTCAAGTATAAAAAAGATTTGGAAAATATTTCTAGACTTTTTGTATTTCTAGCAGGAAGAAGAAAAACAAAAATAAAAAACAGCAATAACCCATATTCTCATCTACCCAGAAAAAAAGATAAGAGTCACCTAGACAGGAAACAGCTTAATTGAGTTTTCTTGGATGACTTTACTACCAAAGATGACTCCAGCATATTGACTAAACAAAGACTGTGAATCATAGTCCAAATAGATTTGGTGGAAATCAATTAATTAATATTCAACATTAATTAATGCTCCATAGAGATAGGAGACATATTTTGCTGATTTTAAAAAATAAAACATAGTCCTAAAGAATCCCACATGCAATATAAATTTGTGGCCAAATTATGTTGTGTAGTGGATTGAGTGCTGATCTGGAATCAGGAAGACCTGTTTTCAAATCCTGCCTCATTTATTCCCAACCTGTGTGACCCCTGTGACTTAGCCTCTGACCCTTAGCTTCTTCATCTGTAAAATGCGGGCAATTATACCTGAGTTACCTACTTCACAAGGTTATTATGAGTCTCAAGAGGGATAAAGTCTGTAAAATGTTTTAACAACTTTAAAGCACTGTATTAAGTTTGTTGATGAATATATATTGTGGATATAACACAAATACAACAAAACAGCCACCCAAGAAACACTCAAAGAGCCAATTGGACTTAGAATCAAGAAGACACATGTTTGAATCTCACCTTTGGAACTTACCAGTTGGATGATGGAAAGCCTAAGGACCCCTTCTAAGAATTATATATACAATAGACAGCAAGGTGGCTCATTGGATAAGAGATAGGTGAGAGGTCCTGGGTTCAAATCTGGCCTCAGATACTTCCTAGCCGCATGACCCTGGGCAAATCACTTAACCTCCCATTGCCTAGCCCTTACCATTCTTCTGCTTTGGAATCAATACACAGTATGATTCTAAGACAGAAGATGAGGGTTATAAAATAAGCAGATAAAAATTAAATGCATAAATAAAATATACTGGACTACAAAGGAAATAAAATATATTAAAAACAATTACTTTTTTATTAAGTTCACAGATCCCAGGTTAAAAACCACTGTTCTAAACAGTAATTTTTTTTCTGTTTATTTTTCTTCCATTATTAAGTATAAAGGTGATATTCCATCTGTGCTCAGAATTAGATGAAATATAAATTGTTAATCATCTTATTTTATTATGATAATATATCATATTATATTATATTTGACCACCTATAAAACATTTTTCACACAGTAACCTTGTGAAGTAAAGAATTTAATTATCATCATCCTCATTTTCAAATCATACATAAGGAACCTATAGCTCTAGGATACTTAACAGTGTGTCCAAGGTCACAAATATCATAGATGGGAATATACCTGAAGCCAAGCATTCTGATTCCTAGACTTTTATTCTGCCATATATGTTAGTTATAGGAATGTAAGTTTATAAAAAATGCCATAATGAGTCAAAACAGTGTTCTACCCAGCTAGGCATCATTTAGGCTTGTAGTGCTAACCTATGAACTCTCCTTGATGTCATTAAATATCTATTGCCCACACATTTATCTAAATCATCCTTGAATTTATTCATATTTTCAGACTAGACAATATGAAAAAAGAAATTGAACAAAAAACCAGCTGTATTTACAAGTGAATTCTATCAAACATTTAAGAAATAATCCTAACACAAAATAAACTATTGGGGGGGATAGATAAAGAAGTCCTAAGTTCCTCTTATGACAAAAATATGATTTTGATACCTAAACCAGGATAAGCAAAAACAGAGAAAGAAGACTATAGACCAATTTCCCTAATGAAGTCTGGGTGAGAATTTTTAAATAAAATATTAGCAAGGCGACCTTAGAAATATATAATAATGTTCATAAATTATGATCATGTGGGATTTTTACCAGAAATGCAGCACCAATTCAATATTAGGAAAATTATCAGCATAATTGGCCATACCAATAATAAAAACAACAAAAAATCATGTTGTTGTTTTAACAGAAGCAGAAAAAGCCTTTGACAACATACAACAACCATTTCAATTAAAAATACAAAGAAGCACAAGAACAAATAGAGATTTACTGAAAATAAGCAGTGTCCATCTAAAACCAAGAGCAAGCTTTATAAGCTTCAAACCTTCCCAACAAGGTCAGGGGTGAAGCAAGGATGCCCATTATCACCACTATTATTCAATTTGTCCTAGAAAAACTAGCTCTAAAAATAAGACAAGAAAAAGAAATTGAAGGAATAAAAATATTCAAGAAGGAAATAAAACTATCACTCTTTGCAGATAATATGATAGTATATTTGGAGAATCCAGAGAATCAACAAAAAAACTAGTTGAAACAATAAAAAATTTTAACAAAGTTGTAGGGTATAAAACAAATCCATAGAAATAATTCACATTTCTATATATTACCAATAAAACCCAGCAGCAAAAGATAGAAAGAGAAATTCAATTTAAAATAAATACAGACAACATAAAATATTCAAGAGTCTACCTGCCAACAAAACCCAGGGTCATTATGAACACAATTACAAAACATTTTTCACACAAATAAAGACATCTAAATCAGTGATTCCCAAAGTGGGCACCACAGCCCCCAGGTGGGTGCTACAGCGATCCAGGGAGGCGGTGATAGCCACAGGTGCATTTCTGAGTTCAATCAATAGTTTCATAATTTCAAAGTTCAATGTTTCTAATTTATGCCTTCCTTTACTATATTTTATGAAAAAGGTAGAAACATTAATACATATATCTTTCCTATTAATTGCTATTAAAAATTTTAAAAATTAATTTCCAAGGACTCTAAGTAATATTTTTTCTGGAAAGGGGGCAGTAGGCCAAAAAAGTTTGGGAACCACTGATCTCAATAATTGGAAAAACATTCATTGCTCAAAAGTAGACCAAGTCAATATAACAAAAAACAATAATTCTACATAAACTAATTTACTAATTCAGTGTATACCAATCAAACTACCAAATAATTATTTTAAAGAACTAGAAAAATAGTCATAAAATTCATCTGGAAGAACAAAAGGTCAAGAATATCAAGGGAAACAATGGATATAATTGAAAAAAAGATAAGATAGTAGTACCAGATTACAAACAATATTATAAAGCAGTAATCATCAAAACAATTTGGTATTGGCTAAGAAATACAATGGTGGAACAATGGAACAGATACACAATACCTAGTAGTAAATGATGGTTGTAACAGTAATATAATTGTTTGATAAACCCCAAGAACCAAGCTTAGGGGCAAGAACCTACCACTTGTTTGGCAGAAACTAAGAATAGATCAACATCTTACACCATATACAACAAAATGGAAAAAATTGATAAATGATTTAGACAAAAAGGGCAATGTCATAAATAAATTAGAGGATTGTTGAAAAATGTACCTTTAGATCTATGGATAAGGGAAGAGTTTGCAATAAAACAAGAGATAGAGAGGATCATGGGAATAAAATGGATTTTTTAAAATTCTGAATGGTTTATTATTTAATAAAAATGGGAACTCACACAGAAATACAGCCCTATTTAGTTTTTGTTTGTTTTAGAATATGCATTTTGGGGGTATTGAACTTTATAATTAATAATTTTATTTTTAAGTAATTCATTTATTATTCTAAAATTCCCATGAATCTCCTACTCTCTGTCTCCTCCCTGCACTACAGAAAGCATTGTTTAAGAAAAAGATATATATATATATATATATATATATATATATAGTAATGCAAAGATGCAATAAAGTTAACTGAAAACTTCTGGCAGTTAAACCTTAGAATCCTGACAAACAGTCAGTTGGTTCTGAGGCTTGAAGAGAGCAGAAGGACCAACTGGAGCTCTGCCTTTGGCTTTCGGCTTTGCTTTTGGCCTGTGCCTTGTCTCTGGACAATTTGAACTTAGCTAATTTTCTCTGGACCTCTCCCTGACATTCTCCATACTATTCCCCTGTTACCTTTCCTGTGTTTTTCCTGTGGGCTCTGGGAGGAAGGGTGGCTTTGGGTTTTAGTGAATAGACTTTGTGGTTTTAGTTTCCCCAAAAGCTAGTAGAACATCCTTGAAACAAACTATTCCTTACTTTATTGATTTAGTATACCCTCTACTTTAAAAGCAGTCAAATCTTCCCTGACTGAGAGAGCAGGTTCTCTCTCAGTCTAACCCATTCCTGTGACCCTCCCCCATCTTGAGTTTCTCCATAGCAGTTGTCAGAAACCCTAAACTCTTCTCTCCCTCTGACTAACCCTGAACATTAATAAATCCCCTTGTTTCCTAATCAAACACCCTGGTGAATCATTGTGTTGAAGAATTCGGCAAGGATTGAAGTGGAAGAAATTATTTTCTTTTATTTCCTGAGGGAACTTGAGGTATCCATCTTGGGAGGAAGTAGTTGCCCGACACTTCCTCCTGAAGCCCTTCACTGATAGGGAGGAGCCTTGTGACTCCTCCTTTGAGGATTTGAGAAACTGACAAGAAAGCCCTCAAGTCATATTTAAACCATTTCTGACTGGCCCTATTCCTTGTGTCTGTAGAAGTACCTTTCCTGCCTGGAAGGGTTCAGCCTATTTCCCCCAGTATCCTCTGTCTCTAGCCTGAGTGTTTAGTCTGTGTTAGCTGCCTCTCCTGAATACTTCCTATACCCTTACCATCCAAATACTGCCTTGACCATTCCTCCCTAAACTTAGCCATCCCTTCCATTCCTCCTCCTTATACCTATCTCATCTTCATTCCTCCCTTTAATATAAAGATTCATGAGATCACCTATACATTTCTAGATAACATTTATATATATATATATATATATATATATATATATATATATATGTATGTATGTATGTATGTATGTAAAACTGTGTCTTGTTAGTTCCTATTTATCAGTTTTTTCAGTGGAGGTAGATATACACAACTCTTTATCCAAACAATATTTTTGTTGCTATATATAATGTTCTCTTGGTTATACTAATTTCACTTTTTGTATTTCATGCAAGATAATTTTAAAATGAATGATTTTGATTACATGAAATTAAAAGGTTTTTGCACAAATAAAACGAATATAACCAAAATTAGGAAGAGAGCAAAAAACTTGACAAAAAATTTTCGCAGCAAGTTTCTCTGATAAAGATTTATTTCTCAAATACATAGAGAGAACTGAGTCAGTTTTATAAAAATAAAAATCTTTGCCATTTCCCAGTTGATAAATGTCCATAGGATAGGAATGGAAAGTTTTCAGAAGATATCAAGGCAGGGCAGCTGGGTAGCTCAGTGGATTGAGAGTCAGGCCTAGAGACGGGAGGTCCTAGGTTCAAATCCGGCCTCAGACACTTCCCAGCTGTGTGACCCTGGGCAAGTCATTTGCCCCCCATTGCCCACCCTTGCCACTCTTCCACCAAGGAGCCAGTACACAGAGGTTAAGGATTTAAAAAACAAAAAAAGAAGAAGATATCAAAGCTATCATTAGTCACATGAAAAAATGCTCTAAATCACTACTGATTACAGAAATGATAATTAAAACAATTCATACCTATACTATTGGCTAACAACAGAAAAAGAAAATAACAAATGTTTTAGGGCATGTGGAAAAACTGGGATGCTAATGCACTGTTGATGTGAAAACTACTCTGAAGAACAATTTGGAACTAGGGTGAAAGGCTATCAAACTGTTGCTATCATTTGACTCAATAACACCACTCCTGGTTCTATATCCCAAAAAGATGAAGGAAAAAGGGAAAGGACCTATCTGTACAAAATATTCATAAAGCTCTTCTTGTGGTGGCAAAGAATTGGAAATTAAAGGAATGCTCTTCAACTAGAGACTGGTTAAACAAATTGTAGTATAGGATTGCAATGAAATACTATAAAGTCCTATAAGAAATGACAAACAGGATAGTTTCAGAAAAATCTGGAATGACATATGAATTGATACAAAGTACAGTGAACAAAACCAGGTGAACACTGTACAAAGTAAAAACAATATTTTAAGTATGATCAACTATGAAAGACATAGCCACTCTAATCAAGACAATGATCTAAGATAATTCTATAGAACCCATATCGAAAAATTATATCCACCTCCACAGAGAGAACTGAAGAATTCTGAACGCAGATTCAAGAATCCTTTTATAAACTTCAATTTTTGTCTGTTTTCTTTTGTAATATGACTAATATAGAAATGTACATTTCATGATATTATATGTATAATCAATATTAAATACCTCACCTTCTCAAAGGTGGTTGAGAGAGAGAGAATTTGAAACTTAAACTGTCAAAAAAACATTTAATAAAATAAATAAAAATCAGCACAACATATATTTAATTTATTAATATTTTCTCCATTATTTTCCTAAGTCCAGACAACCAACAAAGCATAAATCATGTCCTAATATATAGATCCTGTTCCAGAGGGGTAAATAAATGCTCACAGTGAAAATTTAACAATTTTCCAAAGCCTCTTTGAACTGGCTCTACCATACTCTTGCCTTTAGCCCATCATCTTGGGACTTGAGAGGAGTGAGGCATTTTTCATTATCAGTTCTCTGAAGTCAAGATTGGTCACTGCCTTGATCAGAGCCCTGATGGCTTTAGCATTGTTGTCATTTACGTTATTGTAGTCTTTATGAAAATTGTTTTTCTGGTTCTGCTCACTTGGATCTGTACCAGTTCATATGAGTCTTCCCAAGTTCCACTGAATTTTCATAGTCATCATTTCTTACTGCAGAATAACATTTTAATACATTCATAGGTCACAATTTATTCAGCCATTCAATCAATTCATAGGCTCCAACTTTATTTCTAGTTCTTAGCTATCATAAACAGTTCCTGTTTACTTCCTATGCAGACAGCCAGGCTTTAGGGAGGAAATCTGGTCTATACATTAAATAGCATTTAATTTGTATTCATTTTTAGATAGCTAGTGGTGCAAGGAATAAAGTTTTAGACTTGGAGTCAGAAAGACCTGAGTTCAAATCTGACATCAGACATTTAATGGCTGTATGACCCTAAGAAAGTCACACAAAGTTACATAACTATTTTGTGAATTATTATTATATATTATATATTACATATATATTACATGTGCATTGTGTAAATGCTAACTCATCAATATTGTACATAACTTATATATACCTACAAATGTCCACATTGTCTCTCCCAATATAATCTCACTTTCCTATCCCCAATGCAATACATTAGGCAATTTAATATTGATTTAATGGCTGATAAGGTCTATGGTTTTCACATTGCCTGAACTATTAGCTGGGTTCAATAAAAAGAAAATCAAAATAATCATTTTAAATTCAATAATACTGTAATATATGAGAGATCCATGATTTTCTCATTATGGCTATTCACTCTATCACTTCAGACCAATGTCTCTCTTTGCCTTTCATGAATTTTTCTAGCCCCCCCAAAAGTTTATCCTCCTGTGAACAAATTTCTGAACATCAGGCTTTCTGAGTTTAGCTGGATCATAGAACAACAGGCATCTAGTTGCCTAATGGGAATATAGGTTCACACTCAATAATTTCATTTTTATTTTTTTTACTACACCTGTAATTTCATAAATGTGAGAAGCTTCCAGGGAGGAATTTTCTCTATTAAGGTTGATACTTTCTCTACAACATAGAATCTTGGAGACATCCTTGGAACAGTGAAAGATAAAATGACGTCTCAGCCAATTTGGGTCAGAGGCAAGCTTTGAACCATAGTCTTCCTGACTACTAGGTCAATTCTCCATCCTCTAAAACTTACTGTCTTTCATTTTTAATTGAAATCATGTTCAATAATGTAATAATATAAATATATAAATTATACCCAGGTTTTAAAGAAAAATCAAAACAATGGGAAAAGGACCAGTTGCCTCCAGATTTAGTCTTAACAGGGTCTCAGCACTAAGACTGAAAACTAAAAGGGTCTTCATATTTTTTGACCCTAATTAGATAGACTAGTTTCCTACCAGTTTTTATCTCAATAAAAGAAATTCCATAAAAGTACTTTATACCATAAGAAATTTGGGAGTTGATATAAATGTTAAGTATGAAAATTCCTCCCCAACAAAACTGTATGTCCAAATTGCCAATGTAGTGGATGCATTCCATCTTCTAATAACTCTGGGCATTTTCCCTTGCTATGCCCAAGCCTGGAACTCTCCTCATGTAAATCTCAGCTGAAGTTCTACCATCTATAAGAAGCTTTTTCTAGTCCTCCTTAATCTTGTCTTCCCTCTGAGAGTATTTCCAATTCATCCTGTATGTATTTTGTTTGTACAGAATTGTTTGCATGTTGTCCATCCCATTTGACTGTGATCTCTTCAATAGCAGAGCCTGTTTTTTGCTTCTCTGTATTTTTGCCTCTTTGTGTTTGTATTTATGGTTTTTGCCTCTTTGTATTTCCACCATTAGCTTACATAGTACCTGGCACATAATAGTTGCTTAATAAATATTATATGATCAAATGATTGCTATAAGAGATGTCTTAAGGGAATTTACTTAGTCAAGGGAGACCAAATTCATGTTATAAATCCCTTTTCTGGGTTCTAGGTTTACGATGGTCTGTCCTTCCAACAGAATTGTCTTAGAATCCCATGTCCCTCATTCTCCCTTTCATGTGATGTCAATTGATGACAAAAGGAGAATGAGGAAAAGGAAAGGAAAAGAGAGGCATTGATCTCTGCTTTGTGGGATCACCAACAGTATCTGTGGTCTCATGGAGGTTCTCTCCATAGTTGTTTCTGAAATTGATTTGAAAATGGAAGTGACTCAGAGTTAATTTGCCAATGAGCAAGTGGATCTTCCTTAGATCTGTGATACCAGAAAACAGCTGGAATAGCCTAGGGGAGCTTTCTCAAGATCCTCAAAGTGCTGCCAATAATAGATCTTGCAGATCAGTCTCATACATCAAAACAATTTTGCAAATCAGTCAACGATGGGGAGAATTTCTTATAGCACGAATGATAATGGCACGGCCCCTCTTCTGTGAACATCCTAACCTATTCAGTTCCATTTTCAACTCAATTAAACTTGCCAAACATTTATCAAAAGCCTAAACAGTATGACAGAAATGATAGGGGAGGGACAGCTACTAGAACCAATCTTCGTCTGAGGTCATTACTAATAAGCCGGCTCCTTCCTGAATAGTGTTCTCGTCATGGATGTGAAAGGAAAGCCAGTATAAGGTCAAGGATATAATAATCTAGTCTTGTTTTTCCTTTTTATGAGGGACCTCTTTTGCCTCCTAGCTAATTAATAAATAAAAGAACATGGTTAAATTTGCAGATGGGTTTTGTGTAAATTAACCTATTTGCCTAATAAAATATGAGTTCCTAGAAGGTTAGTAGGGACTCTGTTCTTGCCTTTGTGTGTGTGGGTATTCCTAATGGCTAACTAACATGGTGCCTGGCTCACAGTTGATTCAATAAATGTTTATTGACTGACTAACACACTCACACTCAGGGACCATCCAACTCGTGAGTACTGCTCTATCTTATTTCTTTAAGTTTTTTATAGTCAGCTTTATGAAGAATTTCATGAATAAGACTCAATGAACCTTGCCTTCCTTGTTCCTGCCCCTGATCCTCAATGGCTAGGAGGGTTCTGGCTCAGTCTCATTTATGAAGCACACATTTGCTTTTTTATTCATTCACTCAATCATTCAACAAATAAAATCAAGAGAAGGGAAAAAGAATAAGCATTTACGTGGTCCCTACTATGGGCTTAACATTGTGCTAAATGCTTTACAAATATTATTTTATTTGATCCTCAAAACAACCCTGAGAGTGTAGGTATTATTATTATCCCCATTATATAACTGGAAAAACAGAGGAAAATAGAAGTTAAATCCTTGGCAAGGGTCCAACAGCAGGTAAATATCTGAGACCAGATTTGAACTTGGGTCTTCTTGGTTCTAGGTCCAGTGCACCACCTTGCTGCCTCTTATCAGAGAGTATTTGGAGCCTGGCCTCAAACTAGGGGACCCATAAGAACCCTGTTTTTGTTCCTCGATCTGGATGTTGAAGTTTACTTCAGCAAGCTGAAGTTTAGTCTGAGATTTTCAGGGCCATCCTACAACTCCAACAGAGCAGACCAAGAACTTGGACATCAGCATGATCCCAGAGAAGTCTATTCCAAATATCACCAAACCCTTTGTATCTCCCCACATTCTGACAACTCCTCTCAACAAGTTCTAGACTCCTTAACTGAGACTAGATTTAATCATCCTCTGGAAGTGGGCTTCTATGAATCATAGCCCTGAAAAATGACAAGGAAGATGACTAGACAACAGGACATATTTTGACAGCCTGGTAGTTCTAAAGGACTACAAATTCTATTTGAATTGACAAGATGATGTGGAAGCAAAAAATAAAAATAAAAAACTTAATAGTCTTGGCCCATGGTGTTAGAACAATTATAGTATAATAAAATCATATGTTTCAGTCTGGAAGGGAACTTCAAGAGAAGTCCAACCTCCTCATTACAGATGAAGAAACTAAGACACTGGGGGATTAAGTGACTTGCCCACGGTCACATAGAAAGTAAATGAGTGAAGAGAGATTTAAACACAGATTCTCCTGACTCCAAGACCAATCCTCTACAATGTTCAGAATGAGGAAAGTCGTC
The DNA here is from genome assembly GCF_016433145.1 of Gracilinanus agilis. Lineage (NCBI taxonomy): Eukaryota > Metazoa > Chordata > Mammalia > Didelphimorphia > Didelphidae > Gracilinanus > Gracilinanus agilis. The sequence continues at coordinate 124,028,473 of NC_058135.1, forward strand.
ATCCTCCTATATTCCACCTTAGGCGATGTCTGGAATATATTGTAGCCATACAATGAGATGCACAGTAAACAGGACATCCACCCAAAAGAATCCTGTTCCACGTCTTCATCAAAGACACACCAAAGAAACACCAGCTATGACAGATTTTAGCCCTTTGCTTCCTGAGATCTGCATCACTTCCCCAACAATTACCTTCTTTCCCAGGAGTTAGTGAATTCCTTATCACTAGAAGCCATCATATGGAGGTAAAATGGGCATGAAAGAATCCTTACTCTCAGTGAGCTTAGATTCTAGTGGGCAAAAGAAAAAGTACAATCTATGTGTGTGTATATAACATTCATGTATTTTATGCATCTATACACACCTATGCATAAATATAATGCAAACAAGTAGTAATATACACAAAAATAATTAAGCACAAGATGGTTTGGGAGGGATGGCACTAATAATTTGAATGGTAGTGCAGAATCAGGAAAGGTTTCGTGTAAAAGATGAAATCAATTCAGCAAGCTTTGGATTTTCCTTGTTTGGGTTGTAACAGTTTACAGGATGTTTGATTCTCTGGTGGGCCTATTTTTAGGATAGTTTATGGGCTATATGGAGTCGGAAACTCATTTTCTACCCCAGAAAAGCTCTCATGACTTCAGTGGGAGTTTTGACACTTGAGGAGAAAACAACATAACCAGTTGAGATGAGAAGAAAAACTTGCTCTTGTCTCTGCACTCCATCACTTCTGAGATTCTCCCAATATGACCCTAGAGAAAGAATTTTTCATTTTTCATACTATCTGCAGAAAAGTGAATTTAGAAAGTTGACAGAAATCTGTTTAATCATTTGGTGATATAGCAGCATTCCAGAAAGCAATAAGTATTTTTACCACCAAAGAATTTTGCCAGAATTCTGTGTGAAAAAAAAAATACATGTAGTCTGATTTTTTTATTTCAAACTTGGCATTTGTAGGCCTCCAGTAAGGCATGTGTGCTTTACAAGCTTGGGGTAAAAAAATTAATTGGTTTAGAAATGAATGTTAACACTGCCTGAGAACAGACCTGTATGCTGGGGTAGAAATGCACAGACCTCCTCTTCCCACAAACTTCCAAGACAGAATTAAATGCAGTATACCCATGATTAAAGAAAAGCCTCTCCCACTTACCAGAGTGGCCCCGGGCAAGAGAAAGGGGTGCCACTTTTAAGTGTTCCTAACAGTAATTTAATCCCTCATTAAACCCCTAGTAATAACCAGAATATTAGTCATGGAAATTCTATTCATTTACAATATTCCTCTCTTCCTCCTAATGCCTCATCATTTAACAGGTTGATAGAATGATAGTGATGAGAATGTCATTAAAATACATATCCTCATGCGTTTAAAAGACTGGAATTCATACTAGGAGGGATTTCCTTCTCAGACAGCAATTTCTGGACATCTCAATGAATGAGAGAGAGAAACAGAGAGACAAAGATGGAAAAGGGGGGGGTGCTTTTTAACACTGCAAGCACATAAATTTAGGGGGGAATTTCTAGTTCAATACAATTATGTAAACTTAGTGAAAATTAGTTCTAGAAATTGATATAATTTTACCAATATCTTTAACATAGAAAGAAACAATAAACAAACATTTGTGCTAAGAAAATTGAATTAAATTACAAATCTGAACATCCGTTAGAGCTCTACTGGCCTCTTTTGACATGAGATCACAAAAAGAGAAAGAGAGAGAGAGAGAGAGACAGAGAGAGACAGAGACAGAGACAGAGACAGAGACAGAGACAGAGACAGAGACAGAGACAGAGACAGAGACAGAGACAGAGAGAGAGTCTTGTTGGGCAAAGAGTCAAAAGCAAGGGTAAGAGCTATAGTTGAACCACTAATCTATTCACCAGTACAAATAAATGTTGTCTTTTATGCCTTTTCCCTAGATCCTTCCCACTACTTCATATTGTGCTGCTACTCTTTTCTAATAAGCTATTCCTCAGGATTTACTATAGTGTTTAAAGCAAAAATTTCCATCATGTTTCTGCATTCCAAAATTCAGATCAAACCAAATGATCATGACATATACCATCCCTTTCTTAATTGAATTCTTAATTAATCAATTTTGAATCAAGAAGATCCAACTTTGTTAACCATAGAAAGCTGATGTCTTAATCCAGTCACATGACCCACTGCTTCTCCCCTTTTCTAAGATCTTTCATTTTGACTGAAGCTAAGAAAGGAAATGTTATTATGTCTCCATTTCAAATAAGTACAAGGTGACTAGCAATCAACTATGACGGTAATGCTAAAGTTGGATAAATAGGTACAAAGTTCTAAAATTTACTTACAGGTTAGTGAATTTCATTTAAATGCATTCTGTTTTCTGACTAACACCAATGTAAATGCTCCAAATTGTAAACAAATTTACAAATTAAAAAAAATTGGAAAGGCAAAAGCATGAGAAGCACCTATACCTAATTTTGGGGAAAAATATAAATTACTAATATTTAAGAAGCCAAGCACAGGCCTATCTTCTTTGCTTTTAGGTTTAAAATGACTACATTGAAATATGACATATCAATAAATAATGACTATTCTTTTAGTTTTATTTCAGTCTGGAAGGAATATACCTAGGACTCCCACTTAACTAAATAATTTGGGTTCCATTATTCCACGAATACTTGGTAGCTATTCGGTTTCTACCTCCACCATCCATTAATTTTTATTAGGTCATGAGAAGCTACAGGAAAAGCTTTTGAGAAGAAAATCCATAACTAGCTTTTGGTAGGATTCCAATCTCCATTTTGTCTCTAGGCTGGCAAAAAGAGCAATGATAATGCCTTTTCAGAGGCAAATTGGTGTGGATTTTCCCTTTTAACAGAACTTTAGACTCTACAGGAGTATTTTGGTGCACTTATTTAAAGAACAGCTAGATTTCCTGCCAATAGCTCTCCCTGAAAGACATATGTAAATATAGCAGAGTAAACGAGATAATTCTATTTCATTTGAAAACACTTTCTTAATTACATGATCTTGGTTGAAAGAATATGAACTACCCTATGTTTAGTTTGGTGAAAAGGTTGACTGTTTTTAATGCAGTCTGTGCCAGAAGAAGTATATTATATTAATATTGAATGTTAAAAAATTTGATTCTTTCTCCTTGTCTTTTCAATAAAGGAAAAATGCTCATTAAAATTGATTACAAAAAAAACGTTCTTGTTGGTACTAAGCACTACAATTTTATTTCTATGTCAGAATTTACATTTGCAATATTCTAGTTTCAAACTATTTATTATAATGTTGAGTTAAAAGTAGTCTATTGTCAAAGAAAGTGCTTTAATATGCAATTCAATTCCTTCTCAATTCAATTTAGATTGAGTCCCTACTATGTTCAAGATACTATAGGACCAGACTTATTTATATCCTAAGGCAGTCTATTGGAAGGAAACAGCCCAGGAGTCCAGTTTGCACAAATACTCCCAAATTTTCTCTCTCCCTTCATAGATAGATAGATAGATGCATGGATGGATGCATGGGATGGATAGATACTATAGAAAAACTATGAATTATGAAGTCCCTAATACTTCTGGAATCAAAAGCAAAATTCTCCACCTAGCATTTAATGCTTTCTACAATCTGGCTCCACTCTCCCTTTCCAAGTATATTTCAAATGACTTCCCTCTATAGATTATCCCTTCCAGACAAGGCTATCTAATTACCCTCATCCAAATTCAGCATCTCAATTCTTAGCTCAAGGCCTCTGCATAATCTGCCCCTCCTGCCAGGTACTCCTTCCTCACATCTGCCTCTTATCAACCCTACCTTCCTTCAAGCTTCCATTCATGTTCTAACTCTTTGACAAATCCTTTCCTGATCCCCTTAGTTACTTTGGCTTGATCTCTCTGTACTTCCCATGACCATATTGCTACTTAGGTGAACACAAGCTGTATCATCCTAGTAGAATGGAAACAGATTAAGGGCAAGGGTTCATTTTTTATTCATCTCTCTGTTCTCTGTTCTTTGTATACCATCTTGCCAATAATAGCTTCTTACTAAATGCTTATCAGATTGAATTGACTTATATACCTCAGTTACTATCAATACATACTGTACATATTCCATTTACATTATCAAAATGATTGCACATCATTCATTCAAAAATAACATCAAATCCGAATAATAATTTCTATTGGGAGAGGCATTATCATTGTTATTGTCATCATTTTATATAAGTTTTTAAGTGAGATCCAAAAGCATTCAGTGATTTGTTTGGAGTCACAGAGCTAGCTGATATTAGTGTGAGAGTATTTCCTGAGTCTCTCTCCTCATATTGTTCCATACCGTTCTACCAATTCATTTCCAATCTAATACCGATTTTGATGGTTCATTTTTGCCTGGGCCAGAAGATACACAATCCAACTGAAAATCAGTCAATATACAAATAATATTATTTTAGGACATCATTATGTGTTTTAAGAAATACACAAAAGCTATTAGAGAGGCATGATGGCATGATGGATAGAAGGAACTGGGTTCCAATCTTGTCTTGAACATTTAGAAGCTATGAGCTACCTCAGTCTTCTCATTCACAAAATGAGGAAAGTTTTGGACTTGATGATCCCTTCCAGTTCCAAATCTGTGATCAGAGTCAGGATCTGAATCCAGGTCTTTTTATTGAAAAATCAATACCACCCACCTATGCATTCACTCAACTGGAATAACCTTAAAAAATGGGGGGTTGGGGGGGAGAGGAGAGAAGTCTACCTCCTCCACGATGGAATGAGTCACTGGCCCAGTCATAGGATTCTAGTTGCCCATACTCTGTCTTAAGCCCAAAGAATGGTGACACTTCTCTTGTCTGGCAATAACCAGGAATGAGCTTTTCCCCCTAAATGAATTTTCTAGCTAATTAAAACACACACTTTCAAGAGCCAAAACATTTTACTCTATCATTTCTTTCACAGAAATCTTGCCAACCATATAGCACTTTAAGGTTTGCAAATGGAAAACCATACTAGCTGTTCAGTGTAATATAACACATCGGATCACTAGAAGAAGAAAAATGTTTTCCCAAGATAAAAACTCAATATTACTATTACTTACATCTCCATCTATCCAGTCCATATTTAGGAGTACCAACTGGTACCTTCACATCCCTGGAGTACCTTCATGAATGGTAGGATCATAATTTTTTGAAATGTTTATTTTCGCCACTTATATTATGCATGTGCTCTGTCCCAAGAAGGTGTTCCCTTCCTCCAAATATTCAACCAATCGAGCTTTTATTGAGTACCTATTATGTGCCAAGTTCAGTGCTAGGGCCTGAAGATGCAAAGACATAAAACCATTCCTAACCTCAAGGAGCCTATAGTCTCCTGAGAAACTGTAATGTATACACAGATGAGTATATGCAACATTTGCAAAATTGTGTAAAATAATTTGAAGGAGAGAAGAGCCATAGAAACTGCAAGAAACTCCAGTAGTTAATTCTTATAAAAAACTTCTCCGTCTGGCATTTACAGGCTTTTATCATCTGGCTCTCCATACAGTAGGAGCTCAATAAATGTTTATTGAAGTCTACTAGAATGAATTAACATTGCCCCAAATCCGATATTGTCTGTGTAGGTTCTCTGGGACATTTCATCCAGTTCCAACCAACATCCATATTTCTTGGTTGGGATCCAACCTTTATACTATTATAGCAGGTCTATTGTACTTCAAAAACATTCCTCATTTTTGTTCTCTCCAGCGTACGTTTTTAATGGCTTCTTTCTCTCTACACGTCTTTCTTCCCTCCTCATCACCCCACTGAAAATAGTTCCCCAGGTCCTTCTGAGAAAATGGCAATAGGCAGCTAGCTATGCCTTCTGGCCAATGAAACTTCAATGCCACATTGAGGCCACAGAGGCAGCGTTGTGTTGCTGCTTGTTGGGACTTGGGCCACCTCCTCTCCAGTGCTATCACTTCTCTTGCACGTTCCCCGCTACCTCTGAGCCTGATGGGAGAAAATCGTCCCTGCATCTCTGGCTGCAGTTTCCATAGACACTGCAATTTCAACAACAGGCTGAAATTTGAGGTCTTCCTGAGTCAACAGCCTCTCCACTCTGCTCTCAGCATGCCTTCCACATCCTAATCTGTCTCTTAATGCATTGTTCGAACCTCTGCAAACTGGCAGGGCTCTTAATTGAGCCACAGAAGAGGAAATCGGTTCAGGTTTCATAAACGAAATCCACATGAAGTTGAATCTTCCCGCAGTAACTAATGAAAGTGTAATTGGTGCACGTGTCTCACCAGTGGGTCTCGCTGAAACAGCCCCATCGTGAAGGAGCCAAGGTTATGCCTCCCACTAACCTCAAATGACCTAGAACAGTTTTCCTCCGGGGACCTCTCAATAGCTTTTCTTTAATGTCCTTTACCTCGCTCTCCATCTACCTCCGCAAAAGGCTCTGGGGAGCCTGACAGGGCATTCATATTCACCAGATGAACAGGGCTCCATTTTTCCCCCGCAGCTGAAAAGTTGGGATTTTCTGGAAGCACAAAGCAAGAGTCACCACGATTGGGAGAGTGACAAACATCTGCTCCCCCCCCAAATAATCGCCACACAACAGGAAGCCGGTCTACAAGCAAGTCAATTAGCAGGAGCTCCTGGCCAAAGCTTACTGATGATTTCTTCCGTCCAAGCACAATGATTAAAAAAACCAGCAAAGAGAAGAAGTCATGTCCAACCCTGAAATGTCCATTATTACAAGGAGATATGGATTTTAGGAATGTTTTAGGCTTTGTTGAAGTGTGGGGGTTGTTTGTGGGTTTTTTTTTTAATTTTTATATTTAATAGAACCGAAGTGTCAAGAGCGATTAACTAACTCCTTGTACTTGGAGCCTCTCCCAATTGTCCCTTCTCTTGAACTCGTAGGACCATGGTTTTAGAGCCAGAAGGGATGGGTAAGTGAGGTTATGGAGTCCAGTTCCCTCATTCAGCAAGGAAGGAAAACAAAGGCTAGACAGAAATCCAAGCTCATACAGCCATAAAGGGTAGAACTCAGCTAGATTGGAGTCCTTCCTTGGATTTCACGTCCAATATGGTTCCTGTTGCACCACATTGCTTCCGCAAGTCTGGAAAGAGTCCCTCATGGATGGGGCTCACTAGAACAATATATATATATATATATATATATATATATATATATATATATATATATATATATATATATAGGCTGGTAAAAAGATGTGATTTGTTTTCAAAGAAAAAATGCAATTTGTTTCATTGGACTAAAACATACCAGTTTCCTTCCTATCCAGTTTCTTTGCTCTCAAGACAGTACAATTAGCACCCAAGCAAGTTGCAATATCAGAATCTGTTTCTATTTGTTACAAAGGTTGTTTTTCCTTTTTTGCTTTCTTGATGGAGGAGGGGGGAAAGGAAGTAGGAGGAAGAGCAAATAAATGCTGGCTAATTAAAAAAATATTGTTTAAAGATCTATGTTTCCATTTGTCTGGCATGATGAAATTACTGTCCAAATGTAACAAATGTCTCTGTTTGAATTTAACCCCTTGATGTAAACCATGCTTAGAAATGGTGTGTGAGCATCTATAAAGGGAAGGGATTAGAGGAGACAATTGCAAAGGTCCAATCCAGTTCTATCATTCTATGCTTCTTTTAGATATTACCTACCTTTCTTTCATTGCAGGGTGACCATCCAAATCCAGATGAAAGATTTTTAATAACAACAATATTAGCTTTCCTTTCCATAGTGATTTAAGAATTGCAGAACACTATATATATATTTTTTTAATATATATTTTTATATATGGTATAATTTTATCTCATTTATAGGGGGGCAGCTGGGTAGCTCAGTGGATTGAGAGCTAGACTTAGAGATGGGGAGGTCCTGGGTTCAAATTTGACCTCAGACATTTCCCAGCTGTGTGACCCTGGGAAAGTCACTTAGCCTCCATTGCCTAGCCCTTACCACTCTTCTGCCTTGGAACCAATTCCAAGGCAGAAGGGTTATTTAAAAAAGTATCTCATTTATACATCAAAACAATTGTATTGAGTGGATGTTTTACATATTATTGTGCCCATTTTATAGATGTGGAAACTGGTAATAACTTGTTAAAAAGAAGAGAGAATTGATCCCAGGCTTCTGCTGACTCAGAATTCAGCACTTATTAAAATATACCATGCTTCTTTTCCAGTTTGAATCTAATCTGGACTTCACTTCCCACTTCATCCAGAGAGCGCTATATACCATCTTCCTGCAGGTTAGCAGGAACCTGACATAAGAAAGCAATTTAATTCACTTCTTCTGAAAGAACTGGCTTTGGTCAGTTTAGCTTGTTTGTTTCATTAGGGAAATTATTTCATCATCAGATGACATGGGAGTTAGACCACAAATATCCAGCCGTGTACTATTAGCATTTAGGATTCAGAATTATAAATCCTCCTTTCATTTTCTATGTTTGTTGGATCTCTTGTTGTGGGTCAATGAATTACATTCACTCAGCCCAATTCCTCAGCCCTCTTTTCAAATGCATGTTACATTTTTACCGACGATATATCTGAGAGAGTGTAGCTGGATCACTACAAATTTATTATTGCTAGTGGAATTTTAAAAAGCTTAAAGAATATGCTTTTCAAGCAGCAATTCATCAGGATCATATTCGGATATATATATATAAAAAAAGAACACTCCTTAAAGGAACTATGTTATGCATTCATTCAAAGACCCTGGGCAAGTCACTTAATCTCTGTTTCATCTATAAAATAGAGGAAATAATAGCATATACTTCCCAGGGCTGTTGTGAGGATCAAATGAGATAATAATTGTAGAGTACTGAGTATGGTGCCTGCAACATAGCTCTCTCTCTCTCTTCTCTTCTCTTCTCTTCTCTTCTCTCTCTCTCTCTCTCTCTCTTTTCTCTCTCTGTCTGTCTCTTTCTCTCTCATTTTCTGTTCTGTCTCTGACTCTGTCTCTGTCTCTGTCTCTGTCTCTGTCTCTGTCTCTGTCTCTGTCTCTGTCTCTCTTCCTACCTAGCTCTCTCATTGTTGAATTAACCTCAATAATTATAAAGTATCCACTATATTTCAGTCACTGGCTTTCTTGGCAAACTTTCTTGGTGTTGGAACACCCAGAGGGCAAATTCAAGTTGTCTGTGAGCCCCAGAATTACTGGAGAGACTTGAAGGAGACCTTGTTGGCTTTTGGGCAGCTGGACAGAGGGGTGGGTCATAAAAAAACTGTCCTTGGGTACTGGGAAGAGGGGGAATGGAGCAGTTCCCAGAGTGCCAGCTCTGCAAGTGTGTCACATCTTCACCAGTGCTGTTAGTGTTACACACAAAAAAAAAAAATTCCCATCCCCCAAGGATCTAATATTCCTCAAGGGATGCAAAATATGCATAGTTGAGTAAAACCATAGTGTGCACACAGATACCCATACATGCAGATACATTTATTTGTTTATGTATACTGTATATCAAAATAGACACATGCATGTGTGTATGTGTGCATTCATACCACTAGCCCAGAATCTCAATCTTAAATGAACCACTTTCCGTCTTAGCCATTTATGTAAAAATCATATCTCTTTGCTTGCCCAGAGTTTACCATGATATGTTAAAGATGTTGGGACTGATGGCAAAATACCAAGAAACATGTTTCTTCATTCTTAATATAGAGAGATTAGACTATAACATTTCTCTTTATAAAATTGGGACAATAATACAACCCTCACAAGATTGATGTGAAGCCCAGTTGAAATAATGTTTATATAATACATTTTCTAGACCTTAAAGTGATAAATATTAACTTGCTACTGCTGCTGCTGCTGCTACCACTTATTCCTGGGCTGAGGGGGAAATGGGGAACATTGTGCCAACTAAATCCCAAATAAATTTTTAGGTAGAGTTTGTCATTGGTAATCGCAAGATCAACATTGTATTGTAATTTCTTAGACTATATATATTACAGATCTCTAACAGTTATTTCATTGGAAGAGACTCAAATTCTAATTCATCATTTTCCCAAATGATAAAAACTTAAGCAAAAGATGGAAAGACTATCTGGGTTACCACAGGTGTTGGTAGACCTAAGTTTGAGAATTCCATCAATCCCTTATTTAGTATGTGAACTTGGGAACTCATTTAGCTGAAACTCAGTTTCCTCACTTGCAAAATAAAGGAATTACGTGATATTATTTCCCTTCTAAGTCTAATATTGTATGATACTATGATTTTATGATTGAGCATTTCTGGAAACACACAGATAAGAATTTTGAAAAAAAAAATCTTCCCTCATGAGATTGTAAGCTCCCTGAGGGCAGGAATTTTGTCTGTTTGTTTGTTTGTCGTTGTTGTTTTTGCTTTTCTTTCACTGTGCTATATTTGTGAAATGCTTAGCAAAGTGCCTGGTACATAATAAGTGCTTAATAAATGTTTACTGACTTTTAATTAGACAGGAAAACTAGGTTAGAAAGTGATGTCACTTTGACTTCTTAGGATCCCAACTCCTCATCTACCTACTAAATAAGATAACACTCAAATTGTAAAACCTTAAACTTGGGTTTAAGACTAATGAAAAAATCAGTAAATTTCTTAAAACAAAATTTCTAGATATGTGGATGGATAATTAATTAGTCTAGGAGCCAGGAAGACCTAGGTTCAAGTCACACTTCTGACACATACAGCTCGGTGACCATAACTAAGTCATTTAACCTTTTAATCACTTAAGGAAGAAAGTGAAGAAGCATTTCTATAACATTTTCTTTGTGTCAGGCACTGCACGAAGCACTTTACAGATATAGCACATTGTCTAGAATATAGTGCTTAATAAATTCTTATTTCTTTCCTCTCATCCCTCTGTCCTTTCTTCTTTCCTCCTTCCTTCATTCCTTCTTCCTTTCCTTCCTGCTCTCCCTTCTTTGCTTTCTCCCATCTATCTTTTCTTCCTCCATCTCTTCCTCTTTCCTTCCCTTCCTTCTTTTATTCCTTCATAATTTCCTTCCTTCCTTCTTTCCTTCCTCTCAGTTATTTTCTAGGATGATAAATTACAAATGAACTGCCAAACTACCTTAGTAAAGGGAGTTTCTCTACCCAGAAAGTTTCTATAGCCACAATTTTTAAAAAATGACAAATTCAAACTTGGAATGAAAAATTCAAATTCAAAAATTATAATAATAGTAATAATATTTTAAGTTTTAGCTTATCTAGAACCTTTAAGTTGCCACTGAAATCTATTTTCTATTACTTCTGTATAGAAAAGCTGTGTAACAGGTACTTTGGACAAATTAACAAAAATCTTTGATAAAGTCCAAGTGAAGCAAATAGTTTTCATTTGGAAAGACTGGGGCATCATTAAAACAGGGTATCTATTTTTCTTCACAATTATGTACGACTATTTTTCTCTTTACCAAAAGCTCTACACAACTGGTATCCTCAAAAAAGGGTCAACCCAGAGGAAGAAAATGGAAAGAACACAAAATTAAAACCATGTCGCCAACTGGAAAATAATATTTTATCATTTTCCAAGGGCGGTGGAATGACTGCTCTTAAAAATGCTAATGCTATTCAGGTTTGCTCATTCTTCCATGTAGCCCTGCTGCACCTACCAGCAATTTCAGCATGCCACTAAGATTGATAAATGTTTGGTCAATTTGTCGAGCAAGTGCATGATAATAGCTAATACTAGTGTAACACTAAAACTTAGAGAATACTTTATAATCTCTCTACAAGGTAAACACACATCAGGTGTAAGCCCCATTTTGAAGCTGAGAAAAATGAGGGAGGATAAAAGTTGATTTTCTCAGTTTTTGTTTGTTTGTTTTGCTTTGTTCCTCCTTGACCTGTGATTTCATCTTGGAAAGAACTAAAACTTCTGGTTTAGGAACTCCTTCTATTAATGCTACTTTAACTTATACCCCTTGAGTTTTACCTGAGGCACCAGGATGTTAGGTGACTTGTCCAAGATCACATAGCTCATTTTTGTCAGAAGCAAAAAAAAAAAAAGGACTTCCTCATTATTTTTCCCCATTTTTTTTCCTTTTTAATTTAATTAATTAATATAGAATATTTTTCCAAGGTTACATGATTCATGTTCTTTCCCTCTACTCCCTCCCCCTCAAGACCAACAAGCAATTCCACTGGGTTTTACATGTATCATTGTTCAAAACCTATTTCCATCTTATTAATAATTGCAACAGAGTGATCTTTTAGAGTCTACATGCCCAATCATAGCCCCATCAACCCATGTGATAAAGCAGTTGTTTTTCTTCTGTGTTTCTACTCCCACAGTTCTTTCGCTGGATGTGGATAACATTCTTTCTCATAAGTCCCTCAGAATTGTCCTGGATCATTGCATTGCTGCTAGTAGAGAATGGACTTCCTCATTCTAAGGTCTACCCTCTATCAGACACGTATACGCATGCTAAATCATTCTCAAGTTTATCCCAACTTGACATACTTTATATATAGCCACCCCACAAAAATTATATTTAGATGAAATATGTGTTTTAAAACTAAATGTAGGTTAAGATGGCGGCAGAGTAAGGAGCAGCTGCTCGATCTCTCCTGACCGAACCACACAGGACCCCTCAAGGGGAAATAAAAATGAGTCCAGAGGAACGAAGGAATCCCACAACAGGGAGCAGCATTGAAGGTACGCAGAATCGGGGCATTTCCACACTTTAAAGGGGTGAAACAGCTCTCACTAAAACAGGAGAGGAAGAAGCCCCTCCCCCACCCCCCACACTGCACAAGCCGGTAAACAGGACTGGGGCAACCAGATAATCACTGGCAGCCCCTGAGCCCGTACCTGTGCGCTGCAAGACGAGGGACCCCAGGTGGCTGGGACTTTCCCTGAGCGCCCACGTGGGTGAAGGCACCGCCTCCGCCCTGGACAAAGGCCCCTAAAACGTGGCCTTTCCCAAGCTCTGAAGGCATCGCCTCAGGGGCGAATAAAGATCTCCAGCCCACAGACATTCACTACCTTCTGCCAGGGTGAAGGCAGGCCCTAAGAGCATCAGCGCAGGCAAAGGCAGTGCCCTAGGCTTGAATAACGATCTCCAGCCCAGGCTTGGACCTCCAGTGAGGACCCAGTGCAGACCTGAGCGTGGCTGTGGAAGCAGCCCCAAAGACTGCTGAAGGAACCTCGGGCAGAGGGGCAGACCAGGAACTACCAGGAGGCCTGACCCCGAGGACAAGGAGATCGGAGCCCCCCCAAGCTTGCAAGGCCCAGGCAGACCCGGAGTGCAAAGACAAAGCGGAAAAGGGGCGGGGCTAACAATGGCCAGCAATAAGGAAGTCCAGAAGAAAAAGACAATCAAGAGAAATTCTGGAACACTCGACAACTACACAGAGAAAATCCAGACAACAGAGGAGGGAAAACAAAAATCCAAATCTCCCCAAAAAAATGAAAGCTGGTCACAAGTTATGGAAGAGTTTAAAAATGAAATGCTGAGGAAGATGGAAGAAATCTGGCAAGAAAATAACAGTTTAAAAGGCAGAATTTCGCAATTGGAAAGTGAGACAA
>NC_058135.1:124046530-124081565 GCF_016433145.1 Gracilinanus agilis
GAGGAGAGGAGAGGAGAGGAGAGGAGAGGAGAGGAGAGGAGAGGAGAGGAGAGGAGAGGAGAGGAGAGGAGAGGAGAGGAGAGGAGAGGAGAGGAGAGGAGAGGAGAGGAGAGGAGAGGAGAGGAGAGGAGAGGAGAGGAGAGGAGAGGAGAGGAGAGGAGAGGAGAGGAGAGGAGAGGAGAGGAGAGGAGAGGAGAGGAGAGGAGAGGAGAGGAGAGGAGAGGAGAGGAGAGGAGAGGAGAGGAGAGGAGAGGAGAGGAGAGGAGAGGAGAGGAGAGGAGAGGAGAGGAGAGGAGAGGAGAGGAGAGGAGAGGAGAGGAGAGGAGAGGAGAGGAGAGGAGAGGAGAGGAGAGGAGAGGAGAGGAGAGGAGAGGAGAGGAGAGGAGAGGAGAGGAGAGGAGAGGAGAGGAGAGGAGAGGAGAGGAGAGGAGAGGAGAGGAGAGGAGAGGAGAGGAGAGAAGAGAAGAAAGAAAGAAAGGGAGAGAGATAATTAAAGACCAAAGGAAGGGGAAGAGTCAAAATGGCAGAGAAGGATTACAAACCCACCTGATCTCTACCAAATTATCCTCCAAAATACTATGATAGAATGCCTCAAAATAAATTCTGCAACAGTGTAACCCACAAAAAACAAGGTAAAATAATTTGCAGACTAGGGAGAAGGAAAAAAGAAAGGAGAGAGGAGAGAGAGAAAGAGGAACAGAGAGAAGAGGAGAAGAAAGAGAGAAAGAAAGGAGAGAGAGGAGGGAAAGAAAGAGAGAAAGGAGAGAGAGAGGAGGGAAAGAGAGAGGGAGAAAGACAGATGGACAGACATCAGAAAGAGCTTAATACTCAAAAATTCAAAACAGCATAATTTGAAATGACAAAAAATGGAAGCCATCTAAATGACGGATAACCAGAGAAAACTAAAGAAAATGTGGTTTGTCAATGAAGCAGAAGAGGGTAATACAACAGAGCATGACAAAGTTCAGAAAGATCAAGAAATATGAAGACATCAAATAATTTAACAATTAAAAATGAAATCCAATTCAATTCAATGTACATCAGTTAAGCAACTACTCTGTATAGAGGCCTAGGCTAATCACTGGGAAAATGAAGATAAGTGAAATAGTTCCTACCCTTGAAGAGCTTACATTCTATTAGAAAGATAACACCTGAGGAGAGAGAGAGACAGACAGACAGACAGACAGAGAGACAGACAGATAGAAAAATAGATGGATAAAGAACATTTTTAGGTGCTTACCATGTGCCAGTCACATAGTATTCGAAAAATTATGCCAAGTAATTTGAAGGAGAAAGCATAAATGACAAGTCAAAACTAGGAGATATTATACATCACATTGGCTATGATAATGTAACACATTAATTAATGTAATGTAAGTATTAATTAATTAATTATATGTAACTAAATTAATGAAAATTTTATAATTAACATGTAAAATTAATGTAATTAATGTAAATGCATGATTGATAAGGAGGAGGAAGATGAAGCATTTATTAAGTACTTACTATGCCAAGCACTGAGATGGGCTCTACGGATGCAAATATAAGCAGGCAATAAAATCCCTGCCTTTGGGGAGTTTACATTCTAATGGGGGAAAGACAGCACAAGGAAGGGAGCTAGAAAGAAGAGGGTTCCAGGAGGCACACACATGGCAAATAACTTGGAAATGTCCTGGATATGGAAGTCTGGTTCAGGATAAAATCAAGAGAAAGCTCACCCATCAGTGTTCAGTATCCTAGGGAGAGAGTCTGTTTCCTATGAAAAAGGAATGAAGACAATGGCTTGAGTGTAAATGGCATGACTTGAAAAAGATTAGGAAGCACACTGGAGTAAATTCATGATATAGTAGTCAGAAGGTCTATGTTTGAATACTTATGTCAAATAAGAGAATTGGACTAGATGAGCACTGAGGTCCCAGGTTTTATTCTATGATCCTAGGACCCTGTGATCTAATCCAACCCTATTTTTGTGCAGATGAGAAAAATGAGAGAAAATGCTTCATCCAAAGTTATAGATATAGTAAATTGCAATCAGGATTCAAACCCAAGCTTTCTGACTCCAAATCTACTTCCTGTTCTACTGGACTGGATCATTAGCATCCCCAACCCTGCACTGAGGAATGTGTTTTCCTTTGACATAATCATAATCAACATGTTGTTGACAGCTCTCCTCTTCTTTAGTTTGCTTTGCATAATTTCCACAGTGATGTCCAAAGTTTCTCTCAGTGATAAACCTATGACTCAATGATAAAGACAACAAAAGAAAACTCCAAAAAAGGGAGTAACTAAGAAGTCTTTATGTAGATCTTTGTCAGTTAAAGATTATATTTTTCAGTTTAAAATGGCAAAAAACGGCTCACAACAAATTCCATTTTTAATTATCACAAAGTCCTCCTTGATGATTATAACCTAAACTCAGTCAAGATGGCTCTGTACCTATTTTACCATCAAGAGTAGCACCACTGATGCTGCCTTTTTGCAGAGAATAATTTGCCTGTGTTGGCTGAAGAGTTCTAATGGGTAAAGACTTCCAGATGGGTCTGAATCAGCGGTTTGAGGAAGAACCTGACAATCCATCCCAGGTTTATTCCCTTCCGTGGCAAGTCTTTTGCTAACATAGTCAGCATGCTTGATGACTAAGAACAATCACCTCTGTAGTAATAACTTAAATTTCTATAACACTTTGACATTTGTAGGGGGCTTTCCTCACAGCTACTTTGTGAGTTGGAGAGTACAAGTATTATTATCCCCCTATTTTACAGATGGGAAAACAGAGGGATTGAAGGTAAGTAGACTTCAATGTACAATGGCCAGCAAGAAGAATTTATCAGACATTTACAATGTGCCCGAAACCATACTAAATGCTGGGTATACAAACTTTTTAATGAGGGAAAACATAGGAAATTGAAACTGTGTAAGAGGAGGAGCTGGAAGTCACTTGGGAGCATGGTAGTAAAATTGTAAAGTCAAAAGCACAATCTAGAATAAGCAAAACATGGAGGCCTGAGGAATTCACCAGTGGGAGAATCAAAAAAATCAATAACCATTTATTAAATACCAACTATGTGCCAGGCAGTGGGCTAAGCACTGGGTGGGCCTACAGAAGGAAGCAAAAGCCAGTCCTTGTCCTCAAGAAGCTTATAGTCACATGGGAGAGACAAACAAATTTGCAAACAAATATTTACAAATGTAAGAATTAAATTAATGTCTAATACTTTAAGTATTATTTTTATAAGTTTATTATCTGACAAAATAGAACCATATGATTAAGTTTTTCTACCTGCTTAGAATGCCCGTTCCACCAAAGCTACCAAAAGGAAGGAAAAGGGCTCTAGACATGGAACTCCACCCAATTTATGTCCTATCTATGTCAGCACGTAATAACAGGGAGTGAGTGGGGTTCTGGGAATCATAGTTTTGTTTTTTTATTTAAATATTTTATTTTTTAGAAAAACTTTCCATGGTTACAGGATTCATGTTTTTACTTTCCCCTTCACCCCCCTTAACTCCCCCATATCCAATGCACATTTCCACTAGTTTTAACATGTGTCATTGATCAAAACTTATTTACATATTATTGATAGTTGCATTGGTGTGTTAGTTTTGAGTCTACATCCCCAATCATGTCTGCCTCAACCCATGTGTTCAAGCGATTGTTTTTCTTCTGGGTTTCCACTCCTGCAGTTCTTCCTCTGAATGTGGGTAGCGTTTTTTACCATAAATCCCTCAGAATTGTCCTGGGTCATTGCATTGCTGCTAGTACAGAAGTTGATTATTTTCGATTGTACCACAGTACATCAGTCTCTCTGTACAACGTCCTTCTGGTTCTGCTCCTTTCATTCTGCATCAATTCCTGGAGGTCTTTCCTGTTCACATGGAATTCCTCCAGTTTATTATTCCTTTGAGCACAAAAGTATTCCATCACCAGCATATACCACAATTTGTTCAGCCAATTGAAGGGCAGTTTTTTGCCACCACAAAAAGCATGGCTATATTTTTGTACAAGTCTGTTTATCTATGATCTCTTTGGGGTACAAACCCAGCAATGCTATGGCTGGCTCAAAGGGCAGGTACTTTTTTAGAGTTCTTTGGGCATAGTTCTAAATTGCCATCCAGAATGGTTGGATCAATTCACAACTCCACCAGCAATGCATTAATGTCCCAATATTGCCACATCCCCTCCAGCATTCATTACTCTCCCCTGCTCTCATTTTAGCCAATCTGCTAGGTGTGAGGTGGTACCTCAGAGTTGTTTTGATTTGCATTTCTCTAATTATTAGAGCTTTAGAACACTTTCTCATATGCTTATTGATAGTTTTGATTTCTTATCTGAAAATTGCCTATTCATGTCCCTTGCCCATTTATCAATTGGGGAATGGCTTGATTTTTTATACAATTGATTTAGCATTTTATGTATTTGAGTAATTAGACCTCTGTCAGAGTTTTTTGGGGGAATCGTAGTTTTGCTGGGGATTGTAGTTTTTAGGGTGACAGATTCCAATTTCACACAAAGCAAACTATATGTATAAGTTAAATAATTAACAGAGAGAAAGCACTGGAATTCAGGGAGGTTGGGGAAGGCTTCTGTAGAAGATGAGATTTTATTTGTATCGTAAAGGAAGCCAGGGAGGTCAGTAGCTATAGTGGAGGAAGGAGAATGTTCCAGGAATGGGGGACAGCTAGAGACAGTGCCCAGAGTCAAGAGATGGAGTAACTTGTCTGTGGAATAACCAGGAGGCCACTGTCACTAGAAAGGAGAGTATAAAATGATTGAAAAGGTAGGTAGAGGCTTTGAATGTCAAACAAAGCTTTTTGGATTGGAGTATGGAAACAAAAGGAGCCCACTGAAGTTTATTGATCAGGATGAAGTGGGGGAATGTACCTGATCAGACCCCACATTTAGGAAAATTTTAGGCTAATTGGAGAATATATTAGAGGCAGGAGAGATACAGGACAGGAAGACCCACTAGCAGAGTATTTCAGTAGTTTAAGAGTAAGGTAAGGAGGACCTGCCACAGAATGGTGGTGGTATCAAAAAAGAGAAGGAGCCGTATTCAAGACTACAAAGATTAAATTCATAAGCCTTGGCTTGGACATAGGATGGGGGTAGAAGAGTGAGAGAGTGAGGAATCTAGAATAACTCCTAGCTTGGGAGTCTGAGGGACTGGGACATTGGTGTTACTCTCTACAACAGTGATTCCCAAAGTGGGCGCCACTGCCCCCTAGTGGGTGCTGCAGTGATCCGGGGCGGGGGAGGGGGGGTGATGGCCACAGGTGCATTTATCTTTCCTATTCATTGCTATTAAAATTTTTTTAAAATTAATTTCCAGGGGCTAAGTAATATTTTTTCTGGAAAGGGGGCAGTAGGCCAAAAAAGTTTGGGAACCACTGCTCTACACTAATAGGGAAGGTAGGATGGGGGAGGATTTATGGAAAAAGAGAATGAGTTCTGTTTTGGATATAATGAGTTTAAGATGTCCAGGATGGAGGAATGCTCCAGGGTGATAAGCCCCCAGGCACAGAGTGAAGTTCCAAGGGTAGGAGGGAGCTGAGTCATGATAACAAAACCAAAAATTCAAAGCACAGCTGGGAGGAGAGTGGACTTTAGTCAAAAGAGACCTCAGCTTTCTCTTGCTGGTTTGCATCCTTGTTTAGCTATATGACCCTGGGCAAGTCACCTCAACTTTCTGACCCTATCTTCTTGATTTGTAAAATTAGGATGAAAATAATTACATTTCCTAGTGTATAGGTTCATACCAAAGAAAGTTCTTTGCAGACCTCTCAGCACTATAAAAATGTGAGTCATTATTAAGCAACTAGTCAGCTAGGGAATATCAGAGCCAGAGCTTGAGTGAAAGTGACCAGATTCCAAGTTTAGAACTCTTTCTACCATTCTAGGCTGTTCTTCCTGAGATGGAGCATCTTTACAAGTCCCAACTTTGTGGTGAGCACCACTTACTGAGAATCATCTGGATAAAAGTAGAGAATCATATGTTTCTCATTAATGAGTTCAGTTCTTGAACACAATTGGACTAGTGGATCCAGAAGATTCCTTCCTAAGAAGAAAAGTATAAAGATAAAGACTCCCCACCTTCACACTCCAATTAATCACTTTAGACATCTCAATTAAATTAGTTAACCAGTCTAAAGGCAGTTAGGTGGCATTGAAGATAGAGTGCCAATCCTGGAAATAGAAAGGCTCTTCTTCATGAGTTCAAATTTGTCCTTGAACACTTATTAACTGGTGGCCTTCGGCAATTTACTTAACCCCATTTGCTTCAGTTTCCTCATCTATAAAATGACCAGGAGAAGGAATAGCAAACCACTCCAGTATCTTTGCCAAGAAAACTCCAAATGAGGTCACAGAGTCAGACGCAATGCCAGAACAATAAACAATCAAAACTAGGGAATAAACATTTATATAGTTCCTACTCTATGCTAGGTACTGTGCTTTTAAAATTATTATCTCATTTGATCTTTACTGAGAAGCAGGTAGCATTATTCTTCCCTATCTTATAGTTGAAGAAACTGAGGCAAAGTGACTTGCCCAGGCAGGGATACATGGCTAGTAAATATCAATTAAAAAAAAAAAAAAAGGTCAAGTTTGAACTCAGAATTTCCCATCTCCAGACCCAGAACTCTGGCACTCCATCAGCTGCCACTAGATATAAATAAGTAGTATAACAATAAAGAAGCCAGTAACCAAGGTTTGATTGAAGGGGGAGAGAGAGAGTCTATGATGTGAGTCTCACTTCCAGCTCTCCCCTGGGGCTGAATATACACTGGGAGTCTTTAAGGGGGTGTTACCCCAAAACTGGGTGACCTGGATGACCCTGCCACCCCACAGGAGTTGGGGGCAAGGCTTCCCTATAAAACGAGGTATATGGTACCCCAATCCAATTCTGACATATTTATATCAGTCTTTATCATTTTTAATCATAACAGGGGTTCACACAAACCTCCCCCCCACATCAGTTAAATTCACAGCGGGTGGTCCAGCTTCAAGATGGAGGCAGCCAGACCAAGCTATGGTTCCCCTCTCCCTTTTCGTCTCTCAGGCACTTTGGGAAGCTATCTGTCTGATGAATGGCTTTTATTATTTGCAATTCAGGGATTGGGGAATGGGGTTAAGAGCAGAGGGATTTTGGGGTGCCCTCTTCTCTATTTCTATGGGGTCTCTCACCAGGGTGGGAACTTTTGGGGTTCTCACTCCTAAGCTTCTTCCCCTGCTCCTTCTCCTTCTGTTTCTATTTCTATCCTTTTCTGTTTCTATCCTTTTCTATAATTGTAAGTTTTCACTGAAAGGGAGTCTCTCAGCAAGGTTGGGTAATGGGAGAAGGAGACTAAGAAATTGCTCCCAAAATGGAGTCCAAAAACCTAGCTGACTCTGTTGTTGAAGTCTTGATGGGAGAGATGCAATGGAATGACTTTGATCAGGGAATAGGGGTTTCAATGTCCAAAGAAAAATCCTCAGGAAGCCCTCAGGACTGGATCGGAGCTGGGATGTCCTCCTCTCTCCTCCCAATCCTCCACCCAAAGTCCTCTCTCCCCTTCTTCCTCAGAGAAACTTCTCAGAATCCCTCTGGTCCCAACTGTGACCAGCTGTCACCAACTTCCTTCTTCTGTCTCCTTTTATCCCATCCCCCTTGCACAAATCCCATTCTTACAGTAGGCAACTAGCCTACAAATATCAGTGCATGTTAGGAGAATGGTCCCAAAGAGGAGGCTACTGAAATGCTTACAAAACGCCATGATCGTATATGTAATGTGAGGTAGATGGCCACTCAAGAAACAAAGTAAATCAAGGATGGATTCCCTTTAAAGTAAAGAAATGAGTTAATTTGGGAAATGGAAATTTTGCTTCAGACACAATCTACTGGTTCACTTAAACAAAATGTTCTTAATACATTAATACAAAAAGTCAACCTGTGTTCATTAAAGAATTTCCTGGACAATTAATTGCTATACTTTTCTATCTCATTCAGTGATTGTGGAGATGGGGAATATCCAACATGATAGGAAAAGGAGAGATTCATACTATTCATTGGTCTAAATATAGGCATAGATTTGGATCTTTTGACAATCTGTATTCTAATCTAATACAGGAAGACAATCTGGCCAGCTTGATACCATTCCATTCTGCATCCATTTAGTACCTACTATGTATGAGAAATTATGCTGGGTGCAAAGTACAAAAGCCCTCTCATTAGACTCCTAACTTTCAGTCTCTTTTCTTTCCATCTGTGGTCTACACAGCTGCCCAAATAATCTAACCACATTACTTCCTTTCTCACAAACCTTCCTGGTTCCATTTTACCCCTGGGGTAAACTTGAAATCCATTGACTTGGCATTAAAGTCCTCCAGAATTTGGCTACAAACTACTATTTCTTTGCAAACATTTTTACATTGTCTTCACACATTATACATTTCAATCAAACTGACCTATTCATTTTCCAAATACAGTGATACATTTTCCACCTCTCGGTCTTTGTACAGACTGACTCCTTTTCCTAAAATGCCCCTTACCTCTCCTCCTCTCTTTGAATCCCTAGCTTCCTTGAAGGCTTAATGTATATCTCATATTCTCCAAGAAACCTTTCATTATCTCCTTGGCTCTTAGTGTCTGTGCCTTGGGTTGTAAATAATGCTACATACAATTACCTGTTTACATGTGATACCTCCCACCATCAATAAAAAGTAAACTTCTTGAAGTCATGGGCTATATATCCCCAGGACCAAGCCCAGTAGCTGAAACATAAATAAGTACTTAATAAAGCTTGTTGGATAATATTAAATGAATAGACAAAATATGGAATACTCTTTCCCTTCAAGAAGTTTACATTCTAAGAGAGTATCATAGATTTGGAGCTAAGAGAGAGCTTAGCGGCTATATAATCCAACTTCATTATTTTATAGATGAGAACTGGGTTCCAAAAAGGTTAAATGTCACATAGGTAGAAAATAATAGGGATGGAATTCAAACCCAGGTCTTTGAACTCCAAATCTGGGGGCTGTCCTGATATTCCATACTGCCCATCTTCTTTTTTTCTTATTTTATTTTCTTATTTATTTGTTTGTTACATTAAAGTTCCCAATTATCTCTCCCCCACTCCTTTTCCTACCTGCTTTAAAAAAGCCATCACTTGACAAAAAAAAATGTGTGTGTGTGTGGGGGGGTATAAAACTATGTCTTGCTTGGCTAATTCTATGCTGCTCAATAAATGGCAAAGCTCATGAATCGTGTGCATTTCTACACTAGCTCTACATAATATTTCTAAGTCTACAACATAGTCATCAAGAGAACGAAACAGATTAGAAGAATTTAGAAAATAACACAAAATCCTTAAACCAGAGAAGAAAACCAAAATGTTAAATCAAATACTAAAGAATGGACACATTATACTGTTAAAATATTGGCAATGGTGCATTCTTGAATAAAAACATTATGACTTTAGTCTGTTCCCCTTGCATTGAGACAGATTTCCTTAAATACCAAGCAATGCAAATAGATTTTTAACTCTTCTGATTGAGTAGTATTGAATCAGTTTTAGTTTATGCCTGTTAGAAAAAAAACAAAAACAAAAACAAAAACAAAAAAACAACCCCCAACATTAAGTATCTGTGTGTCTGAAAATCACAGAAGAGATTAAATATTCATGAAATGGGTTATTTAATTTCTTCTGACTGATAAGCTGGAAATATGCCTCTTTCTGAGGTCTCTGCTACTGTGGGATATCATTTTATTTCTTCTGATGGAGGCATAGTCAAAGGCTTACTGCTTCCCTTTGACCAGTCTGTCATGCTGAGCTGAGTTAACATGGAATTTTTTCTTTTGTAAAATTGAGTTTTTAATTTTTCATCTAATTTAAATATGTGAGCAATGTTATGATCTAGAGAGACTTCATTTCAGGAAAAACGGCCTCATATCAAGTCTTTTCAGAGGATTATAAAATTCTAGTACAGAAGGGACCTTTGAGATCTAATCAAAAGCTTTCAACTTATAGATGAAAGATGAAATTTGATAGGAAAAAAAAAAAACTTGGTCCTGAGAACTGAATGCCTTGTGCCAGGTCACATAGTTAGTTAGTTAGAATGTAAGCTCTTTGAAGGCAGAGACCATGGTTTTGCTTTCTTCATATCCCTGCACTTAGGAGTGTCTGGAACATAGTGCTTTATAAAAGCTTATTAGCTAACTGAACCATTAGTAGAATAAAGATTTCTTCACCCCTGGTCTTCTTCAGCATATCATTAGCTAAATTTTTTTTGGTTAGAGTCTATCATAGACATGACATGCTGAATATCACTCCATTATGTGGTTCCAGTTTATTATTTTATTTATCATCAACATGATAGGAGTATGCAATGCTCATTTCATTTTCATGAGTCATTAATTAGACCTAAGTGGAATTGTAAAGTATCATCTAAGTCAGTTCCTTTCTCTTCAGTGTCATCCCTAAAATACTCCAGGAATCCATAATATCATCGAATGGAAACTACAGGACCTGCCTTAACAATACAACATTTATGTTACTAGTCCACAAAACATCTAAGACTAACAGGGAGTTGCTTCAAGAGACAAAAATGAACAGAATATGTGGGGAAACCTTCCTAATAGGTAGGTTCCTACCTGAAAATGGAATGAGTTGGTTCAGGAGGTAGTGAGTTCTCGATCACTAAAAGCCAGTAAGTAAAGGCTGGCTGGCCCCTTGCCAGAATACTGAAACAGGGATTCCTGTTCCAATAATTTGTAAATTGTTCCCATTTAGGGTTTTTCTCTCTCCTACTACTTTGACCATTGTCCATTATGTCCAATTGTGTATGAAAGAGTAAAAAAAGGTTGGAACTCACACTAATCAGTTTTATTTTGAACAACTCTGGTTTGATAACAGACAATATCAAAATCATTGGCCAAAATGAACTCAGTGCGCCATTTTGGATTTCATTTTCTTATATCCTTCCTGTGCTTTGTTTTGCAGATACCTAAAGCTACATCTACATGTAGAGACCAGATGGACTGTTCTGATTGTCTACATTAATCAAACCAGTCAAGCAATCACCTTGGTTTGTCTGTGTACACACAGCCTCTGAATTGACTGTTCCTATTTGTCCCTCATGAAACTAATTGGTTTTTTAAAATCTGACTAGGATTGTTTGAGTATTGTCCTGAAAAGTTGTCTGTGTAATTGTGAAATGTTAGAGTTAGAGAAGATGCTTTGGAAGCATCAAGTGCAATGGTTCTGATCTGTGGACTCAGAAACTCTGAAAAGCCCCACAGAGCTATTGTAAGATGCCTAGGAATTCTTATGCCAATTAAAAACTAAACAAAGACCTTCCACAGACTAAGCAAATACTGCCGTGTACATATGTATTACTATTATATGAATTTACATAACTGGCTGGACTGGAATGATCTGGGTTAACATCTGTTCTCAGACAAGCTGTGAGACCCTGGACAAGTGATTTCATCCTTTTACCTCAGTTTCCTCATCTGCCAAATGATCTGGAGAAGGAAATGACAAACCGCTCAAGTATATTTGCCAAGAAAACCTCAAATGGGGTCCCAAAGAGTCAAAAGCAACTGAAAAACAACAAAATTATAGGAATGTACATACACATGTGTGTATGATTATCTGAACCTAGGACTTCCCTATATAGGGAATGCCCAATGTAGAAATGCTCTCCACAAAAGCAAATGGACAAGTGCTTTGAAATTTAAATTCTTAGGATGCTAGAACTGAAAGGCACTTCAGATCCTCTAATCCACCTTTCTTATTTTATAGATGAAGAAACTGAGAGTCAGAGAGAAAGGGTTAAGATCACACAACTAGTTAGTAGCAAAGGTAGGACTTGAACACAGGTCTTCTGACTTCAAACCCATTACTTTTTCCATTTAATATTATTAGAGCAATGCCTAGGGCAGTCAGCTCAGAACTTTCTTGATTTCATGCCCCATCAGCAAAATATAGATGTGTATGTATTTATGTATATGTATAAACATTCAAAATAGAAGTATTAGCATGGCTGGCATAAACTGGCTGTGTGACCCAGAGCAAGTCATTTAATTTCTTGTTGCCCAAGCCTATTAAATTGCAGAGAAGTGGCTAATTTGTATTAGGAGAGAGAATTTTCTCCAATTATAAAATCACAAGTCCATTTCCCCACTCTTCTACTCTCTGCACGTGCTTTTATACTAACAATGATACATTATTACATTATAAAACCTACACATTATTAAATAGAAATTTCAAAAATAATAAAGATAAAATAGTCATTGATGATGGAGTCAAAAGAGAGTCTCTGAAACATATTGACTAGGGAGGTACAGTTAGATTTAAGCTTCAGGAAAATCACTTAGATAACGATGTGGACAATAAATTAGAAAGGATAGAAACTTTACATGGGGACACCAACTTAGATACCATTCAATAGGCCAAGTGAGAGGTGGCAAGACCCTGAGTTGGGTTGGTGGGCTCTGTGAGTGGAGAGAGAGATGGAAATGTGGGAGATGTCATGTAGGTAAAAACAACAAGATGCGGCAACTAATTGGGTATGTCTGAAAATTAGGAGTCAAAGAGGGTGCCAAGATTGTAAACCTGTATTAGTGGGAATGACAGTGCCAAAGCCAGAAATAAGAAAATCTGAAAGAAAAATGGATTTGGAAGGGGAAAATAACCTAATGAGATCCACAATGCACATAGCAACCCATCCAGTTCCCTACAGTGTAGCCTTATTGTAGGTGTGTGTCTGTGGTAGAAGTAGGATGGGATTTGGAGTGGGGAAGAAAGTCTGAATTTCTGAATAGCACCTAACCAGGTGCTGAGAGCAAACAGTGCTGGTGCTGGTCAAGGCTAGCTAGTGACCACCTTGAGGTACCTACTCTAAGCAGAAGGGGAGAGGCTGAATACTCCCACAACTACTTGAAGGGGATCTGGTGAGAGAATATTGGGCACGTGAAGATGGCAGTGTGTTTTTGTAGGAGGCAGTCTCAATAACTGGCTATCTGAAAGAAAGGTGAGATGTGACATCTCTTTTCATCCTTTAGTTTGTTGATCATGTACCCTTTGGGATCATACCATCCAGAAGATTAACTCTGTGGATCACAGGCTTAGCGCTTGGATGAAATGAATTAATTACTCATGACTACACAGCAAATATAGGTTTTGTTTTGTTTTTTGGAAATCTTTAATTAATTAATTAAGAATATTTTACCATGGTTACAAGATTCATGTTCTTTCTCTCCCCTCCTGTAGCCAACAAGCAATTCCACTGGGTTTTTCATGTGTCACTGATCAAGACCTATTTCCATATTATTGATATTTGCACTAGGGTGATTGTTTAGAGTCAATATCCCCAATCATATCCCCATCAATTCATGTGATCAAGCAATTGTTTTTCTTCTGTGTTTCTACCCCCACGGTTCTTTCTCTGGCTGTGGATAGTGTTCTTTCTTTTTTTTTTCCCTACCCCCCCAACTTCCCTCTTCCCCCCCCCATGGCTGATGTGTATTTCCACTGGTTTTAACATGTGTCATTGATCAAGACCTATTTCCAAATTGTTGATAGTTACATTGGTGTGGTAGTTTCGAGACCACATCCCCAATCATGTCCGCATCAACCCATGTGTTCAAGCAGTTGTTTTTCTTCTGTTTCCATTCCTATAGTTCTTCCTCTGAATATGGGTAGCGTTCTTTTCCATAAATCCCTCAGAATTGTCCTGGATCATTGCATTGCTGCTAGTACAGAAGTCTGTTACATTCTATTTTACCACAGTGTATCAGTCTCTGTGTACAATGTTCTTCTGGCTCTGCTCTTTTCGCTCTGCATCAGTTCCCGGAGGTCTTTCCAGTTCACATGGAATTCCTCCAGTTTATTATTCCTTTGAGCACAATAGTATTCCATCACCAGCATATACCACAGTTTGTTCAGCCATTCCCCAATTGAAGGGCATACCCTCATTTCCCAGTTTTTTGCCACCACAAAAAACATGGCTATAAATATTTTCGTACAAGTCTGTTTATCTATGATCTCCTTGGGGTACAAATCCAACAATGGTATAGCTGGATCAAAGGGCAGCCATTCTTTTATAGCCCTTTGAGCATAGTTCCAAATTGCCAGCCAGAACGGTTGGATCAGTTCACAATAAGTTCCTCAGAATTGTCCTGGATCATTGCATTGCTGCAAGTAGAGAAATCCATTACATTCGATTGTGCCACAGTGTATCAGTCTCATAGCAAATATATGTTAAAGACAACACTTGAACCCAGAGCTTCTTAACTCCAAAGATGACCCTCTACAACATTCTATGTTTAACAACGAATGATTATGGTTAACAAAATACCATTTCATTTCCAAGCTTCACTGAACTGAGTAACTTAGGGGTATTATAAAATCGTTCGTTTATTTTTTTCTTCATCAACAGATATGAATGGTATTATTATCATGTGGGAGATGGATCCAATTTTTTGACATTAAGAGGAAAATCTCCTACTCCAAAAGGTTGAAAGCCACTGATCTTGTTTTAAAGATGAGGGAATATTTCTTTTTCCTTCCCAGGTTTCAAACCAAAGCAGACCTTTTATCTGATTGCCATGTTTTATGAGTACCAAGTGGTTGGAGAAACAAGCCTTGTCTTTGAAATAAATCTCTTATCTCCTTTAGTGTTCTGGGCTCAGATCTGCCCCAGAGGCAGATGTCTCTTATTCTGTGTCACAATCTCTAGAATTGGAGTCATTTACATGTTTGTCCACGCCTCTCCTTTGATAAGAGATTAACCAGTGTTAAATGCAAAGATAGTCATTAAGTTAGTCTTTCTCAAACATTGAGTTACCAAGCAACTGGAGAAGAAAGTCAAGGGAAAGGGGAGGTCAGCTAGACTGGCTAACCATGGCTTTATCTAGGCATTTATGTGCTCCTTGAGGAAGCCAGCTACAAGGCATTTCAGAAAATAGCATCTCCTGGAGATGAAACCACCTTTAAAAAAATAATCCTGAAAATGCAAAAGAAATTACTTTGACAAAAAGAGGTCTCAGTCTTGAACCAGCCCTGTGGAGCTTGAGCTCCAAAGCAAGAGGTTTGAATAACCTTTCCCTTCTGTCTCCACTGACCAGGCTACAGATGCTAGCAGTGATCATACAATTATCCAGCACTTTTGAAAACCCAGACACAATAATTGCCTCAATAAATCTCACTCAGGTCAAAACTTGCTCACCAACAAGAACATTTCTTTCTCTCTCTCTTTTTTAAAATCCATTTTGGCTCTCTAAAAGAATAGTCGGGGCTACAGGATATGGCTTCTAAGGGGAAGAGGAGACTCGTTATCCCAGAATGGGGCAGGCGTTCTTCAGGGTGAGAGTCAGGCACTGAAGTGTCCCATTTTTCAATGTGTTGAATGAGGGCATTTTTCACTTCTGACTCCCTCATCCCCTGATCAGATCCTGTCATTGGATATATTAGGCTATCCCAAGGCAGCAGGGTACAGTCGAAAGAAGTATAGATTTGAAATTCAACTGAAAAAGCATTTATCCAGTGTCTATTGTACATAAGGCATTGTGCTTGGGACCAGAAACCAAGATAAAAATTCAGACAGACCTGGTCCTCGAAGAACTTACACAGGCATACATAGCTACCTACCCATATCATCTAAAGTATGTATATATTTTATGTAACAATAATATATATTTATATATTTATACACTATATATGTGTGTGTGTGTGTGTGTGTGTGTGTGTGTGTGTGTGTGTGTATAGAAATAGAGGTAGCTAGGTGGTACCTAAGTGATCTAGGTTAGAGTGATGAACAGTTCAAATTTAGCCTCAGATGATACCAGCTATACAACCCTGGACAAATCACTTAACCCAGTTTGCCTCAGTTTCCTCATCTGTAAAATGTGCTAGGAAAGAAAATGGCACGCCACTCCAGTATCTCTGCCAAGAAAACTCCAAATAAGGTCGATGAAGAGTCAGACTGGACCAATCCTAATAAAGATGAGGGAAGTAAACAACTGGAAGTGACCATCTGTAAATCTGTTGTGTCTTTATTAAGTCTGTCCATCAAAGTTCACAAAATCGTAAACCATCAAAAGTCCCAAAACATACTGATGATTTCTCCAACCACCACCTTCCAAAATTGTATATGTATAATATATGTATATTTGGGTGTATATTTATATATTATATATAAGTATATGTGTATATATTTACATGTAGGTGTATATATACCCATACACATAGATACACATATATACACGGACCCACGAATACACATACACACATATATACGGGTATATGTGTAAAACATACTCAAAAAAAGTATATCATCATATATACCATTTCTATAATGTTTTAAGCATTAAGCAAAGCAGTTTATATCTATATTATTATCTCATTGATCTTCACAACAATCCTTAGTGGTAGGGGATATTATTATGCCCATTTTACTAATGAAAAAACTGAGATAGAGATAGAGTGATTTGCCCAGAGTCATACAACTAGTAATGATCTAAGGCTAGATTTGAACTCAGATCTTCACAATTCCAAGGCCAGCATTCAAAGTTTTACATCAACTAACTGCCTCTATTTGTTATGATTAAAATTCTCTGGAGACTATATCTTAGTTTATAATTATTTATAAAATAATAAAAAGCAAGCCAGAAAAAGAGAAGGTACCAGACACATTGTGGCTAACCACTTTCCCTTCCAAAAGCTTGGACTGCCCACCTATTCTCTCTGGATTCCAGGGGGAAAGCCCCTACTTCCTCCTGGTACTCCAGTTTAAGGTCTCTGGTGACATCCCTCTCCCAAGCCCCTGTAGTTGGAGCACGGAGACCCCACTCTGGATAAGAAGCAGGTCTTCTGGATGCCGGGAGCCAGGAGACCTCCAGAATGGCTGCACAGAGTGCTTGTCCACTTTTTTCTGCTGAACTATTTATCTTAAGAGTCTTATTTACAGATAAACAAAAAGCTTTGTGTCTACCCAGATTCAGCAAAAGGGGGAGGAAGAAGCCCATTGATTAGAGCTTCAGTCTTAAGATTAATTTTTTTTTTCTTTTAAAATCCAAAGGTTGTCACAGGGTGCCAAAAAAGGGGGGTACAGGCTATTGTTACATTTCCACAATAGAATATGTGTGTATGGAACACAAATAATACAATAATAATACAAAATAATGGGAGTAGCCAGGGAAGGAGAGAACACTAAGGACTGCAAACAAAAGGCTACATGTGCTCTTGGGCAGCTCATGGAGCCTCAACAAGCCACTATTTCTCATATATAAAAAGTAAGAGGTTGGAGTGGATGACCCCAGGAGTGCCTCTCAATTTTAAATCTATGATCCTGTGAATCTGTAATTCTGTATAACCTGAGTCCCAAAGCCCATTGGGATTTCTCCATCCTAATGGATGGGACTTTCTCCATCCTGATGCTTCTCAGTATCCAGGTCTGTAAGATGAGTTCTTAGCTGGAGCTAATGAGAGTGGGAGGAGAGGAGAGATCCACTCCTCTTGTGATTCTCTTCTTGGGAGCTCAGCAGTACTTTTGGCCCCTTCTGGTTTCTAGCTTCAAGAGAATATGGACAAAGCTTTTCAGATATACAGGCTACATGACAATGAGTCAGTAGTTAGATCCATCTCTCCTCAGAGTCAGATATAGCTCTGAATTATGTTAGAGATGAAATGCAAATCTCTTTGAATGGAGA
Source organism: Gracilinanus agilis (assembly GCF_016433145.1). Lineage (NCBI taxonomy): Eukaryota > Metazoa > Chordata > Mammalia > Didelphimorphia > Didelphidae > Gracilinanus > Gracilinanus agilis. The sequence goes on from NC_058135.1 coordinate 124,064,221, forward strand.
GGCTAGCAAGCTAGATCCTGAGAAAGGAAGACTTAAAATCAAATCCAGCCTTAGAAACTTACTAGCTGTGTGACATGGCCAAGTCACCTGTCCTTGGTCTGCCTCAGTTTCCTTATCTTTAAATGGGGATGAAAAAGTACCAGGATTATTGTGAGAATCAAATGAAACAAAAATTTTACCATTCTTTGCAGGTCGAAAAATGTATTTATTTTTATTTAATTTATTTAATTATTTAAATGCTAGATATTATTATTTTGGAGAGAGTTTCCACACTAGGGAGTTCCCTTCAACAAAAAATTACAAGTCCAACCCCAATAACAATACTATAAGTCATTGGGTATACAAAGACAAAAACTAGACAGTCTCCACCCTTAAGAAAGTTACCTCGTGATGCTGAATCCTACCTTCTCCCCCCCACAAAAATGGGTAACACCAAACAACCAAGTGATGATATATGCAACATGACACACCCATAGTCCCTCGCCTCTCTATAAAGAAGAGAGATGTGTTTCATCACCTGTCCTCTAGCTAACCTCTACTGACCTTTTTATTTTTAGTATTTGGTGGTTTAATATTTTGTGAACATTGATGGACAGACTAAAAAAAGACACAGTAAAGGCCATGCAATTCACTTTTAAATCATGCTATAGCACCTCAAGCCCTAATCAAATTGTTCATGAGGAACTTGAACAAAATTGGGTATTGCTCCCCAGCTTCTCTGAATTCAAACAGTCAGTTTAGGTAAACTTCAGATTTTTTTCACCTAAAAGACATTTAGCAAAATAAGCTGTTTTTTTTTTTTGTTGTGGATTTCTCACCAATACTAATAAAGATGAAAGAAGAAAACCACTGGAAGTAACTATTGGTAAATCAGTTGTGTCTTTTTTTAGTCTGTCCATCAATGTTCACAAAATATTAAACCACCAAATATTAAAAATAAAAAGGTCAGAAGAGGTTAGCTAGTCAAACTCCTTCTAGTACAGATAGAAAAAATGGAGGGCTTAAGACATGAAGTGCTGTCCCTAACTTTATGGACCCCAAATCTTGCTCTAGAACTTTTTCCTTTAAAGTATCCTCTCCAAATTAAGAACTAGGCAGTCCTACCCCAGCTCAACCATCCACTCATAGCAACTTCAAGCAGTTTCTCTAAGCCTGTATCCATCTTGAGAAAAGTACTAAAATCTCACCTTTTTTTTTTCTTAAAATCATTTTTCCCTACAGAGTTGGTGAACTTGTCATCTGTATATAAAGGAGGCTCATTTTCAAGGAGAATGAAAAATGGAATTCTTCTATTATCAGGGATTCACCTCTATATGCCTCATTAGTACCTTTAGCTTTCCTGAGAGGAGCTTTCTAGCAACCAACTCTTTCTATACCAGAAAGCTTTATTGGGGAGGGTCAGGGAGTTTGGGGGAAGAAATGGAAAGATGGGGGAAAACTCTTGTTTTAAAAAAAATTAAGCCTACAAAAATATACTGATCTAGAACACAAATTAATAAGCAACTATGTTATGGGGAAGTCCAATAAATATCCTATTGCACTATTAATAGAAAAAATAGGGACAGAGAGATTTGCCAATTTGGCAGAGAGGTGAATCAGTGGGTGGATCTTCAGAGAAGTACCCCTGTTCAAATTTTTCATCCTGAATGAATATAACAGCCAAAGGAAGGTCAGTTGTATAAGGAGGGAGATTTCTGTTTATCACCAGTGACATCTAAAGAACAATATGCCAAAAATGACACTGGAGATGCATTTCCTAATATCATTTTGATGATAGAAGCGTGTACACTGTGTGAGTCTCTCTCCCCTGGTTCCGGCTGCATTGAGGTTAATTTCTTAAGTGTATTGGGCGCCTCACGTCAAAGGTGTAACAGAACATAGGAAACTTTAAACAAACAGTTCATTTTATTTGAAATAGATTTACTACTGTCACCGGGAACACCATGTCCCTCCAGGCCTTGTTTTATGGGCCCTCCACCTGATGGACTAGTTCCTGACAAGCTCTTTCCTCTGCCAGTGTTTGGAGCCTGACTAAGACTTTACCCACCACAGGTCTTTTCCTGGGTACAATCATCCGCTGACTCCTCATGGCCTATGCCAAGATCTTCCTCAGCAAAAGTTGATTTCATCATAAATTTCAGAACTTAATTTCCTTGTGATCAGCATAGCAAGTGGCCTTCATGCCCAAGTGGAATGTGCTTACAGGAACATTTTTATTTTATAAATCATGCTTGAGACTGTAAACTCTGGAAATATTTCAACAGGACCTAACACAAAAACTAACTTTTAATATTAATTGGGTCCATGCCTCCATCAATATCAATAAAATGGGAGGCAGTTGGGTAGGGCAGAAAGAATATTGCATTTTGCATCCCAGGAACTGGATTCAAATTCTAGCTACCTGTATTTCCTAAGGTACCTGTATTTTCTACACTTAACTGGCCTCTGCCTTTTTTTTTTCTCATTCAAAAAAAGAAGAGATTCACCTAGATGCTCTTTACAACCCCACCTAGCTATAAATAAGTGATCCTATGGGTTATTTTAGGGAATTAGGAGACATTTTAAGTCCAAATTGATTTTGATAGGAAGAGGGGCAAGATAGAGAGCCAGGCATGAGACGAGAGATCCTGGGTTCAAATCAGGTCTCCTAGACATCCTATCAAGGTGACCCCAGGCAAGTCATTTAATATTCTAAGGCAGAAGGGAAGTGATTTGTTGGTGTGGGTTTTTTTAGAGATTGGAAGAACTAGACAACTCTCAGGTAAGAAACCTTACCCTTCCACCACAACCAGAATCATCACCAATGAAAGTTAGCACCTTTTTTGCCACTTACATATGAGAAAGCTACCCAGAGAATAAGTGACTCATCTTCCCTGGGTCACACAGTCAATATGTGTCAGAGATAAGCCTCCAACCCAGATCTTCCTGGATTCAAGACTGATTCTCCACCCCCTACACCTCTCATGAATATTAAAACTTGATTTTGTATAACACATTAGAGTTTTAAAAGCATTTTCAGAAGAACTGTCTGTATATAAAATCACAACAATTTTGTAAAATTGATGCTCCTCTCCCATTTCTTTTTTTTATTTATTTAGAATATTTTTCCATGGTTACATGATTCATGATTCCCTCCCCTCCCTTCCTTCCCCACTCCCAGAGCTGACAAGCAATTCCACTGGGTTATACAGGTATCATTGTTCAAAACCTATTTCCATGTTATTCATATTTGCAGTAGAGTGAACTACTTTTCCCATTTCCGAGGGGATGAAAATGAAGCATAGAGAAGTCGAATCTTTTTAAGTTCATATATATATATACATATATATGGTGTTTCATTTTTAAAATTAATTAATTAGCTTATTACATTAGAATTCCCATTTATTTCACTTACACTCTCCCTCCTCAGACTAAAAGATTAAGATTAATATCTAATAACTCCAAATATTATATTTTATAAGATTTATTAATAATCACTTGAAGTAGAGAAAATAGAAAGAACCTCAGTAAAAAGCAGTTTTCCCAACTATAGCAGGATAGCAGGAGGAATGAATGAAGAGGAGCGGGGTTACAGAACCTTTATCTCCAAAATGTAAGGACATAACATGAGGATGAAAGTGGGATTCTGGGGAATGAAGTCCTGCGGTACAAAATTCTAATTACACACTAGAAAAGGCATCATTTGACAAAAAGATATATATATATATATATATGAATATGAACTATGTCTTACTTGTTTCTATTTATCAGTTCTTTAATTATTTTAGATTAGTTCCCCTTAACCCTTAAACTGGCCTGGGAGGTAGAAAGCAGAAGTATTATTTCAGTTTTATAGAGGAGCTGAAATAAGTCTGAGAATGAAAATGTGATTTGCCTAGTCACAGAGCTAACAAATGTCAAAGTCGGGGCTAAAACCCAGGCAGGCCCCTGACTCTCAGGCCAATATGCTAAAGAAAAATTCTAACTCCATTTCGATTCAAAAACTCATTGGGACCCAGAGAGCTGCCACCCTGGATGTCTTTCAGTCATCCGTCTCCAACCTCCTTTGCAGCTTCATCTGAATTCACTCTTCACCTCGTATCTCTCCCAGCTCTACTCCCCATCTTGGCTTCATGCCCCATCATGGCTTCTATGGGAGCCAGACGGGGTATGCTCGTGTCTGAATCTGTGACTCTATGTGCAAAGGATGGGGAGAAACCTCACCATGAGAAACAGGTTGAGTCAAAAGTTCCTTTGGAAGAATCTTGGAAGCAAGGAGTAGAAGGAAATAAACTAAAAAAGCCAACAACCTAAAGACAAAGGTTTTACCTGAAGAACTCAGACTCTTTAGTATTAACTAATATTCAGACAAAATTAAAAGAAAGCAAGGTTGTTTGACAACTTTCAATGTGAATAAACACTTTTAATAACTTCTTTAAATGGAGTGTATTTTCAAATGATGGCTTTTTTATATTGTTGTCGAATCCCTTTTTTAAATCATATCTGCCTCTTTGTAACCACATCGGGGGTTTTCTTGGCAAAGATACTGGAGTGGTTTGCCCCTCTCCTTCTCCTGCTCATTTTACAGATGAGGAAACTGAGACAAAGAAGTGACTTGCCCAGGGTTAGAGTCACACAACTATTAAGTGTCTGAGGATGTATTTGAACTCATGAAAATGAGTCTTCCTGACTTCAGATATGACACTTTATCCATTGGGCCACCTAGCCATGCATGTGTATGTATATGTGTATAAATATATATGTATGTCTACTACATATATAATGTTGATATTATATTATTATATTATATTTCTATAAACATGCATAGCATATGTATATATAAACTATGTATACATGCACATATATTTTAATTACCATCCAATTATATATACAAACATATATTGTATATACTATTATAAACATGTATATATAGCTAGATATAGATATAGATATATAGATATATGCACTTCTAGATATAGTTTAAAAACCTATTCCAAAGAGCAAGTTCTTGTTCAAACTGAAAATTGCTAACAAACTAGAAATCTCACCAGTGGGTAACAGAAGAACTTGCTGCTTTTCTTATATAGACCTGATTTCCTGAAATGACAAGAACATAAAAACAAAAAGCATCAATAAAACTTGAAAAGCAGCATAGCTTAATGACCAGAAAACAGACTTCAGAGCCAGGAAGAACTGGGTAATTCCCACCTCCTGGAAGTCCTTTACTGGAGTCCTCAAGAGGCTCTCCTTAGACATATATGGTATAGTTTTATGCTGGGCTCCTTGTAGAGTCCGGAAGCTACTTTTCTTCTCTCTGTGTTTTTCATGCATCCCAGGTTTGCAATGCACACAGTAATGCCAGTAACTCCTGTTCCCTGAGACACTGCTGGGATGATACTGATGATCAGTCCAAATTCTCTGATGCTCAGAAGCTGGGGGGGAAAAGAAAGGGAAAAAGAAAGAAGAGGAAGAAGAGATGGAAGCTCTTCTCCACCACTAAAGCAATTCTTTTTTCTCCAGGGTTCAAGTGCAGTGGCTTTCTCCTCTAGATTGCCAGATATTAGAATGGTGGATTTGAATGGACTTGCCATTTTATAGAAGTCCCAAAGAAAAGATGGTGTTTCCTTAATCAATCTAAATATATCTCCTGTGCACTATCATTCCATTTCATACCTTGGCTTAAAAAGACTTCTCAAAGCTAATCTCATACGCTGGACCAAATGATTGATTGACTCATTCATTCAATAAAGGCATTCTCAACTGATTAGGGTTTTAAAGTTGGTGAGATGATCATTTCCAAGGAGATAGATAGCTAGACCTTGTTCATACCTAATTCATTATTGAGATCTTGTGGTGATCCTCACCTTTACATGAGAAAAGCACTTTATAAGGCTTATGGTGCTATATAATCAGTATTTTTCCAGAGATAAGATATTTAACCAGAAAAGAAAATTTAATGTTGAAGTAAGAATTTTAGATGATTGTTACAGTATATAATCCCACTCCTTTGACAGTAGAAATTTTGAAGGGCAATGGTACCTTTCTCAGCAAAGACTCTCCCTTTTTACAGAAGGATAAGAAACTTGGAAAATAAATTATTATTTCATTTTAAATTGAATATGTTTTTGAATATCAGAAATAAATGTTATATTTTAAGCATGTAAGATTACTAAACATCATAACAAGAAGAAGCAAAACAGAAATTTAGGATAAAAAATTTTTAATAGTAACCCAAACTGTATGGTGGAAAAGAGAATTATACAATTATACAGAGAGCTGAGCAAAATCTAGAAAGGGTTTGTACAAATAAAACTATCATAGCCAAAATTAGAAGGAAAGCAGTAAGTTGGGGGGAAAAGTTTATACTTTCTCAAATAGAGGTCTCATATCTAAAATATATGAAGAACTTTGTCAAAGATACAAGAATAATAGCCATCCCCCAATTGATAATGATCAAAAGATATGAAAAGAGTTTTTGGTTGAAGGAATCAAAGCTTTATATAACTATATTAAAAAATGCTCAAAATCATTGTTGATTAGAGAAATGCAAACCAAAACAACTCTGAGATCTCATTTCACACCTATCAAATTGACTAAAATGACAAAAGGGTAAAATGACGAATGTAGGGAAATAGGGACACTAATACATGATTGGTAGAATTGTGAACAGATCTAACCTTTTTGGAGAACAATGTGGAACTATGCTCAAAGTGTTATAAAACTGAATATACTTTTTGACCCAGAAATATTATTATTAGTTTTATTGCCTAAGATGATCAAGGAAAAAGCAAAAGAATCTATATGTTCAAATATATTTATAGCAGTTCTCTTTGTGATGGCAAAGAACTGGAAACTCAAGCAAAGTCCATCAATTGAGGAATGGCTAAACAAATTGTAGCCTACAGTTGTAATGGAATATTACTGGGCCATAAGAAATGATGAGCAAATTAATTTTGGAAAAACATGGAAAGAGGCATGTGAAATTATGAAGAGCAAAATAACATTATATATAGAAACAGATAAAATGATAACATTTTATATAGAAATAGAAATGTTGTTTGGAAAAAGCCTTCTGGAAAACAATCAGAGAAAAAACTGATAAATAGAAATATGTAAAACATAGTTCTATATATACATATATCTTTTTGTCAAATGATGCCTTCTCTAGTTGGGGACTGAGAGAGAGTGTAAGGGAGTTAACGTGGTATTTTAATGTAAGAAACAAATAAATAAATTTAAATTAAAAAAAAAAGATGATATGGATAATGCCATGAGCCATCACTACTACTACTACTACTACTACTACTACTACTACTACTACTGTAACTATTGTAGTTCACAAGCCTGCATCATTGTGTTTCCCTTTGACAATCAACCAGTAGACTTTTAATTAATTTTTAGCTAAGACACATTATTTACAAAAATAATAAAATATGAACAGTTTACACAAAAACTGTATTCCTCCTTGGTGTATTGGCTCCTGGTGGTCCAAGAGGTCCAGTGAAATGATTGATGGGGAAAAGGTTACTCCTCTTTTCTCTCAAAGTATTCTCCTGTATCAAGCTCTCTAGAGCAAGGACTCCTCCAATAGGGTTCATCCTGTACTTCATCTAGCTTTTTAAGTCCCCAGAGGATTGGCTAACTTTTTCTCTAAGCCAATCATGCTGTTCAGGAGCCAAAGTGGTTCACCCATCATTAAGAGAAAACAGGATATCTTGTTTACAAAATAAAACCTCACAATGTCCTTATACATTCTGTAATTACATCAGGTACATGGTGGGGGTGGTGAAGAGGAAGGAATCACATCCTTTCCTCACCACAGGTAGTGTGTGAGTAAATATTTCACAACTGTCAAAATAAAGGAATTGGATGATTTAATCTGCATTATGGGCATTTTATCTATCATTTTGTCAAGTCTAGACAATAAAAAAGTAATAATTCGATCCTTGAACTAGAGTATTTGACATTTCTAGGTCTAAATGGTTACACTGATAATTTGACAATTAGCCATGAGTTAGTCTGAACTGACTTAGCACCACATGTTCCTCACCCCCTCCTTACATAAGGAAGACTAAAATAAAAATTTAAAAAAACCTCTACTATCTTTTCCAGTTTTGAAATTCTATCACTCTTTGTCATTTTATTTTTTGTAACAGATTGCAAAATTTGGGGGTATAAATTCATTTTTTAAGTTATTTAACATATACATTTATAGTAGAAATACAAGATCTTCCAAATATCTAAGTTTTAGCTCACTCTGGTAAAAGTACATCTCTGTTCCTTTCATACCTGGCCTCTAATTTTTTTTGTTATTTTGAAGGGGAGTGAAATTATGCAACTAAAAAGCTTTTCTACAAACAAAACCAATGCAACCAAAATTTGAAGGAAAAGAGGAAAGTGGGGAAAGATTTTTAAAGCAAATTTCCTTGATTAAGGTCTCATTTCTCAAATAAGTAGGGAACTGAGTCAAATTTATAAAAATAAGAGCCATTCCCCAAGTCATAAGAACACGAACAGGCATTTTTCAGAAGAAGAAATCAAAACTATCAATTGTAACATTAGAAAATACTCTAAATCATTACTGATTAGAGAAATGTAAATTAAAATGACTCTGAGTTAATACCTCTCAACTATCATACTGACTACCATTATAAAGAAGGGAAATAACAGATGCTGGAAGAGATGTGAAAAAATGAGACACATGCATTGTTGATAAAGTTGTGAACTGATACAAACATTTGGAGAACAATTTGGAATGATATTGAAAGGACTAAAACTATGCATATCCTTTGCCCCAGCAATACAGCTACTAGGTCTGTATCCCAAAGAGATTTTAAAAAAAAGGAAAGAGACCCATTTGTACAAAAGCATGTATGGGAGCTCTTTTTTTGTAGTAGCAAAGAATTGGAAATTGAGGGGATGCTCATCAATTGAGGAATGACTAAACAAGCTGTGTTATATGATTGTAATGGAATACTATTCTGATATAAAAAATGACGAGCAAGATGGTTTCAGAGACATCTGAAATGATTTTGTAAGAACTCATGCAAAGTGAATTGAGTAGACTCAGGAGAACATGGTACACAGTAATAGCAATATTGTGAAGATGATCAACTCTGCTATTATGCAACTTAGCTACTCTCATCAAGACAATGATCCAAAACAATTCCAAGGGCCCCATGATGAAAAATGATATCCATCTCCAGAGAGAGAACTGATGTATTCTGGATTGCAACATACATTTTTCACTTTCTTAATTTTTTTCGTCTACGTTTTCTTTAGTAACAAGGTTAATTTGGAAATATGTTTTGCATCACCTCTCATGTATAATCCACATCAAACTGCCTTCTTAAGAAGGAAATGAGGCAGTTGGGTGGGAGAGAATTTTGAATCCAAAAATTTAAAGAATTAATATTAGAAATTGTTTACATATAATTGGGAAATAATAAACAAATAAATAATCTTTTCTAAAAATCAAGGAATTATGAGTCAAGTAGGACAATTAAGTACTTACTAGTACTGTGATGGAAGAAAGCTAGCTGAGGGTTGTCAGCTAAAGGCTTCACTTCTGGATGCTACTTCTTTTTCCAGATAGGAAGTGAAAATGGTTGTCAGATGCTTCTGTGGAAAGACCTGAGAAGTCAAATGTATTCTTGGGAAGTAGATAAACTAATGAACAAAGAAAACTTCATAACTGATATGTATATTGCACTTTGCAAAGTACTTTGTATGCACATGTAAAGGAGAATGTAAGCTTCCTGAGGGAAGGAACTCTCATTTTGTAGTTATATCCTCAGTGCCTATAAGGCAGCATGTGGTAATGGGTAGAGGGGTCAGTCTTGGAGTTAGAAATATGCCTCGGGTCAAGTTCTGCCACTTATGCATAGGAGTTGTGTTTTTCTTCCCCAATTAACTACTGAACATCTCAAACTTAGACATCTTACATTACATTTGTCCAAAGTTTAAATTATTATTTTCCCCCCAAACTCTCTCTTCTTAATTTCTCTATTATTCTTGATGGTACCACGTCCATGGCGGTCACTTAGGCTAAAGCCAGTCATCCTAGACTCCTCATTATCTCTCACCTCCATATCCAATTCATTGATAAAGGCTATCATTCTTACATTTTTTAACACTCATTTTTTTTCTTCAATTACATGTAAAAATAATCTTAACCTTCATTTTTTAAAAATTTTGAGCAAAATTCTTTCTCTTCCTTTCTCCCTCCTCTCCCCCTTCCCTGAGATAGCAAGGAATCTAATATATATATTTTACAGGTACACCAATATAAAATATTTTTCCATATTAATCATTTTGTGGAAGAGAACTTGAACAAAAAATGAAGAAAGTGAAATATAGTATGTTTTGAATCTGTAGACCCCATCAGTTCTTTCTCTGGAATCAGGTAGCATTTTTAGTGATTAATCTTGGGGATTGTCTTGGATCTCTGAATGGCTAGTAATACTTAAGTCATTCACAATTGCTCATCAGACAATATTGCTGTCACTTTGTACAATGTTCTTCTGGTTCTGCTCACTTCAATTTGCATCAGTTCATATAAGTCTTTCTAGATTTTTTCTAAACTCACCCTTTTCATCCCTTCTATTAGTACAATAGTATTCTATCACAATCATATAGCACAACTTATTCAGTCATTCCCCAATTGATGGGCATCTCAATTTCCAACTCTTTGCTATCACAAAAAGAGCTGATATAAATATTTTTGTACAAATAAATCCTTTTCCTTTTTTTTTATCTCTTTGGGATACAGACCACTTAGTAATGGTATTGCTGAGTCAAACGGTGTGCATAACTTTAAAACTGTGAGCATAATTCTAATTTACTCTCCAGAATGGTTGGGTGAATTCACAACTCTACCACTAGTGCACTAGTGTCCCAATTTTCCCATATTCCTTCCAATACTTATCATTTTCCTTTCCTGTCATATTGGCCACTCTGATAGGTGTTAGATGATATTTCAGAGTTGTTTTAGTTTACATTTCTCTGATCAAAGTGATTTAGAGTATTTTTTTCATGTGACTATAAATAGCCTTGATTTGTTTTGAAAACTGCCTGGTCATATCCTTCAACTAGTTATAAATTTGACTCAGTTCTCTACATAGAAAATCATAATTATAATATTTGTTCTGTTTGGTCTGCCTGCCTCTAATTTACCCCACTCTTGGCTATGCTCTACCTCATGAGCTTCCTGAAATGCAGATCTGACCATATTCTCCTCCTATAAAATAAATTCTAACAGCACCCTGTCACCTTAAGGATCAAATATAAAATCCTCTGTTTTGCATTCAAAGCCCCTACTAACCTGCCCCCCCTTTCCAGTCTTCTTATACCTAATATTCCACATCTCCCTTCCATATGCTCTATGGTCCAGTGATTCTAGCTTCTTGGCTGTTCCTCCAAGACAAGGTTTTATGGATCCAACCCGTTAAATAAAGGGAACTTCTTTATACCAGTACAGGTAGAATCAAATTACTTCCACTCTGACCCAAACATCCTCATCTATAAAATGAGGAGGTTGGACTAAATTAGACAGAAAAAATTAAATATAATTAGGAACTAGTTAACAACATAGATAAAGAACACAGATAATTTAATGTGAGGTTTTCTCAGGTAATATGAAGTCCACAAGTATCCTTATCCTTAGTTTAGAGGCTCTCATTTCTGAATTTGACACTGTGGGTCAAGATGACCCTAAGGTCCATTCTAGCTCTGAATCTATAATCCTGCAGCTTTGTCAGAGACAGACTCCTTGAATATAAAGATTTCTTTATTATCAAATAATTGTCAAATTAATTTTCAACCTTATAAAATATTATCAAATAACAAATATTTATTGGATTCCATTGAATTGAATTGTTTCATTTGAGCTTCCTGATAACCCTTTGGCTGGCACTTCAGATATTTATTATTAGCCCTGTTATATAAATGAATACAGCATGGCTCAAAAAGATGATGCGATTTTTCTGGAGCTTTGCCTCCTGTATTCATGTGTAAAGCAGGATTTGAATCCAAGTTATCCTGACTACAAGCCCAGTCCTATAAGTCCTTTGCAAGAATGTCTCTGAAGAAAAGAGATTTAAAGTTAGAAAATGGAAAAGTCCAGTAAGTAGGTCATAAATAACTATGAAACAGGCTGAGACACAAAACCCAGGAGGTGGGAGCAATCAGAGATAATTGATACCTAGAATGATTCTTTTCAGGGCCACATTCAAAGATTTCACTTATTGCCTTGTCACTCCTGGCTCTTGACCAAGCCAAACATCACCATCCAGCTGGGTCCTGATATCTAGTCATTTGAAGTCAGAAGTAGACTTTATGATACAGTGAGACTCTACATTTCACAGGAAATGCATTTCAGTCTAACATTAAGACCCACTGCTGGACCCAGAGGGACTCTGGGCATTGCGCCCATGTCCTTTGTTTAAAGGGTTCCTCTCCTCTGGACTCATGCATTCAACCCAGACTGGATTCAGCCTGAGGGGAACTAGGCATCATTTTCTCACATCTTATAGCTTATGTCCCCTACCTCTGGAACCCCAGAGAAAAAACCTTGTGAGGCTTATAACTTTCCCAAAAGCCCTACCCCTCAATTGGCAATATCCTTCCTTCTAAGCCACCTTCCAATTAATTAATTTTAATTAATTAATTTATTTATTTTAGCTATGTTTTCTATTTATATGTTTTATATACACACATATATACATATATGTATATATAAAATCTCTACCATTATAATGTAAGCCTCTTGTGAATAAGAGTTTTTCTATTCATTCTGTTTATATACTCAGCACCTACCAGAATGCCTGGCCCCTCTTGCTTAATAAAGGCTCATTATGAGCAATAAATACTCAAAATAAATGCTCATTTATTCATTCATTCATTCATAGATCTTGACTGTGTCTAGATATCCCCAAATGAGGGTCATTTTATAATATATCATATATATACACATATATACACACAATAAATTCACTGTATAATATGTCATATATTTATATATAGATACATACAATACATTCACTGAATAATATATCATATATATACACACACATATATATAAATATATATATATATATATAAATATAAATCTAGTTATTTATATGATGTCTCCTCCATTCAACTAAAAATTATTTGAGGGCAAGGATCTTTTAATATTTATTTTATCTGTAGAACATAATATTTATCAATATCTTAATCTTTAATACTTGATTCATTATCTTAATAAATACCTATCAGTTGATCAATTTGGGGAGCTTCAATATATTCTGAGGCTTAATGTAATCAAGTCCAGTTTTACCTACCAACAAAAGAATGTGGAAGATTTTGCCTCTTATTCAGAATTCTTCCATATGAACTAAATGTTGCACATCATCCATGACACCTTTAGTGAACATATTTCTTCCCTTTTTTATGCCTCACTTGATATTACTAATCAGAATGTTGTCCAACAAAGTTCTCTGCTATTGTGGCTTTTTGAATAATTTTGTATAATGTTGAAACATCTATAACATATGTTGATCAAATACTATCTTACCATAAGCAAACAATTATCACGGTACAGTCTTATATTCTCTGCACTTTTCAGTTAAGCATGTGAATGTAAAGACATAGTCAGCCACATCATATAGTATATGAACAGCTGCCTGTTCCTTTGGTCATATGCCAATCAAGGATGCCTTCAAATACACAAATAAAGGCTCATAAATATTGTATGTAGAAAAGAAAGAAGCTTACGAGTTGCTATTTATCAATATTTTCTCAGTCACCTTTCAATAATTATATGATTAAAATATTTGGAACCTCCCTCCTTTTCAAGTGTCTTTTTTTTTTAATTTTTTTTTTTAATTTTAAACCCTTAACTTCTGTGTATTGACTTATAGGTGGAAGAGTGGTAAGGGTAGGCAATGGGGGGTCAAGTGACTTGCCCAGGGTCACACAGCTGGGAAGTGTCTGAGGCTGGATTTGAACCTAGGACCTCCCGTCTCTAGGCCTGGCTCTCAATCCACTGAGCTACCCAGCTGCCCCTCAAGTGTCTTTTTAAGACTCAATTTATCACTACATGTATAACCCAGTGGAATTGTTTGTCAACTCCAGGAGGGAGAAGAGGAGAGGGGAAGGAGATAACATGAATCATGTAATCATGGGGGAAATTTTTTTTTAAAGAATCAATCTATCCATGGACTTACAACTAAGTTACTTTCTAGCCCAGACCTTGTGAGTGTGTGAATAGTTTAAAACTTCTTTTCCCATTTTTGGTATCTTCAGTGCCATCTTTCTTTACTCATGGGAATCATCAGGAATGTGAATCCAAATGCAATGAATTTGCCATCATTGATAGAAAACAATTTACTATAGAAATCTTCATAGATCTTTACCATTTTTCTTTAGCTTCTACCTTTTTTCCAATGTCTACTTTGGGATTCTCTGGTTTAACTGTGTCTCATACCGTGCTTTTGGTAAATTATCCTCTCCTCCACTGCTTCTCACTCTTTTATGAAAAACGACTCATACTCTTTCACTATTTTTCTGCATAAGATTTGATCAAAGTGTTAATATTATAAATTTATTCTAAACTGGTATTGCCTTTGCCTACCAATATGTCAACACTTAGCAAGAAGAACAAGTCTTTGATGGTAGAAGTGATTTTTGAGATCTTTTGTTCCTCTCATTCTGATGATTGATTTACATTGGCTAAATTTCCTTAGGAAATGATGATATTGTGTGTCGTTTTCTTTTATCTATTTCCCATTTTCATCATCAATTCAATAAAACAAGCATTTATAAAAAAATTCCTGCTGTGTGCACAGCTTATTCTAATAGGTCAGGTTGGATTTGTTTCAATTGCATACGATATGTCTTTCTCACCTTTATTCTTTCTTTTAAGATCATTAGATGAAGATTTCAAGTTGAAAGAAACTTTGGAGGTCATCAACTCCAACTTTCTTAATTTATATTTTGTTATAGATTATAATTTTTTGCTCCAACAGGTTAGTAATATTACTGCAGAGAGATAGCTGATTAGTAACTGGTCACATCCTGTCCTTTAGGAAATAATAAAGTTCATTTTTTGTGGTGTAATAGGATGTGATGATTTGGCACTCACCATGTTTCATTAAAAATGTTTTATTCTGCTTACCTTTCTTCTTGACTGTATTCATGATAGATGTGCATGAAGCTTTTTCATAGTCTAAAACTCTCTAACCACTTTCATTTCTAGGAGATGAAGCTGTTCTGTTGTCCTCTCCAGTTCCCATCCTTGCATTCAAGTCATGCAAGGAGCCATTTACTAAGTGCTTACTATGTCCTCAGCTTTGCATTAAGCTCTGGGGTATAAAGAAAGCAAAAAACAATTGGTTCCCTCAAGTAATGCACATTCTAGTACACTAAGATTTATATAGCATAAATTTGCTGTAGTCTCACAAAGAAAGCACTGGAATTAAGGAAACCTAAGAGAGGCTTCTTGCAGATGGTAAGACTTTAGTTAAGACTTAAAGGAATCCAGGGTAACTACAGGGTGGAAACAAGATGGGGGAGCATTCCATAAATGAAAGAAGTTCAGTGGAGGAGTGTTGAAATATATATTGATATGTATTGATTTAAATTACCTGAAATTTTGGTAAAGCTTTTGTATGGGTGAAATTAATAAATCTAAAATAAGTGGGAAGAATTAGAGTGGGTGAAATCCATCAAACTTCTCAAACTAAAATCTGATATTTAAAACAGAGAGAAAATTGAATTAAATTATGGTAAAGAGCCAATAGATAAGTAGTCAAATTCAATAAATCGTTTTGTAAAGAAGTACAAGCTATTTACAACCATATAAAAAACTTCTCTATATCACTAGTAGTAAGTAAAATATAAATTAAAATAGCTCTAAGGTTTCACCTCACACCCGTAAAACTGAAAAAGATAATAAAAGTTATAAATAGTCATTGTTAGAGGAGTTGTGGGAATTTGAGCACATGAATACATTATTGGTGGGGCTATGAATTACTCCAACAATTTTTGAAAACAATTTATAATTTACGGGGAAAGTTAATAAAACGTTTATACTTTTCGGCCCTGTGTTTCCTCTATAGATCATATACCTCATTTATATGTCAATTGTAGAAAATTCCCCAAAGTACCAAAGTATCCAGGGCAGCTCTATTTGAATTAGCAAAAAGCTAGAGACATGTGGGTGCTGATTGATTCAAAAATGGTTGAACAAACTGTGGTATGTGAACACATTGTTATGATGTTATGCTACATAAGAAAATATTCTTTTACCAAATGATGATGAGACTGAGGAATTAAAAGAAACATGGGAAAAACTGCATAAACTAATACAAAATAAATCAAGCAGAACAAGGAGAAACCATGAACCACAATATTATAAATGAAAAACACTAAAAAATAAGACATTTAGATGAAATGCAGTGTCCAATCTTGGTTCTACCAAAATGAAACACTTCCTTCTTCTGGGTAAAGAAGTGGTAGAAGGCAAGTGTGGGATTTCGCATATGCTGTCAGATGTGACTGATATGATATTTATTTATTTCAGTGTTTTTCTTTTTTATGAGTAAGGATTCTCTTGGGAGGAGGAGGAGGAAATGTCTATGACATAAATCAAATATGCCAACAAAACAATTTAAAATTTTTTCAAAATATAGTATATGTTTAATTTGTAGAGTTTTAAACATTCTACATAACATTTCTCTACTTCCTTGTCCTCTGCAACAGATGTTAGACATAAGCTATAATTATCTTCATGGTGGGTCTTTTTTTGCAAATGTTTGAAATGTGCATTGTAAGACAAGATAACCAAATGTCCTATGAAATGACATTTCCTGTTGCCTGGGCCTCACAATAAAATTCTTTTAATTCCACTATTTGCATGTTCAAAGATAATATGTCATCTATTTTTCCAATTAGGTAGAATTTTTTTTTGTATTTTATTTTTCTTTAGACTGGAATCAGAATGCCAAAATTGATATGATTCAGATCCTCTAGTATTATCACCATTCATTCAACACTGGACAAAACTGTCAATTTAGAGAACCAATAAATGTTAATATTGATAAATGATTAAAAAATCATGATTCTTTGCACCACTTTTTTCCCACATCATTTATAGGAGTAAAGGCAGATAGAGGATTGAGCATCATTTTATGTTCTTGTTTCATGGGTTGGCATGGCTAAATAATTAATTAGCAGGGCCAGCTGGGTACCTCAGTGGATTGAGAGCCAGGCCTAGAGATGGGAGGTCCTACGTTCAAATCTGAACTCAGACACTTCCCAGCTGTGTGATCTTGGGCAAGTCACTTGACCCCCATTGCCTAGCCCTTACCACTCTTCTGCCTTGG
>NC_058135.1:124086918-124110681 GCF_016433145.1 Gracilinanus agilis
CTCTCCCATATTGTTTTCCAAATTTCCCAGCAGTTTTTGTCAAATAGTGGATTCATGTCCCAAAAGTTGGGCTCTTTGGGTTTATCATACACTGTCTTGCTGATGTCATTTATCCCCAGTCTATTCCACTGATCCTCCTCTCTATCTCTTAGCCAGTACCATATTGTTTTGATGGCCGCTGCTTTATAGTATAATTTAATATCTGGTACTGCTAAGCCCCCTTCCTTCACATTTTTTTCATTATTTCCCTTGCCTGAAACAATGCAGATCACAACCCACTTGACTTGTCCCCATAGAAAAAAATCTAAAGAATCCTTGTTCTCACAAGGTTTATATCATATATATATATGTATATATATACATATATATATATATATGTGCTATATATATACCCACAGGTAAACAAGGGTCTGCTGGAGTCAGGTTGAATGGACTCACTCAGTCATTTGTTAAATTTTCAGTATTTAGAATCAAGAATCAGTAAATACTATAAATCAGGCCTTGATTTGTTGTTTGGTTAATCATTTAGTCTTAAGAAAGTGCTGCGGAAATGTAAATGGAGATTAAAGTGTATCATGAATACATATTTTTTTCAGATCCATAGTTGTTAAACTGGTATACCTATAGGCTACTGCAGTGTAAATACCAAATAGAAAGAAATCCAAAGTAACATTAAGAGTCAGAGAATTAACAACTGGAGGGATTGAAAAAGTCCTCTTGTAGAAGAGCATCCACTTGTCCTCTAAAGGAATTGAAGGATTCTAAGAAGGAAAGGTGAGAAGGGAATACATTGGGCATGGAAGTTGGACAGTATTATCTGACACCATTCTTCCACCCTCTAAACTCCACCATACTGGATTTCTTTTTCTTCTCATGTCCACCAAACAGGTCCCAAACTTTCCTGCCTCCATGACTTTGTTCTCACTATCCCTAGAACATCCTTCCTTCCTCCTCCTCCTCGTCCACCGATTGAATTCTTGTCTACCATTTAAATACCACTTCCAATAAATGGCACTTTCAATCATGAAATCTTTCCTGACCCTCTTTTTCCTTACCAATACCCTGGTAATCACTCTTCCTCTCTCCTGCCATAGATATCACTGAGCACTTTATTTTGCCCTCCAATACAAAGATGATTTATTATAGTTCTCTGCTTATATGTCAATCCACTTCTAACCTGTAAGTTGCAAGAGGGCAAGGATGGTGCCTTATTTTAATTTCTTTTCTATTCTAGTGCCTGGTACCATGCTCTGCACTTAGTAAATGCCTGTTGAATTGAGTGTCTTAGAGCCTGGTAAGAATTAGGTTAAAAGCTCTCTAACTAGTCCAAGATCTTACTGATAGGAATAGTGAGGTGTAGAAGGCTCTTCTTGCAAAGATGTAATGAACTTCATTCTAAATAGGCACTTTAAGGAACAAGTGCGATAAAGCATTTGGGAACATTCTACAACCAGAAGAACTGAGCTTTCTTTTGGGATATGCAATGAATTAGAGCAAAGTGTTTTTCCTAATGCAGTCATATAAATTCACATTGACCTAAAGGCCCAGATCCTAAAAGAAATTAAGCCAGGCCTGAGGGAATCTGAGCAATGGCAAAACCACAATACCTCCTGCCTGGAGACCAGCATTATTGAATGTAGGAGAGGAAGGGAATGGATTAAAACCACTTCATAGGAATGTATGAAAAGATAGCAGAGGTATCCTAACAAAGTTGACTGTAAAACGAGTTTAAAGAAAGTTCTATTTCCATTCATTATCATTATATAATTAGAGACATGTTCCCACACACTCACAAAAAAGTCTCTCAGGTAATAGAATGTCACATCCATTATGTGGTAGATAGGATCGTCATGAGAGACTGGATTGGCAAGAAGAGAAGACAGTGGAAAAAATTCCCCTCTGCTACCCTGATGGAATATGGAAGTAATCCAGAATATTTGAACCCCATTTTACAGATAAGGAAATCTATGCCAGAAATTCATCTGACTTTCCCAACGTGCATCTAGTAATTGTCTGAAGCAGAATTTAAATCCTATTCCTTTGGCTCCAGAGCTAGTTTTCTTCCCATTATCTTCTCTTACCATCTTCCATACTCCAGTCAATCAAATCTAGTCTCTGATGACTAGAGTTGTCTACAGTCATATCTTCAAGCTCCCAACTTCATAGGCATTCCTGGAATTTTACTTGATGAAGGAAATCTCAGATAGCACATCTGTCCTATGCTTGGATGCCTCAATTGGGCACATGTGAGGTTTCAAGGTGGCAAAGTAGACGGAAGTGTTGAACTTGAAATGAGGCAGCCTTGAACTCAGATGCTTCCTTAGACACTTATGAGCTGTGTAACTACAAGCAAGTCACCTAACCTCTTTTTGCCTCAATCCCCCCCCCCCCAATGGGAATAAAAATTGCCGCTACCTCATATAATATTGTGAGAATCAAATGAGATAACATATTTTAAGTGCTTTGTAAACTTTAAAGCACTATGTAAAGACTAATCATTGTTATTATATTATCTCTGTGCTTTCATTTTTTATGACCCATGATACTTATCACCATGCTAAATGAAAGTAGGGTTCCATCATCCTTAATAAATATTTGATAACTAATTGCCTTTAAGCAGTTTAAGTGTGATTACTTCCACTGCTCAGAAAAAAAAAAAAACATTCTTGAATTGTAGGTAGTTAGGGTCATTCTTTTCCCAGCTCCCACAGCATTTTTTAATGAGAGAAGGATGTACATTTGGGAAGGTAAGTAAGAAGCTCAATGTAAAGGGTTTGCTTTGGCCTATCAACGAAAGTCAAAAGCAGTATTAAGAAAAGTTGGTTCTATATGGTTAATCCTGTTTGCCCCAATTTCTTCATCTGTAAAATGAGTTGGAGAAGAAAATGGCAAATCTCTTTAGTATCTTTGCCAAGAAAACCTCAAATGAAGTGGTAAAGAGTTGGACATGCCTGAAAAAAAAAAAAACTGAACAACACTTTTCACTTGAATGATAACAATAACCAAGTTAACAATACTATATTATTATATGTTATAGCAATAACCAATAACTTCTCCCTGCCTTAGACCATCCCCATTTCAGTTCAATCTTATGGCATTCCTAATAGCCTAAACACGGAGTAGTGATTAGCAATGCAAGAATCAATCAGCAAGCTCTTATTAATTATCCACCATCAGTCAAGAACTGTGATAAGCACCAGGGCTTCAAAGACAGCAAAACAGTCCCTGTCTTCTAGGGGCTTACAAGAAACCACACATATAGAGAAAGGGACGGGGGTAGAGATAAAGGAAGATGTTATATAGATGTTGGTGCTGATGTTGCTATTAATTAAGGTAGACATAGAAGATACAATCAAGGAGAAAGAAGGTAAATTCAGAGAGAAGACCTCCTAGAATAGAGACCAAGAGTTAAATATTGAAGGAATCTTGATATTCTAAGAGACTTAAGAGACAGGAAATCAATTCAAGCAAGCAGGACAGCCTAGAAATGGAAATGGGGAGTATTGTGTCTCAGGACATGCAAGTATGCCATTGGGACAGATTGTAGAGTGTGTGGAGAGAAGGACGGCGAAGAAAGACTGGAAAGAAAGGAAGATGCCAGGATAAGAACCTTAAATGCCATTGATTTTATATTTTACCCTAGAGATAACAAGACACTAGAATTAAATGAATAGGAATTGACATGGCCAGACTTTCCTCTTCTTTGGGCAAATTACTTTGGCAGAGAAGTAGAGAAAGAACTGAAGTGGGGATGAATTAAGTCAAAGAGAAGTTATTGGTTATCATTATAATATATAATAATATTGTTAACTTGGTTATTGTTATCAAGTTATTGTTATCAAATGAAAAGTGTTGTTGTGCAGTTGTTTTTTCAGTCATGTCTAACTCTTCATAACTTCATTTGGAGTTTTCTTGGCAAAGATACTAAAGAGATTTGCCATTTCCTTCTCCAACTCGTTTTACAGGTGAGGAAATTAAGAAAAAGATGGTTAAAAGTCTTGTCCAGTATCACAAAGCTAGGAAGTATCTGAGATATGATTTGAAGCCACGAAACTGAGTCCTCCTTACTCTAGTCTTGGTACTTTATCCACTACACCACCCAGGTGAGAGGTGACAAAGCCTGGACTCGGTGGGGTGGCTCTAGGAGTAGAGGGAAGGGAACATTTTTGCTTTAATAGTCATTGACTGTTATTATTTGGTCCAGATCATTTGAAAGGTAGTGTGGCATCAGGAGCTGGACTTGGAATTATGAGAAACCTGTGTTCCTATCTCATTTCTGACACTAGTGATGTGACTACAGAGTCAAGTCACCTGACTTCTCTGGGACTCAGTTTCCTCATCAGTCAAAACGTGACAAGAATCCCTGTAGGGTTGTTTGGGGATCAAATGAGATTACAGATGGAAAAGCCCTCTGCCAGCCTTAAAGGGTCACAGAAATGTCAGCTCCTGTTATCTGAACTGAATCAAGATATTTGCTTGATTAACATCTCATGAGTCATGGAAAGCATACTATAAATTATGGTGCATCACAGAGCAGAAGCTGCTACCATTTTATTACATCCAACAACCCTAATTTGCTTTGTTTTCTTTCTTTCATTTTAGAAGCATTTAACAAATGTAAGGGGGTAAGGAGGATGGGAATCAGGATTATATGTAAACTATGATTAAGGCCTTGTTATCAAAAGAGTTACCAGGAAATTGCTTTAAGCCTATTAGTTTATCTAAGGAGTCTAATCCCATTTTCTAGCTTTTAAGGAAAAGTGCAGCTATCTCCCTTAATTACTGTTTCATTGCTAGCACCCCCAGAGCAGGCTCGATTACGTGTGCAATGTTCCAAAGTAATTGGCAAGGACTTAGTCAAACCAGGACATATAAATTTGCACTAACAACTTCAGCTAATTGGCAAAACTGGAAATAAATGCAAGAATTTTGTAGTTCTCTCACACCCAAATAAAAGAAACGAATGGACAACAATGAGCACAATTCAAGAACCTGGGTATACCACTAAACCAAGCAGATTTTTAAAACCGCTTCATTAGGATTGTTCCAGAAGCCCCAGATTTAAGTGGGTATTGTTTAATCGCTCAGCAGACATACCTGCCAGGGAATGCCAGGCTGAGCAACGAGGCCCTGGATCTCTTGCTTTGGTGGGGATATAAAGCAGGGAAAAGGATGAAAAAAGGGCATCTTATTCTGAATTCAGGGGGGAAACAATTGTCCAAATATGCCTTACTTCATACCCTGGCAGAGCTGTCACACGAGTTTTGAGAAGGTCCCCAAATTTGCACAACATTAACTGAGTGATGAGGCATTACCTGGGACATTTGCACCTGGAGGGTGACAAAACAGGAACATAGAAAACTAGGAGAAATCATGGGCATAATTGTTAGCAACAACATGACCTATCCCCCACTCTCTCTCTAGCCAATCCAAAATGTTAATTCTTGTCGATTTTACGTGCATCTGTCCCCTTCTCCACCCAGCAAATACCCTAGTTGAGAGCCCCATCCCCTCTCACTTAGATTATTGCAATAACTTTCTAAAGGGCTTCCTTGTGGCCACTCTTCCCTCTTCAACTCATACCTCTCACAGCTGCCAAAATAATCTTCCTAAAACAAAGATCTGGCCATGTCACTTCCTCACTCAAAAATCTTTGGTGGCTTTCTGTTGCCTCAAGGACAAAAAGCAAATTGTTGGCATTTAGAGCTCCCCTCGGTCTGGTTCCAGTCTACCTTTACAGACTATTTTATATTATTTCCCTTAGCAGAGTCTATGCTAAACTGTACTATTTACTATTCATTTAATTTAGCATTCCATCTCCCATCTTTAGTCCTTCACTTAAGCTGACATCCATGCCTTAGAATGTGTGCTCTCTATCTCTTAAAACCTTTAGCTACCTTCAAGACTTGGCCACCATCTTAGAAAACTTCCATGAACCTCCTATTTTTTAGTGCTATTTTTCTTCTTCAAATTATATTGTATCTGATTATCCACGTAAATACTATGTCCCCCAGTAAAGTGTAATTAATATATATAATCTTCTTGAGGTCAGAGATATCAGTGTAGAAATTTTATAAGTGTTTTATTCCACTACAGTGTATTGTAAACTGAGGCACAAAATGATAGAAATCAGGTACAAACTCTTTTAATGAGTAAAGTACCATGAATTTGGAGCAGTAAGTCTAATGCTCGTCTGGCTCCCTGAGGGAACCTCAGAGAGGTTTTATATGTGGTTTGGGATAATGCATTAACACTGGGACATGTGAGGATTGGATATTCAACCAAAGCATTTAGGTGTTGGTTCATTTGAACAAAATGATGGGAGACAGAGGTTTGGAAGAACCATTGAAGCCCTCAAGGTGAGAAGCAGAGGCTCAGGATGGGTCCTCAGGACTGTTTGTTATGAGGAGGTTCCAGCTATCTGGGGGCCTGTGACCCGCCTGCACCAGGAAGGACAGGAGGTCATCAGTATGTCAGACCTGAGCTGGAATTACCTCTGTCTTCTATTTCAAGGATTATTATATAATTTCCTGGATAAAAAGGGAGCTCAATTATATCAAGATAATTGGAAATAGTCTCAATAATTTCAACTCCACAGAATTGTATCTTTTTATTTAAATCTAATTTAGGTCAGTAGTTTTTATTTTCTTCCCAATAGTACTTCAGTTCTTTTAAAATCTAAATAGATTTTATTGATTTTTTTTTGTTTTTTCATTGTCTAAATTTCTACCTTATCCCTCTCCTTCCACCTCCCAAATCACCAAGATATTTTTTTAAAGAGGAAGAAGAAAAAAATAAAAAAACCCAATCAAACATTGAGAAAGTCTCAAAATATATGCACTGTTCTATATCTATGGAATTCCCCTTTCTGAAAAGGAATACAGGAAAGTATCCTCTCATAGCCCTTTTCTGGGGTCATGCTTGTTCTGCATAACTCCACAAGTTCATTTTCAAATGTTTTATAATTTTCATTTTTTTTCTATTAACATTGTCATAATCTGTATGTATACTGTTTTCTTGACTCTGCTAGCTTCACTCCACATCAGTTCATTTAAGTTCCTCAATCATTTTTAACAGACTTCTAACAAGTAGGAAACTGAACTATGGTGGTCATAGTGAATAATTTTTCTTCAATATAGTTCTATAATCTCTTGCTAAGATTTTATTTAATATTAGTGCATTAATAGTAATAAATGAAATTTGTCTATGATTCTCTGCTTCATTCCTCCCTGGTTGGATTATCAAGACAATATTTGTCTAATAAAAAGAATTTGATAGAATGCTTTCTTTCTCAATCATAGATAATAATTTTTTTAGCCTAGAAACTAATTACCTTTTAGATGTTGGATAGAATTCATTTGTAAACTGAACTGGTTTGAAATCCTTCTTTCCTTTCTATCATCTACTCTGGTTGAAGTATTACATTCATTGAGATGATCAAAAACAGAAGGGGAGAAAGAAGAGGAAAGGAAAGCCTACCAATTGGGTAATCAGTCATCTAATAACCAAATTTTCTAGAATTGCATTTGGTTATTAAACATTCTACACATGGCATACTATGAAGAACTATACCTCAATTAACAAAAAAAAATTCCTAAGAAAAATATATTTTAAACAAGTTTTGTGCAGCAAATAATGCATCTTTAGATTTAGAATTACAGACATGCATTATTAAGGAGAGCATTTTGGCCTTAAGCAAAATATATTCATAGTATCATAGATAGAGAGCTGGATATTGGCTGCTGTCCCAATGTCCCTGATCTATGACAGACAGTGAAAAGTCTCACCATCTGTCAGATTTAGGGGGAGAATCTTTCGCATGCAAGGGAGTGGAACTTAGAGAGTCCCTGATGAGCCCAGGAGCTATCCCAGGGAAAGTTCTCTGGCATGGCTCCTAAGCC
The DNA here is from genome assembly GCF_016433145.1 of Gracilinanus agilis. Lineage (NCBI taxonomy): Eukaryota > Metazoa > Chordata > Mammalia > Didelphimorphia > Didelphidae > Gracilinanus > Gracilinanus agilis. Next base: position 124,094,820 of record NC_058135.1, read on the forward strand.
AGGGGATAAGCAACTTAAGTTCGATTGCTCTAGAGAGAGGGGTTAATGTCTCTTAGTAAAACCTTGACTTCAACAAATGAAAGGTCATGTTGCACTGGAGGGACAAGGTACATATATGGTGCCTTTCCAGCCTGAATTCCAAGCCATGTGAACCACTCATGCCAGGTCCCCATATGTAGCATATGCTCCCTCATGTCTGATGGATGATATGGACACACAGCACATTAACGCTTCCCTTTAGAGCCCCATAGTGGGTCTTCCCATAACTCAAATGGATTTTTCAAGGTTCTACAACTTCATAGATGTAGGTCCTCCCACTGACAAAGATCATACTTCTGTTATGATATACTGCATGACCTTCCAGAGTTACTGTGCATGAAAAAAGAAAAAAGTCAACCTCTGGAAGAAACATTTGCTTTTTTTTTTAATTTTGTATATACAAAATGCTATCCCTTCTATATTATTGGGGGGGGGGAAACGGTGAGTTGAAGGGGGCACAATGCCCCCTTAATCTGGAAAATCCACATAAATTTTTTGTCCTTCCCTTAGTACCAAAAAAGAAGCCTGAATTTTTTCTTTTACTTTTAGATGTTAAAAGATAAAAATATGTTAATATTATATCCTATTATAAATAACTATTATAATAATTCTATATATAATTATCAATATCATTAATTAAGTTAATATTATTAATAATGTTATTATTAATCCTATGCATATACTTTTATGTATTTCTGAGTTTCTAAACTTTTTCTATGTCATCTGCTGGTCTTCATGTGTCATCTCTGGCTCCAGCAGAACCCCTCAAAATTCCTATTTAATTTCTTATGCTGATCTATGATATATCAAAACCTTGGTAGGGAAAGTCATGATGTGGAAAGGATGCCTGTACTTTTTATTTCATTTTCATGTGCATTTTGTATCCCACGATAGAATACAAGCCCCTTGCAGGGATGGACTTTTTTGTTTATGGCATTATATCACCAACATCTAATAAAGTGTCTCATGCATGGGGTCATTTTGTGTGTGTGTGTGTGATCTTGTGTCTCTCTCTCAGGCTAGTCCCCATCTATGGGCAACATACCGCTTCTGACTGACATGCAACTTTGTTCACCCTGTTTCTAACCTGAGCCAATTTGTCCCTCCTTAAGTAATATGGTGGCCCTTTGCTTTAGGAGGCTCACCATAGTAGTACCAAATTTATTTCAGCCATCCAATCAGGTTACTCCTCCTAACGCTCAGAATTCTGATCCACCAGCTTTAATCTCTCCAGGAGCTCAGATTACAGGCTTTTTTCAACATTCTCTGAGATGGTTGTTTAAAAAATGCTTGTTAAATTGAATGAGATTGAACCTGGTGACAGGTCTCTCAGAGACTAGCTAGATTGGTCTTCAAGACAACAGGCATAAAATGCATTATGGGCCTAGAATCTTATGACAGGTTTAAAGCCAAACATCACCCTAAGAGGAAAATTTGACCTCACACAAAGATAAAAAAAAAAAAAAAGAAAAGCATTTTTCTCATACTGCCTCAAATACTTTTGATAAAAATAAGAACAATCACGGAATGTTCAGGGTTTGCAGAACGCTTTACATACAGCATCTCATCTGACTTTTGGAGAAATGTGGTCTAGGGGTTGCTGATTTACATTTACACTGATCCTGTGATTTCATTGCTTAGGGGATTCCCAGGGAGGGAACTTCCTCTAAGCAATGCAGATTGTCACCTTTTCTACTTCTCCTGGTTTAGGGCATTATCTAAAACACTAAGAAGTTAAATAACTTGCCCCAGGTCACAGAGGCAGCTTGGGTATTAGGAAGGACTTGAACCCAAGCTGATCCTGCTTTTAAGGCTGCCTCTCTATCCATTAGGAAGTCTTTCATCTCACAGAGAGGCTTTCCTTATCCTGTGTATTACTGATGAACAAATGTAAACTCAGAAAGAGTAAGTGATCTTTACCCAAGGCCATACAACTAGTGGATGTCCCAGGTTGTATTCTGGGAATTTAGGTGGTCCTCATTCCAGCCCTCCATCCACTATGCCACACAGAGGTCAGCCTGAATATAATGGGGGAAACTGGGAGACAAGTAGAGTGTCTTCTAAAAAGAACCCATTGCTTTTTCAAAATATCCATTTGCTTTGGTTTCAGAATTCTTTTGACCTGAGGTCAACGGTGTGCTTTGGTAATTCTCAGTGCCTGAACACTGGGAGGGAGCGATGTGTGTCTATTGTTGAAATAGGACACTAGGATTTTACCACACCAGGAAAAAGGCCTTAAATAAGCACTGCCTCCCTCAACTCTGGGTACCGCAGCTGACCTCATTTGCTCTAAGGCAGGACAGGAAAAAAAAAAGCAGCTCTCAGTTAAATGAGAGGTAACAATTACTACCACAAAATATCATTATAAGGATTCCTTCAATTTTATGAGGCTCAATTTGCTGCATCATATCATCCAAATCCATTCAAAATGTTCCTTTATGTGTAAGACACTGAACTGGGCTTTGAAGATACAAAGACAAAGACAACCAACCTCTTCTGTCAAGGAACTTCTGGTCCATCAAGAGCACAAGAAAGTACAAATATATAGGAGGTCAATATGAAGTAATTTCAAGGTAAAGAGAAACCCTTAGGGAAGTAAGAAAGAAAGAACAGAAAGGAATCTCGAAAGGAGTTGTGTAGAAGGTATCACCTGGGCGGGCACAAGGAGCTCCAAGAGGATAGAAGGAGAGAGTACATTCCAGACATAAGGGACAGAATGAGCAAAGGTACAGAGGGGAGAGATGGGACATCGTGCACTGGGAGCAGAGATGGTATGTCATGCATTGGCTGGAATATTGAGCACACGAGACAGAATAACATAAAATCAGTCTGGAAAAGGTTGGAGCCAGATGGAATTGAATTATTTAAATGAATCGATGTAGTTTTGGAAAACATATGCCCCAACTATGAAGCAGAAATGATAATCAAATCCATACATAAATCTATTCCAATAAAGGAGGTTCTCTTACTGTTCTCCTCTTGTACAACCATGTTTATAATAAAAAAGCAAATTACCTGTCAGTGTCCATTAACCTCTTTTATCATTGATGACTTCACTGAAAGGCATGAGTTTTGCTTGTCTTACCCTGGAACGGCCCTCTCAAAGTTCAGAGTTATTTATAGGATCCAAATATTTCAATATCCAATATCATTTCCTTTTAGAAATTATTACCATACTTGGAACAAGATGCTAACATAAACTTTATTCTAAAATTTTCAATCAAAGTAAAATGATGGAGTTCAATTGGATGACCTCTAAGATGCCTTCCATCTCTACATTTATTATCTTATGAATGGTCATAGACCCACAAAGACAGGAAAAGGATGGAAGGAGCTCTGGACTTGGAAGCCATTTGGATTCTTAGAGCAGTTCAACCTGGAGATATATGTTTTATCTCATCCATGTTGACTGAAGTATCAATGACATCACATTCAACACCTGCCAAGCCAATGCAAATGTATTTTAGTCAAGATCATTTTCTATAATTTCTATCCATTAAAATTGTTTATATTTAACCTTCTTCCAAGCCTTGAAGTGTTCATTATTTCAGAAGTGTCAATATCTTTACTGATAGTGAAAATTACAACTCTTCCTGCCTCAGATGGTCTTCATGAGCTATTCGGGTCAAAAAAAATTGTCATCTTCTAGTCAACCCAGAGCTCTTCTGAATTTAGTCAGGCTGGCCCTCAGAAGACAGAAAAACAAAATGCATCTATCAAAAGGCAACTAGCATGATTAAGTGGAAAGAATAAAAAACATGAGTTCGAACCCACTCTACCACTCACTACCCAGCTGACCTTAGATAAGTAATGTCTCTGGAACTCAGTTCCTCAGATACAAAATGAGGGGGTCAGGCAAGAAATTCACAAAGTTCTCTTCTAATTCTAAATTACATATATATACATATATATAATATATATATATAAATAGATGTATAATTCTATGACCATTAGGAAATAAGCTCATTTCTTTCTTTGTACTTGTATCTTCAGCACCAAGAATAGTGTCCGACACATAGTAAGTGCCTAATAAATATTTGTTGATTGCTTGATTGATTAGGCCCATTCTTTTTTTAATAACATTTTCTTCTTCAGGAATTAGATAAAAATCAATTTAAATATTCATTGTTTTAAAAACTTGTGAGTTCCAAAGTCTTTCCCTCCTTCTTTAATCTCCCTCCTTTACCTTCCCACTTCTCCCTCCTTCCTGAGACAATAAGCATTCTGCTATAGATTTCACATGTGCAGTCATGTAAAACATTTCTCCATATTAGTCATTTGTTGAAAGAAAGAAGGAGGAGGAGGAGGAGGAGAGAGAAAGAAAAAGAAAGAATGAAGGGGCAGAGGGAGAAGAAGAAGAAGGAAAAGAGAGACAGAGACAGAGACAGAGAGAAAGAGAAAGACAGAGAGAAAGAGAGAGAGAGAGAAAGAGATTTTGGTGTACATTCAGACTGAGTTCTTTCTCTGAAGGCAGATGACATTTTTCATCATGAGTCTCTAGGATTGTCTTGGATTGTATTGCTGAAAAAAAACTAGGTCATTCACACTTGTTCATCAAAAAATATTGCTGTTACTATGTACAAAGTTCCTGCGGTTCTACTCATTTTGCATCAATTCACGTCTTTCCAGGTTTGTCCAAGATCATCCTGCTTGTCATTTCTTATAGCACAATTGTATTCCATCACATTGTTCAGCCATTCACCAATTGATAGATAAACCCTCAATTTCCAGTTATTTGCTACCACAAAAAGAGCCTCAATAAATATTTTTGTACAAATCTGTCCTTTTTCCCATCTTTTTGGGATACAAAGCCAGTACTGGTATTGCTAGATCAAAGGTTCTACACAGTTTTAGTGTCCTTTGGGCATAATTCCAAATTGCTCTCCAGAATAGTTGGATCAGTTCACCACTTCCCCAACAGTACATATGTATCCCAATTTTCCCACATCCCTTCCAATATTTATCCTTTTCCTTTTTCTAATATGTTGGGATCATGCCTGTTATTAAACTCTATATGGCTAAGTAGGACCTGCAAGAAGTTATACTCTCCTTGCATAGACTTTGAAAACTCAGTGTAGTTCACATACCACTGCAGTACAAGTCTCATGATAGCTAACTTTGTTTAGACCAACTTTATTTAGCCTAGAAAGGTAGAATGGTATTAAAAGGGTAGCAAGCCAGCTTTGGAGTCCTAAGTCTGATGGAAATTAGCTGTGTACCACCATAGGCAACACATTTAACAACTTAGTGACCCAGGTAACTACCTAAGATTGTGAACTACAGATTAGTCACATCGGTGGAGGGAGTTTCCACAGCAGGAGTCCCTACATTGATGAAATCACAATTTCAGACAAAATTTCAAAATACATATATGATATTAGCTTCAACATATCTTTTTCTGCACATCTTGCACACAAACACACACACACACACACACACACACACACACACACACTGGATATCATTGCTATATCTTTAAGAGAGAATAAAATCTGGAAAAACTAGAATTTTATCTGTCATTCTAGAGAGGTTGGGAACTGAGGGACCTGGAGAGACACTGTAAGAGGGCAGAGAGAAAGCACTAAGATAACTTTTTTTCCTGAAATAAATGTTGTCATTCTTATCTTGTAAATAAACATTATGGAGATAATTCTTGAGAAGAAACTTTAATTTGCATCCTGAGAACTAAATGATGCATTGATATATTCAGAATTGGAAAGTCAGCAATAACTATTATTATCAGATGTGACTCTAGTTATATCTAGTTACTCTAGTTTCTCACATTGTAGCTAATACATCATCACTAATATATATAATATAATATATAACAAATCATCATATAGATGATAATATATAATAAATCATTATTTCTTTGTTTTTTATCACATTTTATTGTATGGTGTTTATTTAAACCAAAGACAATCGATTAGAGAGATAGACGGACAAAGAGATAGACAAAAACATTTATTAAGTGCTTACTATGTGCCAGAGCAGTGTTAAGTTCTGAGGAAACAAAAAGAGGCTAAAAAAATCTAAATTTAATGGAGGAGACAACATGCAAATACATACAAAGCAAGCTATATACAGAATAAATGAGAAATAATTATCGTAGGAAAGGCAATAGAATTAGAAGAACTTGGGGAAAGATTCCTGGAGAGAATGAGATTTTTTTTTTGGAGCTTAAAGAAAGTCAGGAAAGAGAAATAGGCAGAAAGGGGGAGGGGAGGAGATGGAGAGAGAGAAATAGAAAAAAAGATGGATGAAAGAAGAAAAATAGGGAAGACAAAAAGAGGGAGAGGGAGACATGGAGAGGCACTAAGAAAATATAGAAGTAATTTTAAGTTGGAGTTTAGCAAAGCATAATTATAGCATTTGCTACCCAAGGGTTGAATGAGATAATATTAGTATTTTAATTATTATGATTAATAATAATAGTAAAGTGCTTTGCATAGTGCCTGGTACGTAGTAGGTGATATATACATATATATGTATATGTATATGTATATATACACATAAATATATATTAGCTTTTGATGTTATTGTTAGCTCATGGCAAGTGACAATATTGTGTCCTATCTCACAGAAGAAGGGAAGAGGCAGAAATATAGATCAGGAAAGTATTACCAGGAGAGAAAGGGTGGCAGTGTCCATTGAGCAAGGTTGAAAAAGTAGCCAGGGAGGGTCTGGTCTGGCTGGAAAAGCTCCTGAGGTGACCAGAGCCCTGGGGGCAGATGGGCAGGATCTAGACACCAGGTGTTGTAAAAAATGAATTATTAACAGATAAGTAGGCACCTGTGCTGGACAAAATATGTAATTTGGTATCAAAAAATATACTTGATTTTTTGACTCTCTAATAGTAGAAAACCTCAAAATTCTTTATCAAGAATATGTGGAAAATCTAGAGAGGCACTATGGACCCAGCCAGCGTTCTAAGATGATGTATGATAGGTTCAGCAATATCACTGAGCACAAAGAAAAATGTCATGTGAAATTTGTGATGCAAGTTGATAGTCTACCTTTAAGTTTGGTAGGGTGGGAAAGAGTGAGATGACCTGAAAGAAAAAAAAGACATAATTAGAACGACCCAAGTAGGGAGAGGACTATTAAGATGATCTAAGCTAAAAAATACATCTAAAAATATCGTATCACGGAATAACCATTTGATATGTATGAAACTAATTTTAAAAGTAGAAATATTTGAGCAATAAGTTGAATGAACAGAGTACCCCCAATCCAAATGAAGAAAATTAGTTTTGAGTAATTCCAAGCTATTTTCTCAAAGCTTAGCAGTTCACTAACTAGAGATGTGGTACAATTTTAGTATTTGAGGAAATATTGAAACAAAATCATTGGTTACTTTAGAGCTCAGGACAGGAAATAGAAACCACCAAGACAGCATCAGGTAAAGAGAGGGAAAGACTCCACAGAGGTAATATGTGAGAATTGTTGACCTTAAATCCTATTACATAGACAGAGAGGCAGACAAGCAGTTGGACAGAGAGGAAATGGAGGCAGGGGAGAAAGAGACAGAGAGACAAAAAGATAGAAACAGAGACAGAGACAAATAGAGAGGCAGACCGACCACACAGAAACATACATGCAGGAATGTAAATTCCTTGAAAGCAAGGACCATTTGATTACTCTCTTTACCCAGAACCAAACACAATTTCTGGCACATAGAATCACTCAATAAATGCTTGTTGAATTGAGTCTGGCTGAATAAATGTGCATTTATTTAGTTTAATATTTTATTTAATTAGAGTTGTTTTTAAACATCTTAATAACTACAAATCATCATACTAGATCCTTTCCACATATAAACCACTCCCTGGTATAAACTGAAAACCTTTTTACATCCGTAACAACAATTTTAAGCCATTTTGTAATCTTTCAAGTAAGAAACAACTTTAACGTAGTGCTTAGAAAGCTTCCCTCTCATACATACAAATTCTAGGAGACCCTGGCAGCTCACATAAGCTCTCAATGTCCTAGACAGCTAGCTAAGACTTTAAGATTACAATGAAGGTGCTGACCTAGAGTCAGAGAGGACATTTTTCATGTGAAATTTACCTATATGGATGAAATCACATTGTAATCTGTTCCTAACCCATCATTTTAAGTAGTGATCAAAAGAAATTAATCAATGGTAGCCATTAGTAAAAACAGGGATGAATTTTTTTAAGACAAAGATATTTTTATTCCACTTAGAGAAAAGCTAACTAGCCAAAATTCTATTTATTAAAATGGTGGTTAGCTATAGAAATACCTCATGATAACATTAACAAATACAGTAAGTAACAACCTATTGGCTGTTGGCCAGAGAGCCCATTCATTGGTTCTGAGTCACTCCAAAGCCCAAACTTCTGGAAAGACTTCCTGGTTCCTAGAAGGATCAGGGATGGAGGCTACACACTCAGTCTCTAGATGCCACGATGCACGTGGCCACATCCTGTCTGCTGCTACCTAAGAAACCCATGTGTATTGTATTGTCCATAAACAACTCCTTAGGAACAGGAGGAGGGACGTTGGCAAAGAGGAGCAAAAGGGTTAAACTTGAAGAAAGCTATCTTGGCTTCAAGTTAGAAAGCCAGAAGAACTTTACATTTGCCAGCTGGGAGTGCCCCACCTAAGGTCAATGGTAAGAGCCACCACTATAAATTTCAGGCCATGCCCAGACTGAGTGCTGGAGTAGAGCATTAACTCAGTTAATACCATCCTGCATTCATATGGCATTTTTATAGTTGTTATCAGCTTTTATAATCACAAGTCTCCATAAGATAGGTTGGGACAGATGCAATTAGTCCCATTTTATAGTTGGAGCGACTGAGGTGCATAGAGACCAAATGGTCTATTTGTCCAAGGTCATAGACATAAGGACAGAATAAGCGTTTGAATAAAACCAAAATTGCTTGAGTCACAACCTAATTTTTTTTGAAGTTTCTTTTTTTCCCCCTTTACTAATGGCTGTTTTCACAGCTGATTACTCTACAGAAGTGATTTTTATTTACACAGAGAACCCAGGGTGATGAAGAAATTCAAAGTTGCCCAAAGAAAGACAAACTCTATTGTTAGAAGTTCTAAGAAATTTTGTTCCAAGTCCTAGAGTGATAGAGAGGTGCCAGAGAAAAAGAGGCATTGTCTTAGAGTGATGGAGAGGTGATCCGTGCCCTACTCCCCTGATCAACTGCAGTATGTCTCTTATCGGAGGATTCTTATTGGAGCAGCTAAACAAGGTGTTTGTACTGTCTTATAGAGGAGAGGAATGATGAATGATAGCCTGCCCTCAACCTTATGGACTCCTTTCTTTTTCACTTTTTTATATTCATCAGACAGAAAAAGGGAAGCAAGCCATACCTGTGTTTTCTGGGAAAGAAGAAATAAGGCTAAGCATACTCAGTTTCTTCCCTCCAAGAACTAGCAATGAGTGCCTTAGGTTGGGGTCAGAGGGAGGTTAGCACGTAAAGATCTAGAACTTTTTTGGTCACTCAACATGAGAGGAGAATTTCTTAGAATGGACTTGCCCTTGGATCCAGCCATACCTCTGCTGGGTCTATACCCCAAAGAGATGATAAGGAAAAAAGATTTTTATACACATATTTATAGCCACCACGCTTTTTGTGGTGGTAAAAAAATTGGAAAATGAGGGGGTGTCCATCGATTGGGGAATGACTAAAAAAATGTGGTATCTGTTGGTAATGGAATACTATAGTGCTAAAAGGAATAATGAACTGGAGGAATTCCAAGTGAACTGGAATGACCTCCAGGAAGTGATGCAGAGGGAAAGGAGCAGAACCAGGAAAATGTTATACACAGAGATAGATATACTGTGGCACAATCAAATTTAATGGACTTCTCTACTAGCAGCAATGCAATGATCCAGGACAATTCCAAGGGACTTATGAGAAAGAATGCTGTCCACATCCAGAGAAAGAACTGTGAGAGCAAAAACACACACACAAAAAATTACTAATTGATCACATAGTTCAATGGGGATATGATTGGGGATATAGATTCTCAACCAGTGGTTCCCAAACTGTTTTGGCCTACCACCCCTTTTCCAGAAAAAATATTACTTAGCCCCCTGGAAATTAATATTTTTAAATTTAATAGCAATTAATAGGAAAGATAAATGCACCTGTGGGCATCACCGCTTCCCTGGATTGCTGCAGCACCCACCAGGGGGCAATAGTGCCCACTTTGGGAATCACTGCTCTAAATGATCATTCTAGTGCAAATATTAATACTATGGAAATAGGTCTTGATCAATGACACATTAAAACCCAGAGGAATTGTGCATAGGCTATGGGAGGGGGGAGGAGAGGAGAGGGAAAGAACATGATTCATGTAACCATGGAAAATTATTCTTAATTAATTAATTAATTGAATGAACTTAAACAAACAAACAAAAAAGAGTGGACTTTTTGAGCCCAAGAGATGGTTGCAGTTGGAGCAATAATAGAGTTCCTGCAGAAGCACATGGCTGAAGCAGATGTATACTAATCAGTGAGGTCTTGAGAGAGAAATTAATAAACAAAATTCCTAACTCTCACCTCTAACCTTAATACATGCAATCTTAAGTTTGGGCATCGATTTCCTCATCTATAAAAATGAAGAAGTTGAACTAGATGGCCAGTGAAACTCTTTCCAGCTATAGACTTATGATACTAGAAAATCCATCCTACTGTGTGGAAGAGGGGAAACACTGACATCATTAGATGGTGGAAACCCAGTTTCCAACCTTGTAGCCAAAAAAGGGAGAGCTAATGGGCAACTAGCCTTGGGGGTTGCCAAGTTTAAGACTTCCTAAGTACTAGTGTTTGAGTGTTAGACCTAAGTCTTAGCTTCTAAATCATAGAAATTTTATGAACTGCCAAGAATTCTCAAATTAGGCATTTACCCTATAAGAATATCATAAGATCATAGAATGAGAGCAGAAAGGGTTCTTAGAAGTCATGTAGTCCAACCTCCTCATTTCACAGAAGGAAAAAGGGAATTTTCTGAGTACCATTGCCTCTAGGAGGAAGAAGATGATTATTCATCTGTTCCCCAATACTGAAGAGTCAGTGTATGATGAGCAAACTTGGTATCTTGAGCTCACCAACATTCTCATTCCTTAATTCAAGAAGTTATTCAGACAGTATATGTCCAATGAAAAGGAACATGGCTTGATCAACAGCTGTACTTTCTCAGAAGAATTTATAGTTATTTGAATGCCATATGTGTTTCCCATAATGGCCAAATGGTTCCTTTACATCTCCTGCATTCTATGGGGAGAAATAATTCATTCCTATTGTCCTATTAATGATGCCTATTCTTTTTTTTTGACCTTTTTATCTATTTTTATATTTTATCTTACCAATTACATATAACAAATTTCCACATATTTTCCCAAGTTTTTTTTTATCCAAATTGTCTCCCTTCCTCCTTCCTTCCCCTCATCCTTCTCAGAGCCAGCAAGCAATTCAATATGGGTTATAAATGTATTATCATGCCAAACATATTTCCATATTGTTCATTTTTTAAAAGAAATAATCATATAAAACAAAATCCCCCAAACAAAAACCCAAATAACTAAAGTGAAAAATAAAATGCTTTGATCTGCATTTTGACTCCAACAGTTCTTTCTCTGGATGTGGACAGCATTTTTTATCATAAGTTCCTCAGAATTGTCCTGGATCATTGCATTGCTGATGGCAGCTAAGTCTATCACAGTTAATCATTCCACAGCATTGCCATTACAGTCTGTGTAGAATATTCTCCTGGTTTGGCTTATTTAGCTCTACATCAGTTCATGGAGTTCTTTCCAGCTCTTCTGAAATCAACTTGTTCATCATTTCTTACATTACAGTAGTATTTCCTCACCATCAACTACCTCAATTTGTTCAACTCTTCCCCAATTGATAGACATCCCTTCAATTTCCAATTCTTTGCCACCACAAAAAGAACTGCTATAAATATTTTTGTACAGGTAAGTCCTTTCCTCTTTTTTTTTTTTAACATGATGCCTATACTTTTGACCACTGGGGTCCCTTCCCACCCATCTCTTTGTTTTTGTTTTACCTTTGTACTATAATTCCTCTATTCTTAACTAAACTCTTCCTTTGATGCTTTATCATGGTAGAAAGAGGACTCTGAATTCTTGAAAGCTATATCAGCAGAACAAGCCCTAGTTGGCTGCAAAGTCTCTAAGTATGAACCCAGAAATAGGCTGTGTAGCAGCTATCTGCTAACTGAAAACAAGCCTAAGTTTAGAGAGGTTTACAACCAGGATGACTACATTGGAATTAATTTTTCAGTCACAGGAACCCAAAAGACCATCCACTAAAATCCTCAGTCTGAGTCAGTGGAAAGAATACCCATACAAAAGAAAATAGAGCTCCCTGAAGTCCCCAACATACGAGCTGTAAATTAATCCACAAAAATTTCATTCAGTAGTTAGGTGGTAGATTGGATAGAGTGTGAACCTAAATTGAAGTCATGCCTCAGGCACTCACTCATTGGATGACCCTGGGCACTAAATTTATCTGTGCCTCAGTCTCCTCATTCATAAAACAGGAATAATAGCACCCATCTCACTGGGCTATTGGGAGGATGAAATGAGATAACATATGTAAAGTGCTTTGCAATTCTTAATGATCGGTATAAATACTGGCTATTGAATAAACAGGCAGCTTGGTGGTATAGTAGACAGAGTCTTGGGTTAAGAAGATTCATCTCCCTGAATTCAAATCTGGTCCAGACACCTATTAGCCATGGGAGCCTGGGAAAGTCACTTACCCTTGCATGCCTCATTTTCCTCAGTGGTAAAATGAGCTGGAGAAGGTAAACCAGTTCAGAAGGTAAATTCCAGGATCTTTGCTGAGAAAGTCCAAAATGGGGTCACAAAGAGTCAGACACAACTGAAAATTACTAATTAATAAAATAAAATTTGAATAAATATGTTTTCCAGGTCCTATGCTAAGGAAACAAATTCAAAGAATGAAATAAAATGATGAAAAAAATTTCTTCATGAGGAGCTTATGCTTTCATAATATATTATATAAACAAAATAAATATAATTAAGACAAGGTGGTTTGGGAGGGAGAACCCTAGTGGATGGGGGTGTCAGAAAGGCTTCATATAAAACACGGTGCCTAAAATGAACCTGGAACCAAGAGAGGGACTCTATGAGGTCAGGGTGAAGAGGGGATGAATTCTTATTTAACTTATGGAATGTGGAACTAACCACAACCATCTACATGCCACTCACTGGGTCACAGAAAAGTAGGTATTAAAAAAGCTAAATGACAGCCACCTCCTTGTGAACTTCAGCATTCATCCTAGATAAAACATTCTGTCAATCTCATCTGTCAAAAACTGGAGAGGCAAGATGCAAGACTACATTAAGGGTAAGGACTATGAAATGTTGGGGAAAAAAAGGAAGTAGAATATAAAAGCAAAAGAAGCCTGGGGGAATCACTTGGGGACCACCATGATCAGGCAAGGATTCAAAGCAAGACAAAGAAGCAAATCTAAAGACAGGTAAAGATGAGTAATGATGAGAGGACCAAGAATGATGAAGGCAACAATGATGCTAGGACACTGCATTCTACAGTTGATCCAACATCAACACCCTAAAAAACAAACTCTGGAAGGGGTACCTACTTTAAATTTTCTCATAGAAAATTTTTGGAATAAGAAATTAGAAAATATAGAATTTTTTAATTTCACTTGAGCAATTTTTTAAGTCTTTCTAGAAACATTTAGCATTGCCAAATAGAAATGGTTTATGACTCTTTACTTCCTGAGATACTTTTATGGAGAAGCAACGTCACCATTTTCCGAGTTCAAATTCAATTCATAAAATGTTTATTAAATGCCTACTATGTTACTGGCACTATGCAGATGACATTCAAAAACTGATCATACAATAAATAATGAATAAAGAGGCAAATTAGTACCAAAGATAAATACCATAGATAAAAAGCTAGACTTCTTCCAGAATACTGAGGTTCAAATTCTTACTTTTTAGCTATACAATAAATGATATCTTATTATTTCTACATTTGGTTCTGGAAAATGCATTTAATCCCTTTTCATTTAAGGCAACTCCCAAGGACTTATTTAGAAAGTCATGGATTGGTTGTCATCTGCCTCAGTGAAGGGATCTCCCACAAGACACATTTACCCCACCAGAAAAACATAATTTTACATATGACAAAAAAAAAGGCCTAGTGACTCCATGACCCAAACATTGTCACACAACTTTTATATGGCAAGGTTACTATTTGAACCCAGATCTATTTGAACCCAGATCCTCTGAGTCCAAATCCAATGCTCTTTTTGCTGTATCACATTACCACCTCAATCATGGATCATTCACTATATTCAAAGAATAAAATAAAAGTTTACTTCCAAATGCAAAAATCTTGAATTTTCCTTTGCTATTTACCTGACACTAAATATGCATAGTTTAAAATTAGTACCAAATTAATGTAAAGGGAAAAGTTCCACAGTCTCTGTTTCAGATATAAAATGGTGAGACTGAACTGAACCTCTATGATTCTAGAATTTTGATGAAATCATAGACAGGAAAGGATTGATTTGGGAACTTTCTTCTTCTTTCTATGTTCTACTATCTGCTTCTATAATACCAAAATAGTAGCAATTCAGAAAATACTCCAAAAACAGCATCACCTTTCATGTTATTGTTTTTTTGGCCAATGAAAGAAAAATGTAACCTTTCTACACCCTAGGGTGTTTAGAAAGTCCCAATCAATTAACCTAATGTTACTAATAAACCAATTGACATTGATTTTTTAGCTTAGGTTTGACCTTTCTATCATTAATGTCAAAAATTCATGAATAAATTGGTAATCTAGACCAACTCAATCATTTTATACATGAGTAAACTGAGGCCCATAGAGGATTGGACAAGATGGTCTCTAAGGTTCTTTTAGTTCTAAAATTCTATTGTGATCTCCTCTTAAAAAACAAATGAATAAATAATATTTTTTGCTTTTCTCAAGCATATATTTTCTTGGGGAAAATTATTCTTTCCTCTTTCTGGTTCCAGTAACCTGACATAAGCAGTTGGCCTTTCAGCAGTCCATCACTCCTCCCCTCTGTCTCTTGGATAAACATGTCTTCGTGTCTTCACTTTTCAGTTGTAAAGGAAAAATGAAATATTAAATTTGTATAATGAATGAACTAGGTCTATTTCATCCAACTCTATTTAAGTTTCTTTTCTAATCAATGGCCCAGTTGTATAGTGAAAACTAATGATTGTATGCCAGTAATGTCAAGATCCAGACCAGTTCAAGGAAAACTAAAACCAAACTCCCCTAAGGTGACCCAAGTCCATAATCAGAAGGTGGCAAGGGGCTATGTCATGGAATGAGCACTCAAAAGAGGTAGATTAGAATCTCAACTCTATTCTTGTATGATCTTTTTTTTTTTAAGCACTTATCTCCAACCTGAGAATCGATGCTATGTATTGGTTCCAAAGCAGAAGAATAGTAAGGGCTAGGCAGTGGGGGTTAAATGACTTGTCCAGGGTCACATAGCTAGAAATGTCTGAGCCCAGATTTGGACACAGGATCTCCCATCTCCAGGCCTGGCTCTCAATCCACTGAGCCACCCGTTATTTTCTCTCATCAATATCCAGGTGTTCTCCCTCCACCCCAGGAAAAGTACAAGGTACTCTAGGGCAGGTATCCATCCATCTATCTATCTATCTATTTATCTATCTTCCTTCCTTCCTTCCTTCCTTCCTTCCTTCCTTCCTTCCTTCCTTCCTTCCTTTCTTTCTTTCTTTCTTCCTTCCTTCCTTCCTTCCTTCCTT
>NC_058135.1:124111033-124122531 GCF_016433145.1 Gracilinanus agilis
TCCTTCCTTCCTTCCTTTCTTTCTTCCTTCCTTCCTTCCTTCCTTCTTTCCTTCCTTCCTTCCTTCCTTCCTTCCTTCCTTCCTTCCTTCCTCCCTTCCTTCTTTCCTTCCTTTCTTTTTTCTTTCTTTCTTTCTTGACTAAGGGATATAGGCATAGAAAAAATGGTGAAGGTGAAAGCTTGATAATTTTAAGAAATAAAAAAATTTTAAATATATACTTCATGCATTAACATATACAGAGTACCCATATATCCACATGAAGTATACATGCACATAGTATAAATACATTGTGCATGCATGCATGTACAAAAAGGTCTTTCTATACATGCTTGCCTGCATATGCATATAGGCACTGTTCCTATGTAAACATACATGGTTATATGTGTGCACATATATACATGTATGTGCATATGCTTGGATTTGTGTATATGTGTGGAATATATACATATGTGTGTCTTGAATGTACAAAACTATTTACATGCATTGACTTCTCCATTAGAATGTGAGCTCCTTGAGGGCAGGAACAATGACTTTTTTGCCTTTCTTTGTATCCAAAGCACTGAGCACAGTCCCTGGCACATAGTCGGCACTGAATTAATGTTTGCTGACTGACTAGCACCCCTAGTATTACCATTCCTTGTCTGATTATCTTAATGAGCACTTTCCATAAGCCTCATGGCTTCCTTTCCTGCCCACCTCCCCAACTTCTAACTTATAATACTTCTAATTAAACTACATTTTTTAAGGATCTATCATTTTTCATGGACTCCTGAAGCTCTCTGTTCTGTGTATGAACTTTTGTGAAAAGGTTTTATTTTCTCCTCAAGGTTTATTCTCTTTGGCTAAAGTCAGCAAAGACAGCTTTTGACTTTGTGTTTTTATTTCTGCGAGTCGTTCTCAAAGTGTGTTGACACTAGAGGATGGTCATTATCCTGGAGATTTGTATTGATAGATAAGTAGGCCTAAGCACAACAGCTTTCTGGAGCTTTCCCTGTTGATAAAGCGTCCAAAGGATGAGCCAAGCTCAAACAGGAAGGGAGGGCTGAGTACCTGTTTGGGAAGGGCAGGGAATGCTCCAGGTCTGGGTGGCCTATAAAGGAACAGGTCCCTTCCTGTGATTAGGGCGAAAGAAGACAATTAACTAAGGACATTCACTTAGGATAGATTTGGGGACCCCCTAGTATGTATATATTCCTTGGTAGGAGCAATGAGGAGAAAAGACCAAAGAGGAAAACAGAATCACCCAGGATAATAAAGAAGTCTAAGCAATTATCCTGTCTGCCCAATAGTCAGATGAAGCACATCTGATGATTATAACCTTCGCTTAGGATAACAAAGTGCTACATTTAAAGCTGAAACTACACTAAAGGGCCATCTAGTCTCCCCCTTTCTTTGGATGTTGTTCAGTTGTTTCAGTTGTGTCAAACTCTTCATGACCTCATTTGGAGTTTTCTTGGCAAAGATACTGGAATGGTTTTCCATCTTCTTCTCTAGCTCATTTTGCAGATGAGGGAATTGAGGCAAACAGGGTTAACTGACTTGCCTAAGGTCACACAGTCTGAGACCAGATTTGAACTCAGGTCTTCTTGACTCCAGGCCCAGGACTCTATCCTAATAGATTACCTATCTACCTAAAAACCCTGTTGTTTTACAGATGAAGAAACTAATGCCCAGAGGATTGTAGCTTGCCCAGAGTCACACAGATTTAAGTAAAATTATTGAACTTTGAATCTAAAGCAACTGAGAGAAAGGGATGACCAGAACAAGAGGATGAGAGAAGTGAAATTTTGGTTCTCCCATAGAATGTAAGCATCTCAAGAACTCTTGTTATTTTCATCTTTGCTTCCACAAAGCCTAACATGGCATCTGGCACGTAGTAGGTGCTGAAGGTATGCTTGTTAAATTGAATGAGCAAATGAATTGATATGCGATATATTAAGTTTTCAAATGTATGCCAAGCAATCAAATACAAAAATGAGGCGGTCACTATCTTCAAGAACTTATGCATTTTAGTAAGTGGAGCTGACAGAGAGAGAGGTGTGGGAGGGATGACAGAGAGATGGCTGAGAGAGATGAGAAGAGAGGAGAGACAGACAGACAGATAGACAGACAGAGAGAGGGAGACAGAGACAGAGACAGAGAGACAGAAAGCGAGATGGAGAGATGGGGGAGAGAGATGAGAAAAGAGAGAGAGAGAGAGAGGAAGAGAGACAGAGACAGAGACACAGAGACAGAAAGAGAGATGGAGAGGTGGGGAAGAGAGATGAGATAAGAGGAGAGAGAGAGAGAAAGAGAGAGAGAGAGAGAGAGAGAGAGAGAGAGAGAGAGAGAGAGAGAGAGAGAGAAGCCAGAAAAGACATGCCTAAAGGATCATAGGGTTGCTAAATTGGACCATAAGGTAATCAATTGACATGCCTTTTTGAGGAACAATGATAGTATAATACTGAGCCCAGAGAAAAAAGATGGAATTGGAGAGGAGGTTAGTACACATGCCTGGAGTGAGCAGGATGGCTAGATGGCTAGGAAGCATGTCAGGATGGAATATGAAGTACAGGTCCTGATAGACATAGAGGGCTCTTTGAGTTTGTTCCCTTCCACCAGTACAATTCACCCAAGGTCAGAATTCCAATGAATTGAACTAAATTTAGTGTTAATTTAGGATTAAAACCCAAAGATGATCTGGGGTAGCACAATGGTAAAAGAGAAGCCATCTGATCTTACCTACAGATCAGGCCTGGAACCTTCCAAAGACTGACAAGTAGAAGAAAGATTAGATTATTTTATTTTGTCACAAGAGGCAGAGTAAGAAGCCATGGGAAGGAGAGGCAGATTTATGCTCAATGTAACTTGAGAGGCCAATTCATTACCTAAAGAGATAGCAAGCAGCCCCTCTATGGAGGTATTCAAACAGAAATTGGATAACCATTTCTAGGAAGCTTCTTTTACAACTCTGAAATGCTATGACTCTATGATAAATATGCCATACTTTTTTTCTAATTTATATATAATCCTGTTTCAGCCTATACCTGAGGGATTTGGAAGATGGACAGCCAAGGCCTTCTTACTGTTGCTTAACTGGAGGGAAACATGACTCCTGATTGGTTTAGAGAATGTTGAGCAGGAGTCTGTATTCCTGCAGAAGGGACTCTAGTTCATTGCAGATACTTGGAAGAAAGACTTCCTACACTTGAAGGAAGGAGTAAGGGCAGGGCAATGTCTCCATGGTTTCCTGTCTACCTAGTGAGTAGACTAGGTTATTGGAGCTAGGTTACAATCCTCACCCAGAGTGGGAGGGGAAAGGAAAAAGAGAAGGGAATGGGTATTTATTAAGTGCTTAAGCAATATGGCTCTATCCATAAAGATGAGACAATCCCTAGAGTAAATGGAGCTTCCGCAGCTGGAGAAACGCACTTGGTCACCAAGATAATGGGATCATTGAGGATGAGTTGGAAAGGATGACTTACACAGCCAGGCCCTTTATTTCACAGATGAGGAAAGTAAGGTTGGCCAAGGTCACCCAAGGAGCAAGTATCAGAGGCATGATTCAAATTCGGGAGGAGGAGGGTCACTGCAGCCAGAGATTTAAAGGGACTCGTTGAAACTAGGTCAAGAATCTCCTTAGAGAACCGTAATGCAAAGTGCTTAATAAATCCTATATATGTCAGGCACTGTGCTAAGCACTTTACAAATATTATCTCATTTGATCCTCCCAACAACTCTCAGAGGTAGGTGTTCATTTCCACAGTTGGAAGAGGATCAGTGTCTTGTCTGAGGTCACAGAGCTAAGAAGTGCCTGAGCCTGGATTTGAACCATTCTTCCTCACTAGGTAGTTCTTTCCTCTTTAATCAAAAAGCATCCAGGCAGGAAAGAGAGACAGAATTGAGGGAAGGACAGCCATCAGCCTCAGGACAGAGAGAGAAAGACCAAGCACCAGTGGTCTACTCTTCCCACCCAGGCCAAGAGGAAGCTGTGAGCAGATGGTCCTACTGCTGTTCCTCTCTCCATAAGTGTCCCTGAAGGCTCTCTCCCAAGCCTCTGCTTGAACAAATTGAAGTAAGTCTCTTACGTATATGTGCAGCATTGAATTCAGCAGTCTTTCAGCCAAACAGAAGTTGTGTCTTCTTCTGGGTGAACAGCAAGAAGCCCAAGGCTATCCCTGTGCAAAAGTTTCTCAGGGTTGGACAGAAGCAAACACACACACACACACACACACACAGATGTCTACTAAAATATATATCTATAGAAATATATACCAAATATATTAAAAAGTATGCAATACATAACATATATGATACATATGTTATATCTAACATATAGCAAATGATGCCTGTTGTATAAACATAATATAATGCATATATAACATATAATACATATGTACATAACATATAATATATGATAAATTATAATGTATGCATCCTATATTTTAATAGTGTGTGGTACATTTATTATGTTTAATTTCTTAAATTAATTTGTAATTTATTCATTTTTAAATTATTTTATTTATTACATGATGTTATATAAATAATTAATTATAGCTATTAAATAATACATTTTTATTAAAGTATTTTTTTAAGTTTTTTTAAGTGGAAAAATGGGGAAAAAAAACATTGGGGAAGGAGGTTGTGTTATTGATGATGAAGAGAAACTCCAGCAAATCTCCCTCCTCCCTTCCCCTGCCACAATCCAGAGCCACTGTGGGGAACAGAACCCCTCGATGTAGTGGGGGACACTGAGCCATTCCAGGAAGCTCTAAGCATGTAGCCCAGGCAGCTTCTCCAAAGAGAAAGGGCAGAGCGTGTGGGGGGGGGGGGAGACACAAACTATCTAAAAAGCGCCTCCCGCTAAAAGAAGGTGCCCAGTCCACGTGGCTGAGAAACCCACTGACTCACTCATTCGAGATCGTGGGAGCCTAGTCAGAGTTGGAAGGGATGACCTAATAGAGGTCCCTCGCTTCACAGAGGAGGAAAAGGAGGTGGCCCCGGGTCACCCAGGTAGCAAGCGTCAGAGGCAGGATTTCAATGGAGCAGGAAGGGGTCCCCGGAGCCAGAGGTTTAAAGGGACTCATTGGAAGCGGGTCAAGAATCTCCTCGGAGAGCCAGAATACAAAGCTCTCCCTCACCGCGATTCTTCCCAAACAATGGCTATCTTTGCCCATCCCAGTAAGCCTAACAGCTGCTAAAAAATAAAGTCGAACATAATTGCAAGTCAAACAATAGCCTCGCCCTTTTCCTGGCTGCACGGATGTTTTCATGTAATTGATTCCCTGTAGAGTAGCCTCTAGACGTAATACAGAACGCTGCCCTTCTTAGCATGGGCTGCTCATGTGAACTCCTGATGAGAGCGGCAACCTGCACAGACACAGGAATTGCGCCCTTTCAGATGTCTGTGTGTCAGAGCCTTTCAACGGAAAGAATGAACTTTCCGTTTGTTGAATGGAAAAATTGCAATAGACACTCCACCTGTCAAGCCCGGGATCTGCTGGGTGATGGATTAACACATGTTTGCTACAGAAATTCAGTTGTTCGCCCTCCTACTGTACATAAAACAATGAAGAATTCCTCGAGGGGCACTTCGGAAATTAATACAACCGTTAAAAGAATATTGTTCCTCTCTGGGAGATGATGCATTGAGCAACTCTCTCCTCCTCGCTGTACAGGATTCCCAGACAAAGCAGGCATTCTTTTTAGGCACACTCGATGTAGAAGGGCTTCTAAGGAGGATTTGGATGTTTTTATTTCCCCAGAACTCCTTTTGAAAATCCAGCTTCTGAATTCCTGTGTCAAGTAACTGAGCTAACAGTCTTGCACTCTTGTGTCAGGGAATAAAACCATCTTTCCACAGATCAATCAATTCAATTAAGCAAATAACTCTTCAGCACCCACTAAGCGCAAGGCATTGTCCCAGAGAAAAGTGGGTATCCCTATTTTTATTTTAAGATGAAGATTGAAGATGAAACTCAAAAAAGCAAGTGACTTGATTAAGGCTACTAGGATTAGTGTGACAAGGCCAGGATCAGAAACCTCTGGACTCCAAATCCAGTGTTCTTTCTTCTTCGTCAGTAAACAAGCATTTATTACGTGTTTATTATGTGCCAGGCACTGTGCTAAACCCTGGGAATACAAAGAAAGGCAAACATGATCCTTAGATTAGATAGCATGTAAATAACTAGACACAGAGGAGATGGATGATAATCCCAGAAGGAAAGGTGCTATGCAGGATTTCAGTTGCCTTTTCTTCTTCATTAATCTTTTTTTTTTTTTTTTAAGGAAAATCTGCCTTTTATTTCTTCCGACATCTTCCTCCTTCCCACTGAGAAAGCAAAATATAAAAATATAACTTCCCTGTTACAAACCTGTATAGTAAAGCAAAATAAATTCCTGTACTGGCCATATCCAAATATAAATTATTAGAATGATAGATAAAAAGATATGATGTGTGTTTATGTTTATTGTATATTGTATTGTGAACCTGAATATGAAAATATATGTGAATGTATATGTGCATAGAAGTCTTATTCTTGACTCTAAGTCTATCACCTCTTCATAGAAAGTGGTAGCTGTCATGAGTCCTCTGGAATTCTTAATGGTCACTGTGATGATCAGTTTTTTGAAGACTTTCAAAGTTGACTCTTTACAATATTATTGGTATTTTATCAATTGGTTTTTTTCATACTTCTCATTTCTCTGTGCATCAGTCCACCTAAGACTTCCCAGGTTTCTCTGAAATCGCCCCCTTTATCACTTCTTATAGAACAGTGGTATTCCATCATATCTACATAGCACAACTTATTCAGCCATTCCCCAATCAATTGGGTTCCCCTTCAGTTCTTTGTACCCCAAATTTTTGGCCACAACGATAAGAATTTCTAAAACTGCTTATGTATATATGTGTTTTTTATCCTTTTTCTTTGATCTCCTCAGAGCATGGCCCTCATAATGGTTCTATTCATTACACTATATAGACTCCTCCCTATAAAGAAATTTTGTTCAAGTAAGAATTCAACATTTTTTGAAGTTCTGAAGAGAATTTCAGTACCTGATCCAAATCTAGTCAAATATTGAATTAGTGTTTCATTTAGACGCTAATACTTCCCAATTTGCATTAAAGTTACTGTATGTTATACAAATATAGAGAGCCTTATTGGAATCAAGATGGAGTAGAGAAAGTTTAAAAAACACCACGGATTTGTGTGTCAGAAGACCCAGAGGGCAGATTCAGACCTTCTACAAACTTGCTATGTGATGTTGAACAAGTCCCTGAAATTATCAGGGTTCTAGCTTTCCCTTTAGGTCATATTAAGTGATCTCTCAAGTCCTTTGAAACTTTAAAATAATTTGATGTAGGATTTAAAGCTGAAAGAAACCTCAGAGATGATGTAATCCAACTACTTTATTTTACAGATGAGTAAACAAAGGCCCAGAAAATTTAAATAACTTACCCAAGGCCACATAGTAAACAGAAGAGGTAGAATTCTAATTCAGTTCCCCTATCTCCAAAGCCAATTGTCCTTCTGCTACTGTCTTACTGTAATAAACTAATTCCTACAAAGGTGTTCATGTTTTAGGGTGTTAATTCTCTCAAAAAAAATTTTTTTAATGTGGCTCAAACCATACTAGCCAAACTATTGTGCTAAAAGGAATAACAAACTGGAGGAGTTGCATGTGAACTGGAAAGACCTCCAGGAACTGATGCAGAGTGAAAGGAGCAGAGCCAGAAGAACATTGTACACAGAGACTGATATACTGTGGTAAAATCGAATGTAATGCACTTCTGTACCAGCAGCAATGCAATGACCCAGGACAATTCTGAGGGATTTATGGTAAAGATGCTGCCCACATTCAGAGGAAGGACTGCAGGAGAGGAAACATAAGAAAAACAACTGTTTGAACGCATGGGTCGGGGTGGACATGATTGAGGGTGTGGACTCGAAACTACCACACCAATGCAACTAACAACAATTTGGAACTAGGTCTTGATCAAGGACACATGACAAAACTAGTGGAAATGTGCGTTGGCCATGGGTGGGGGGGATGCGGGGGGTGAAGGGGAAAGTAGGAGCATGAATCATGTAACCATGTTAAAAATGAATATTAATAAATGTTTAAAATTTAAAAAAAAACATACTAGCCAAGAATATTTTCCCTAACTCCTTCTATTTGAAGGATTCTGAATTGAAAAATCTTATCTAATTTAAGCTTAGTGGAAATTTGGCAATACCCGACTTCCATCACCTGTACATCAATCAAACAAAATCTTTATCAGTTTCCCTATTGGCAGAAAGGAAACTTCAGTAGCAGAATATAAATGCTGAGGTTGGTGAGTTATTGTAGAACTATAAGGGAAATAAATACAAATAATAAGGCAATTATAAAGGTTGCAATCCATTATCTAGCCATGCCCACAAGTAAAGTCCCATTCAGTCAGACTTGAATAAATACTTTAGGCCAGGGGTTCATGGCCCTTTTTGGCAGTGAGAGCCATAAATGCCACATTTTTTTAAATGTAATTTCGTGAGAGCCGTACAGTGCTCACAGTGTGCTCCTGTAACAGCCCTGAAAAAAAAAATTGACTTTATGGGTCCTGCAGAAAGAGCCAGATATTGCCCTCAAAAGAGCCAGATATGGCTCGAGAGCCATAGGTTGCTGACCCCTTCTTTAGGCAATATGTATCCTCATAACCAAATCTAAGAGGTGTTGTTGCTATTCCATCATTTTAATCAAATCTAAGTACA
Organism: Gracilinanus agilis; assembly: GCF_016433145.1. Taxonomy (NCBI): domain Eukaryota; kingdom Metazoa; phylum Chordata; class Mammalia; order Didelphimorphia; family Didelphidae; genus Gracilinanus; species Gracilinanus agilis. Next base: position 124,119,766 of record NC_058135.1, read on the forward strand.
CTTCTCTTTTCCCCATGCTTCCCTGATCCCCTCTTCTCTTTACTTGTCATCCCCCCTTATTTAAATATAATCCCCTTAAAATAAGAATAAAGGATTGTTTCTTTTTAGAAATATTTATATCCTTAGTACTTGGCACACATTACTCAGTCATCATGACCCATTTGAGGTTTTCTTGGCAAAGATACCAGAATGGTTTTCCATTTCCTTATACAGCTCTTTTTACAAATGAAGAAACTAAGGCAAACAGGGTTAAGTGACTTGCCCAAAGTCAAATAGCTAATAAGCATCTAGGGGCAGATTTGAACTCAGCTCTTCCAGCCAATAGGCATGGCACTCTATTCTCTATGCTACCTACCTGTCCACTTGGCACATAGTAATATATACTTTTTCATTCATTCATTCATTCATTCATTCATTCATTCATTCATTCACAGAACTATATCTATGATCCAGCCAGGCTATGGCTTCCTTTCTGAACAATGCCTCATTGAAATCTATGATTGTGACAGTTTCTTATTGTTACTTTGCTTTGATTTGGTTTCCATTTTGTACTGACCACCCATATGGAGCGTTGGAAGAGTCTATTTCCTAGATCTCTGTCACATGAAATATTGTCAGCAATGATATGGTAACATGTTTAAAGTTTGAAAAACCCTTTGTATACCTTATCTCATTTTTCATACAACATGCTTTTGAGACAGGCATTAGAGGCATTATTATTTCTATTTTATAGACAAGAAAATTGAGGCTCAAGGAGATTAATTATTACATGGTTGTCAGAGGAAACATTCAAATCCATATCTCCCTAATTACAAGTCTAGTATTGTATCTACTCTGCCATGTTCCTTTATTATACTTGCACAACTAACTTTTTTTAACCCAAGTATAGGATTTTGTATATATCTCTATTACATTTCCCCATATTAGCCTTACCCTATTGTTCTAGTCTGTCAATATCTCTTTGTACCCTGACTTCATCATTCAGTGTATGTTATCTCTTCCCGGTTAAAAGATAGGAATAGATACCAGGCCAGTGATTTCATTTAAATGGGAACTCCATGATGAGGAAACTCAGCACCTTCTCTGCAATTTCTAGTCCTAGACAGTTGCCTGGATACCAAGGTGTCAAACACACAGCATTGCAGCCTGGAGTACTACACTCCGAGTGCAGCAAGGATCAGATTAAAATATAATTGGGAATATTTAAGAAAATAAATAAAAATGCAGGAGAAAATAGATGTTGTGGTCTTACAAGTCAATACACTAAACCCCAGGATTCCTCATTTATGGTTTAGGTATCCCCCTTTCTATTTGACTATTATGCCACTGTCTAGAAAACTAAGGTCTAGTGACTTGTCCAGTTTCATATAGTCAGTATGTATCAGAAGCAGGAAAGAAAGGGAGGGAGGGGAGAAGGAAGGAAGGAAGGAAGGAAGGAAGGAAGGAAGGAAGGAAGGAAGGAAGGAAGGAAGGAAGGAAGGAAGGAAGGAAGGAAGNTATGTATGTATGACAGAAACACAGTTAAGCAAAAGTTATTCTCACATTGGTCACATCCAAAAACCATTTCCTTTTCTTCACATTAATCCACTATCTATCTGTAATTCAGTGGGCAACCTTCTTCTTTGCCAGTCCTCTGAAATCATAGTTGATCATTTGATTGATCAGAGTTCTGCTGTTTTTGTAAGTACAGCAGGGCCCTCTTGTCTGCAGCTTCACTTTCCACAATTTCAGTTATATATGGTCAACACAAAGTACTAGAACTCTGCCTGTGAAGCACCAGACTCTGCAGGAGAAATATCAGAAGTCCATCTACAGAGATGGTCTCTCCCCAACAGAGATCGCTTCTGTTTCTACTTTCATTTTTTTTAGGATATTATTTTTTATAGGTGGGGAATGGAAGGCTGTGGAGAGCTGAGGAGAGAGCACATACCCATAGACATCAGAAGGTGTCTGTTTATATCCAGGGTTTTAGCCATCCAGGGTAGGTCTTGGATCATTTGCTCCATGAATACAGGGCCCTACTGTACTTTAGAATGCCTCATCTACTGTACCACTGACACTATAACCACCTGTTCATTCTGAGCTTCAGTGCTCATGAAGCTATTATAGATCCATGTTACTTTTAGACTCATCCCCTATTAACTACCCTAGGTAGAGAGATGTGTATATCTAACCATCTCTTGTTTTTTTATCCAAGTTGATAAATTCTCTTTTAAGCCATTTCAGTATCTCTAGACAGCTCCCCATTTTGCTCATCACTAGAATTGTTTTGGTCTTCATGTTATTAATATCTGTATAATATCTATTGCTCCTCAGGATTGTTGTGAGACTCAAATGAGATAATTTATTTAAAGTGCTTTGTAAACTTTAAAAGCACGTTAGAAATGTTAGTTAATTTTATTTCTGTAAATTTTCCATCCCTCCTAGACTGACTTTAGGATTTCTTTATCCTCTTATCAACACATTGAAACTCAATCTCCCCAAAATCTCAAAATAATACTTGATTATGCTCAGTTTTCCATTTCTTTTTAATCACATATTAAAAATCAAATAGTCCCTTCCTCCTCTACCTGCCATAATTTAATTTCTACTTCACCCAACACTTCCTGCTCATTATTCAGAATAAAGTCCAGAGTAGAGATTCATCACTTCTACTTTTATTTAGTTTTCTTATTAATGAACAGAAATCTGTATTCTCTCTCTCTCTCTCTCTCTCTCTCTCTCTCTCTCTCTCTCTCTCTCTCTCTCTCTTTCTCTCTCTCTCTC
>NC_058135.1:124142412-124329639 GCF_016433145.1 Gracilinanus agilis
GAGGAGGAGAAGGAGAAGGAGAAAGAGAAAGAACAAAAATAAACAAGAAGAACAAGAACAAGAAGGAAGCACTGGACCTATGAATCTAGAGAAGATGAGAATCCTCCTTGGAGGAAGTGAAGTCACTACAGAGGGAAATGGAGGCATTTTGACTCTTTATAGACTTAGGTACAATATTTTTGTAGGATTTGTGATTGTTGGTTTAAAAGCTTGCTATATTAGCCTGAGTGCTTGAATGAAATAAAAAGAAAAAAAGAGAGACCACTGAATCTGAATTCAGAGAGCCTGAATTTAAAGGTTAGTCCAGAGACTTACTACTACCTGTTTAATCTTGGGCAAGCCACTTAACAGCTATGGGCCTCAGTTTCCTCCTCTATAAAATGAGTGAGTCCCTTTTCAATTCTCAGTTCTATAATCCTATAATAAAAGGTAGAATTTATAAATTACTGTTCTTGCATGGATTTCAAAGTATGTCTCATCCTATTATTTCATTTTCATTTAATTCAATAAATATTTATTAAGAACTTTCAGAGTTCGAGGCATAATGCCAAGCTCTGCAGATGTAATTATGAAAACCTCAAAATAAGTAGACATGAAAATTTCAGTAGAGAGATGGGGGCTAGGGATGTGGATAGCAGCATACAGTGGCAGATGCCCACATTATGTCAGTCAGCTTGGCTTAAATATTTGTTGTTTTTTTTTTCATGGTTATGAGGAAGAAGGTGGGAAATCATTTTAGGGTGAAAAAAAATAGAATGCTTCTGGGTAAGATGGCAATGTGAAAGATCCTAGAGGAACCCAGCCCTCTCACAGACACTTCATTAATTAAAATGCACCAGAGGAAAGAATGAAAAAGAGAAAGAAATAAGAATAAATTCCCCCATCTAGTCGAAGACTGCACAAAAAAAGATTGCCAGAATCCTGAAGGCATATTGAGCAGACACAAGAAAGGGGGAGGCAAAAGCCAGTGCTAGGAACAAGGGACTAAAGCCAAAGGGCTTTCAGCCCTGGCCTGTCAGAGAAACAGGGGACAGAGCCAGTCCCCATAGCACAAAAAGACAGGGCCAGGCATTGTGCTCACCTGAGGCATTCCAAGAGGCTTGAAGCCAACACCCAAGCAACTCACTCTGGATCTACAACAAGAGAGAGGGCCAGGGTGGCACCCAGACAGCCCCCACACCAGGAAAGCCACATGAGGCTTGTGACTAGGGCAGAGATTGGGCAGTGCCAGTAGCAGAGACTTTGTACAAGTCCTACCATCAGCACAATAGAATTGGGCTAAAAGTCTATCAGAACCACAGCAATGAGTGGAACCAATTCCTGTTTGTGGTTTGCCAATGGAAGAGACAAAGAACGACTGAGGCAAAACCCACGTTGGCCCAGCAAGAGATAAAGGCAGGAGCCAGGGATTCTGGCAGAGTGTTGGATCTTGCCGCCTAATCCAAATTTGCAAAGGCAAAGGCATCCTGACCACAGAGGGAACAGAACCAAGCAGGTCTGTCTGTCTCATCCAAGAGCGTGGGAGGGAATGAAGTCTGGCCTTTGCACAAAGTCCCAACCCAGAAACTAGAGATATGAATAAATAGTAGAAAATGCAAAACACAAATTTTAAAAAATACATTGGGTTAAGCTGAGCCCATGAGGTAAACTCAGAAATAAAGGGTGGTAACTCTATACCAAAATCAAATGGAGCTTCTCAGAAAAGTATGGGCAACAAGGACTCCAAGGGTGACTAGAAGGAAATTAACTAAAATTACAGGTTAGCGCTCTTGAGGGGGGAAAAAATTGGAAGGAGAATAAATAGCTTAGAACAGAAGATGGAAAACCTGATCCTAGTAATAGACAATTGAACAGTAGAATGTAGTAAACAGAACTCAATGTTTCTATGAAATATTAGAAACAAAGAAAAGAGTTTAAAAGTAGAATAAATGTAAGGTAAATACTATATTTTTAAAAACTGACCTTGAAGATAAACTATAGAGAAATAATTTAAGAATCATTAGATCACTTGAAAACTATAACAACACATCAAAAAAGTCCTAGTATCACATTTCAATAAGTCAGTTTTTTAAATGCCCATATTAAAATTGGAGAAGAAATACACTATTGCCTCTTGAAAGAAACCCTTGATGGAAACCCAGAGTTCCCAAATCAAAGGAACTATGCAGGAAAAAGACAGAAAGAATTCTAGTATCAAAGAGTAACAGGATTACATGAAGCTACACTATAACAATTACAAAGAGAGAAAATCTTAGAATGTGGTACTCTAAAAGGAAAAATTTTAAAAGTCTATAATCAATGTTACCCTGAAAAACTATATAATCCTCTGTGTGTGGGGGCAGGGTGGGGACAGGTAGAATAGATCTTCTTAAGAATAGAAATTTCAGCTATCAACAACCATAAGGCAAACCTCTCAAATCACTAATAAATTTAAATAATTCTGAGGTTCATACCCAAAAACTAGTAAATATAACAAAAAAAGGCCGTGGGAACAGTATCAGGAAAATGATTTATAAAATTACAATAACATTGTAAAGGAAAACTTCAAAAAGTGTAAGACTTCTGATAAATAATCTCTTCAATAATCTCTGTAATAACCAACCATGACTCCAGAAGACTAATGATGAAACATGCTTCCCACCAGCCATAGACTGTTGGTATAGAATGGGACATGCATTTTCAGACATGAATGATACAATGCAGTTGTGCTTTTTGGTTGACTATAGTTATTTGTTACAAGGAAGAAATGGGTCGGGGGTTCAGGAAATAGGTCAAGCAGTGATAGTGATAGGGGAAAAAAGAAAATTTCGTCAAGGAACCTTTTAAAAATACATAGAAGAAAAGAAGAAAATTCAGGAGGAAACAAAATGGGCAATACTTGTACTATCACATTAAATATATTTAGATATAAATGTGCATATTTATATATAAATATATCTGCATATTTATATATAAATACACATACATATTTAAATAAGTTTCAAATAACAGATTCTAGTTTCATGTATAATCCTCTTTTTTCTGGCCTTTGAATTCAGAAATGCTAATGTTTGTTTATAATTTTCTGGTTCATGATAAAAAATGTAAGGCAATAAAAAGAATAGATAATATAGAGAGAAACACTGAGGACAGAGATTTTGAATCCTCCTTTTATTCATGAATCTCTTTGGCAGCCTAAGGAAGCCTGTAAACTCTTCTCAAAATGTTTTTAAGTACATAAAACAAAATACATAGCATTACAGAGGGAATTAATTTTATGTAAATAGTTATCAAAAAAAATTTTAAGTTCATGGTCTCTAGGTTAAAATGAGCTACATTACAGCCTAATAGCATTATCCTGGGTATGAAAATGGAGTTTGAGCTTACCTTTAGATCAAGTTTTCTTTCATTAAAATAATAATAACACATTCATGTAGCACTTCAAAGTTACAAAACACTTTGGTCCCAACCTGTGAATCAAGTAGTGAGCTATAATTTATCTGCATTTAAAGAAACTGAGATTGATACTTCTTATTTCAAGGACATAGTGTTTCTGATGTATTTCTTTTCCATAATGACCATAAAATTAAACTGAAGATTTATTAACCACTTATTATGCAGAGCCCTTGTACTGGGTTCTGCAAGAGATTCTATAATTACATAATAAACAGGTTCAGCCCTTATGAAACGTATAATCTGTTGCTGAAACATTTCAGTTATCTCCAACTCTTGGTAACCCTATTTGGGATTTTCTTGGCATATTGGATAGTGGAATGGTTTACTATTTCCTTCTCCAGCTTGTTTTACAGATGAGAAAATTGAATCAAACAAAGTTAAGTGACTTGCCTTGGTCTCCACAGCTATGAAGTGTCTAAGGCCAGATTTGAACTCACAAAGATGAGTCTTCCTGACTCCATGCTCAATGCTCAATCACTGTGCCACCTAGTTGCCCTAACATATAATCTAATTACAAATGCAACAAAAGCAACAAAAGTAGGTTGTCTAGTGAACTTTCTAGAGAACTAAAATGACTTCAAGTTGACTTGCTAACCAATATAGACTAATTACATTTCTTTTGTTTTATTTTTGCTTTTTTAAAAAGGTGTTTTTTATTTTTACATCATTCCAATTCCCCTAGTCTCACTCCCTCCTCTCTCAGAGAGACATCCAACACAAATAACATGCAGTATAATATATACATTTTGTATACAATATATACATTTTATATATACATTATATATATTTTATAACAAAATATACAGTATTTTTAAAAAGGGGAAACAGCATAATTGATCAATATGTACAATATATCATACTTATGAACCTCCACCTCTGCAAAGTATTGTGTTGGAAATATCGTCTGATATCTTTTCCTTTTAATCTTACTCATTCTTTATGATTTTTTTTTCTTAAACCCTTACCTTCCGTCTTGGAGTCAATACTGTGTTATGTTCTCCAAGGCAGAAGAGTGGTAAGGGTAGGCAATGGGGGTCAAGTGACTTGCCCAGGGTCACACAGCTGGGAAGTGTCTGAGGCCAGATTTGAACCTAGGACCTCCCGTCTCTAGGCCTGACTCTCAATCCACTGAGCTACCCAGCTGCCCCCCATTCTTTATGATTTTGAAACACTGAATTTTTATTTTTCCATGGTTATTTCCATTTTCACTGTGGTAGTCATTGTGTATATTGTTCTCCTGGTTCTGCTTACTTCACTCTATACCAGTTCATGTATATTTTTGGATGCTTCTCTGTATTCATCACAGTAACTATTTTTTATAGCACACTATATATTCCATTACATTCATGTACCACAATTTGTTTAGTTATTCCCCAATCTATGGACACCTACTTTGTACTCCATTCTTTTCTGTCACACACACAAAAAATGCTGTTCTAAGTATTTCACTAGGCTGGCTTCATTTCATTTGTAATCCAAACATTCTTCCAAAGGTTTCCCTGGATCCCATCAGTTTTTCACCACTCTGGCCCAACTTAAAAACTGAGTAGAATGGAAGGGGTTGGGAAGAGAGTAATTGGGAGAAGTCTGTGACAACTTGGAAAGGAAAAAGACAGCTTTGGCAGAAGCAAGCCAAGTTGAGTTCTATTCATTGGCTCCACATTCTGGGAATTTCTTGCTGGATTTGCTGGGTCAAAAGTATTCAACACTGAGGGCAAGTAGGGAGAAAATAAAAACAAAACAAAAGTTGTCTACATTTTATTGGTTGATTTGTCAGATACTCCCCTAATCCTTGTCACCTGACTAGGAGCTAAGGAATTTTCTAGGAAACATTTGATGTCTAGAGATGAGTCTGTGTGCTTTCTCTAGTAAGAAAATGAAATTTCTGCAACCCAATTGTGTTTTCCCTTCTACCCCAACTTCTAGTTAGCTTAGAGATAAATGCTCAAGTGCCATAATTCAGGAACCTCCTGGCAGGAATACTGGCCTAAGAGTCAGAAAATTTGGGCTCTATTGTACTGACCCAAAACTAACTAGATGTGTGACCATGAGCAAAACACTTAGCCTTTCTGATCTTCAGTATTCTCATCTATGAAATAAGCAAGATGAGATCCCTTTCAGATTTAAAGTTCTGTAATCATATGCCCTATATTCTGTTTCATCTATGCCTTATTTGGAATTCTCTAAAATTGCAAGCTGCCTCAAATCCTCTTGGAAATAAGGAAAGTGGAATTCTTAATTTCTGGAAAGTTGTATTTCTCTTGAAAATTAGCAATGAATTACAAAATTTTGTCAATTGATAGTGAGTGGGGAAATACTACATGGTGAGGGGGAAATAGTAGGAGTACTTTATTAAGTTCCATTCAACAAATAATTATATAAATATTTATATTAAGGCACTGTGTTAAAATTTGGAGACCTTTTTACAAAAGGAAATAAGGCACAGTCTTTAAGTAGATTATAGTTGGGCAATAAAACTTATACAAAGTACTGTGATATGAGGCAGAATTGATGTATGTAAAAGAGACATTAGAATGATATACTAATAGAAATTTGAAAATGAAATTTAAGCACTTTAATTTGCAGACATCTGATAAGATCAAGGGGGGAAAGTGGCACCTGAGTCTTAAGGGAATAAAGAATTACACTAGATAGAAGATAAAGGGGCAACCCAAACAGAAACATAAAAACGATGGAGGACTAAAACCCTGCAACAGGGTCCTATGGTCGCTGACTACAAGATATCAGAATCTCTGATGCCAACATGCCAGAAAAAAGTGGAAAGGTCTAGAAAACCATAAAGTTAAGGTTGAAAGAGACCTTAGAGAACATCAAACTCAACCCCTTCTTTGTTCCAAGTGGAATAGCTGAAGCCTGGAAAGATAAGTGGCTTGCCCCAGGATGTTAAGATATTACTTTGCTAAGGTAGGATTTGAACCAAAATTTTCTTGACTCCAAGTCCTTTGTGCACTGTGTCACAATGCCTTTGTTAGTTTAGAGCAGTGGTTCCCAAACTTTTTTGGCCTACCGCCCTCTTTCCAGAAAAAAATATTATTTAGGGCCCCCTGGAAATTATGAAATTATTTATTGAACTCAGAATAGAATGTAATACAAAAAAAGTGTGGCCATCACCGCTTTCCTAGATCATTGTAGCACCCACCAGGGGGCAGTAACACCCACTTTGGGAATCACTGGTTTAGAGAGTGGAAGCAATTTTTGCTGATTTTGTGACATGAAATTCTAAATAATAACAAATGGCTCTTTTATAGTACATTGAGGTTTACAAAGTACTTTAGTATAAATACAATGTAAATATGCGAATACTTAAATACTTCAAAATCTTTTTTAAAATCTTAAAAATAAATATAGTTAAGATACTTAAATATTTACATTATCTGATGTTATCCTCACAACCACCCTGAGTGGCAAGTGCTATTTTTCTCTCCATTATCTGTTACTGGAGGAGATGAGGAAGAAGTTCCCCCGTTGTCATGGACAGTCAGAAAATAATCTTTTTGATAACTCAGGACATCACAGCTGCTCTCTAAGGGCATATAGGTGGCAGAGTAGATGGAGCACTGAGCTTGGAGTTAGGAAGATCTAAATTCAAATCTTACTTCAGATACTTACTAGGTGTGTGACCTTGGGTAAGTCACTTAATCTCTGTTTACTCCTGTTTACTCAATTCTAAAATAAGGATAAAAATTGTACCTATCTTCCAAAGTTGTTGTAAGGATCAAATATTTGTAAAGCACTTGGCATGGTGCCTGGTACTTTAGAGGTATTTAATAAATGCTAGTGCTCTGTCTTCTTTCCCCAAGGAGAGGGAAAAACAAGAACCACTAACATTACTGCCTTGACAATGACTCAATTCAGACTAAACTTTTAGATTAGTTAAATTGTCACAATACAAGAGGGAAGAGTATGTAAACAACTCTTTTATAGTGTTGTTAAACCAAAATCCAAACATATCAATACCTGTGACATTAATAATGTTAATGAAATAACTTTATCTTATAAAGAAAAAGAACATGGTCATTGACACACAAAATCTTCTCTGGGTTTAGAAAAGATCTGTATCCTAAGAAAGATTCTCAGTTAGGTCAAAGGAAACAAGAAGCTAGTGATAAATGAATTTTAGCCAAACACCAGCTGTCTGTTCTCAAAAAGATTCCGTCCATTGAGGGGTTTGCTTTGATGTTGAGCCAGTAGTAAAAGAGATCTGTAGGATCATAGCATTTAGAGCGGACAGAGACATTAAAAGTCATCTCCATGACATAAGAAATAGAAAGCGAGATGATCATAAAAATACCTGGAAAGATTTATATGAAGTGATGCAAAGTGAAGTGAGCAGAACCAAGAGAACATCATATACTGTAACAACAATCATGTATGATGACCAGTTGTAAATGACTTAACTATTATGAACAAGACAAGAATCTAATTCAACTCAAAGAGATTCATGACTAAATGGACTATCCACTGTTGTAGAAGGAAGAGTCCAAATGCAGATTGAAATTTTCCATTCTTTATTCCCTCTGTGAATTTTCCTCTAGTGTAAGCTTATGTCTCTTCTTTCACAATATGATGAACATGGAAATATGTATCATATGATAATATTTGTACAACCTAGATCATATTACCTGCCTTCTTAGAGAGGAGAGGTGGGAGGGAGAGAGCATGGATTGTAAAATGTCAGAAAATGAATATTAAGAAATTTTATTGACATGTAATCTGGAAAAAATTTTATTTTAAAAAGTCATCTACATAAGGAAGAAACCAAGGTCAAAAGAGAAAAAGAGATTTCAACTCAATTTCGACAGCACTGATTAAGCACCTAATATATGCAAAGCACTATGATAGGAACTGACAATATACAATAACAAAAAAGAAATACTCCCAGTCTTCAGAAAGCATACGTTCTGCTACGTGTATATGAGTAAATATGAAGTATATGCTAAGTGTATGCTGTATTTTCTTGAGCAGAAGAGCATATATAGATCTGACCGTTTCATTTATGTTGGGAATTTCCAATGTGGAGTCTCTCTCTACTGATGAGGCAAAAATTATCTCTAATTTATAGTTTAGAGAATTTCCTGGAGCTCTGAGATATTAAGGGATTTGTCCATAACCATAAAGTTTTCACCTGCCATGTCTTCCTGATATCAAGTTCTATCGATTGTGCCATGCTGGCTTTTATACAGTTATTTCAAGAAGTAGATTATTAATACCTGAATATGAGGAAAGGCTTTAGTTGGAAGATCCTTAGATGGGCTTCAAAGGAATCTGGGAATTCTAAGAGGTGGGAGTGAAGAGGCAATACATTCCAGACATAGGAGACCATATAAAGTCATGGAGGTAAGAGGTAGAATTTCATGTACAGGGAACAACTAAGAGACTAAGTGGGCTAAAATGGAAAATATGTGAAAAGGGATAATTATAAGTGACTGAGAAGGTTGGTGGGAGCCAGATTTTGGAAGGCTTTATATGTCAAAGTTTATATTTTATGATGAAGGCAATGAGAAGGCATGGAAGATTTTTTTTTTTGAGTAAAATAGTGGCATCATCAGATTCATATGTTAGGAATGTTGATGTGAAGGAGAAAGTGTGGAAAGTTGATGTGTGAAGAATAGATTGTACAGAGGAGAGGTTAGAAACTGGGAAAGCAATTAGGAGGCTATTGGAACAATCAATTAAGAGTTCATAAGGGTCTGATCTACAGTAGAGGTTATGTGAGTAAAGAAAAGGAGATAAATATATAGAGTTGCCAATAAATGAACAAGCATTCATAATGTATCAACTATGTGCCAGACACTGTGCTAAGCTCTGGAGGTACTAAGAAAGACAAAATAAGGAAAACATTCTAAATGCTGTGGAGGGAGGATTAATAAAATTTGACAACTGATGGAATATGGAAGTGAAAGAAGAATAGAACAGCAGAGAGAAATGTCAAGAATTCCAAAGAGGCAAAATTGGGTGATAACCAAGATGGTGGAACACTCTTCAATAGAAATAGGAATGTTTGGAAGAAAAGTGGATTCATGGAGCAAAACAATGAATTCTGTTTTGAACATGTTAGATTGAACTTGCCAGTTATCACATAGCAAGTGGCAGAAATTGAATTGAATCTGGAACTGAAACTCCAAATCCTGTGTTTAAGCAACTACAGGGTGAATCTCTAGCTTCTTTTGTTTATAAAGAAAGTAGAAATAAAATTGAGCTTGGCAAAGAATGTTACTACAAGCAGATCCTGAGAAACCTCATTAATTAGGACTAATGGGGCAGAAGGCCTGTTTGAGTTAGTGAGAAGTCTTTATGTTTCCAAGAAATGAAGCTTTATTACTTTCAAGGCATAAAATAACTCAAACTAAGTGCTAACAAAGTGTGTTTAAGTAAAGGGCCTTTTGCTGGCCTTGCTTACCATGTAGATAAGAATCATTTGTAATTAGCAGCACTATTTGCATAGTAACAATGTATTTTAAAACTGTTTATTCTCTTAATTAGCTTAAACATTTCTTGCCAACCTTGTAAAGGCTAATAATTTGCTTATCAAAACTTTCCTTCCTGGGGAGTACCCAGGTAAACAGCAGCCTGATCCACTTTAGGGTTATCACAAATTCCAATTTAGAGGCATAAATATTAATAAGCTTTTACCTTATTTTGATACATTTGTTTTCATTGTGAAGATTTCTTTATTCCAAAAGACAGTTTAAAATCAAATACCCCTTGAGGGACATTTAAAGGTTTTTCTAAATAACCTTTAAAATGTCTCTTCAAGTCCCTTGAACAAGATTTGATGACTTTCAAATTAATATATTGGTTGATCAGCTAACAGGATTTAATCCAGCTAGAAAATAGACTATGAAAGTGTTAGAGGAAAGTCATGATAAATCAGAGACTTTTTTTAATGAGTAGTAAATGTTTTTTGACCCACTTCCAACTCATTAAAACCTTTCTGAATCCTACCTAAGTCCTTTCCTCTCATACTTTAATAGCCTTTAGACTGAAAATTGAATTAACTTTTGAATTTAACTTGTAAAGGTCAAAAGGAACATACTTTTGATGACATAGGAAATTATGTGTATGCTATTTCATCTTCCATTGTCTAATACTCAATAGACCATTTATTTCAAGATGATGAGAGGGGATAGTCTGTTTCACCCAGAATAATGCTTATTTCTTTAAATTAGGAAAAAATGATCATGGTCTTTTAAAATTAATTGAGTCTTTTTTATTAGGAAACTAGAGAAGTGTCTATATCTGTATGGGTTACACTTGGAATAATAAGTAGTCCTATGTACAACTGAGATTAAACTGTGAGATGGAAGCAGCATGTGCTCGCCCAGGATTGAGGCATCACCAAGGTTACTGAGCTAGGCCAACTCAGTGCCCTACACCATAAGGATGTTCAATATTGATGATTTTTTTAAATGAGAGAATATGAATAATTAGGCTGCATTATGTTGCCAACAATGACTTGGGAATAAAAAGCAGTAGAAATGACATTACTGAGGACATGTATAACCAGAAAAGGAAGTGAGACATTCATGTAGGAATAACAAATAACCTGAATTTTTCTGGTACCCATGGAATGTTAAAAGCCCAAAGGATTTCATGGATTCTCTTCAGAGAAATTAATGAAAAATGCATGGAAGGAGGAAGGGAGGGAGGAGGTAAGGAAGGAAGGAAAGAAGGAAGGAAGGAAAGAAGGAAGGAAGGAAGGAAGGAAGGAAGGAAGGAAGGAAGGAAGGAAGGAAGGAAGGAAGGAAGGAAGGAAGGAAGGAAGGAAGTGCTTAATAGAGTGACTAGCACATAGTAAGTGTGTAATAAATGTTTACCTATTGACTGACTGTAGCCCTACTTTTTGTCTACCCTATCATTTTACTGACATATATTAAACTCTTTTGTTGTTCTTGTTGTTCAGTTGTTTCAGTCATGTCCAAATCTTCACAATCCTCCTAGAACAAAGATCCTAGAGTGGTTGCCATTTTCTTCTTGTGTATTAAACATACAATCCACTAAAAACCCCTGGATTTCTTTTTTCAGAATTATGGTTCTCTATCCATAACTCTCCNTGGTAAGGGCTGGGTAATTAAGGTTAAGTGACTTGCCCAGGGTCATACAGAGAAGAAGTATCTGAAGCCAGATTTGAACCCAAGAACTCCCTTCTCTTGGCCTGGCTCTCAATCCACTGAGCCTCCTAGTGGCCCACAATATTGTTTTATTTAATTTTTTTCTTTTTTTATATATTTTTATTGATTAATTAAGAAAATTTTCCCATGGTTACAGGATTCATGTTCTTTCCCTCCTCACCTCCCACCTCCCTCCTATAGCCAGCTTGAAATTCCACTGGGTTTTACATGTGTCATTGATTAATGAATTTTTTAAATAAATTTTCTTAGTGTTCTAGGCTATCAGGATCCTTTTGCACTCTATGGCCAATTTATTTACTATCTCTCCCAACCTTTGTGTTATTTGTAAATTTTATGAATTTATCATCTATGCCTTTATCAATCATTCAATAAACATTCCTTAAGCACCTACTGTATTCCAAGTACTGTGTTATACCTTTATCCAAGTCATTGATAAAAAGCTAATAAGCCAAGCACAGATTCTTGGGATATTCTATTGTTAACTTCCTGTCATTTTTGACATTGAACCATTAACAAATTTGAATCCAGTCATCCATTAACTTCTGAATCCAAATGATTGTATTATTATCTAGTTCACCTCTCTACATCTTCTCCTTAAAAACTATATGAGACACTTTATCAAAAATCTAGTTAAACTATATCCACTGCTTTCCTTTTTGTTTACTCCTTTAGAAATTCTATCCCGCCTCCACAAAAGGCAACAAAGTTAGTGTAGTATGAACTGTTCTTGACAAAGTCATGCTTGTTCTTTGAACCATTCCTATCTTGGCTAACCATCTCTTAAATGTTACAATCTAGAATTTTCCCAGGAATCCAAGTCAAGTTCACTAGCCTATAGTTAGTAAACTATTCTTTATTCCCTTTTCTTGAAAATCAAGACGTTCGCCCTTCTCCAATACTATAATACCACTACCATTTTACATGATTTTCCAAATCATGCAATGACATTTATTCAACAATTGCATCAATTGCACATACTGCTTCTTTCTTGATCATATAGGATCATTCATCTAAGCCAGATGACTTGAATTCTCCAAGAATCGCCTTCCTTAGCACATCTTTCTCTACTGTATCATAGAAATTTCTTCACTTTGGATGGTCACTCCACCCCTATACTACTTCTCATACCAAAAGGATCCACATGCCCCTGAAACTTCACTTTCTCATTGACTGGTTCCTTCTAGAACTTTCATTTTAAGGAGGAGGATCAAAGGAGTTGTGTCTTCATTCCTCTTCAGGTTGTACACCTGACTCATCTCCAGAGGATTTTCTCTAACTTGCATTGTACATTCAATCTTGACCCCTCGCCACAATTTTAAGCTGTTTTTTTTTAATGTATTTTTATTCCTGATTAGAATGTATATTCCCTGAGGGCATAGATAGTTTTCTTTCTGCTTATATTTATATTACCACCATTTAGCATAGTACCTGACACATAATAAGTCCTTAATAAATTCTTGTCAAATTGACTCCTTACTTGGTTATCAACTCCTTGCTAATCATCTTTATTGATTATATCAACTATAAAGGTCAATCCCTTTTGAGGAGAAAACAAAGAAAAATGAAAATTAAGAAGCTCTTCCTTCTCTCAGTTGTCAAGTTGTCCCATCTGCCCCAGGAAAAGATCCTATCCCTTCTTTGATCTTCCTTTTTTCTTTTTCCTAAAATAGCATTAGAAAATGTCTTTGTTGTCCTTCATTTTCTTCACCAGCTTGGTTCATTCTTACCTTTAGCACTCCAGACATTGTTTTTACAGCATTGCACCACACCTATTCATCTTATTTATCTGACCTTGCTTCTATCTTCTATACACTTCTTTTAAAAATCAAAGTGAGCATCAATTACAGAAATGCAAATTTAAATCGCTCTGAGTTACTACATCATAATGATTAGACTGGATAAAATGACAAAAAAAAGTGAAATGATACATGCTAGATGGAATGTGATAAAAATCAGACACTAATGAACTGCTAGTGGAGTTCACCTGGTCTAATACTTTTGGAGAACAATTTGGAACTACACCCAAAGATTTATAAAATTTGGCATACCCTTTGACCTAGCAATATCACTACTAGGTCTTATATCCCAAAGAGATCATGAAAAAATGACCTACTTGTACAAAAATATTTATGGCAGTTATTTTTGTGGTGACAAAGAATTGGAAATTAAGGGTATACCCCTCAACTGGGTAATGGTTAAACAAGTTGGAGTATAGGATTGTGAGGGAATACTATTCGGGTATAAGAAATAATGAACAGGATAGTTTCAGAAAAAACAGAGAAAATTTATATGAGTTGATACAGAGTGAAAAAAACAGAACCAGAAGAATATTGTACACAAAAGCAGCCATATTGTAAGGATGATTAATTGTGAATGACTTAGCTTCCCGGTTCAAGGCAATGATCCAAAACAATTCCAAAGGATGTATGATGAAAGATACTATCCACCTCCAGAGAGAGATCTGCTTAACTCTCAGCACATACTGAAACTTACTATTAATTTTTTAAAAATTTTCTTGGTTTTTAAAAATGTGTATTTTCTTTTGCAATACAACTATTATTGAACTATATTTTTCATGACTTCACATTTATAATTGATATATTGCTTACCTTCTCAAGGCAGGGTGGGGGAGAAGTAGGAGAGAGGCAAAGAATTTGGAACTCAAAAAATGTTAATGAATGTCAAAAAATTTACACATGTTTGGGAAATATTTAACAAATAAACAAATAAAGAAAATTTTAAATTGGAAAAATCAAAATTAGGTTCTTTGCTAGTTCCCTATTCATTCCCCTGGACTTCTTCAGAAATCTGATTTCCCCATTGTAATTGTTTCTTTTTGCATCTTAAGAATTTCATTCTTAAATATCTCTCATCCCACCTTGGTAGAATTCCCCTAAAGTATTTTAGTCCATGGGATCTGAATTATAGTTCCTCTGAAACCCTTTTAAATCTACTTTCCTGAACTCAAATATACATATAAAATAATGTCCAAATTCCTCTCTTCTATCAGAAGCTGTAGGATTCCCCCACATACACATACACCGAAGTTGTTATCATCCACCATCACTTCCCATTCCTTTATGTTCATGACATAACCTAGAGTAGATATTCTACTTGTTGGTTCTTTCAGCTCACAGAAAACAAAATGAATTAAGAAATTGTTAGTTGCTCAGCTTTTAGCAAAGAAAGAGCTTCAGCAGATATCTGGATAACTAAAGTCCCCCATCTCCACTGTACTGTGTGCCAGGCCTGTGTTGTATTTCCCAGATTCCTCATCTATTTCCTCCTTCTGTCTAGGTGGTACTAGTATACTGGAATGAAAAAAATAACCTCTTTCCTTTGCTTCATCCAATTCGTGTTTTTCATCCTTTCCCCTCTGGTTCCAGAATTTCCTGAAAATCTTCTTAAATAAGATTATCCCAACTCTTTTTATTCTCTGCTCAATTTGAATAAAGTATAACCATCCAGAACCACAATTCAATTATGGTTTTCATCCTAGAAAGTCTTTGTGATATCTCTCAGGTCAAATTTGCCCCTCACCAAAGCATCAGGACCTCTAGCTCTTATTCATTGTCTCGATTTCAGGCATTTATCATTAGACCTTTAACGCCATACACTTTACTACTGACTCTTCATGGATTTTGTCCCTTTCGAATTTCTGACTGTCTCAAGCTCTATACTTCTTCCTTTTCTGTTGCTATTCTCTATTGTATTTAACTTTGGACATGTACACAAGCAATTTTCTTCCTCTCCCATCATTTCTTAATTTAAAGCCTTTTAATTAGACTTGCAAAACACCTGGAAATACATTCTTACCAGCCTTTGTTTTATGTACCACATCTCTGGCCAGGAATCTTTCAATTCTATATTGTCACCCAGCTTCTTTGCCTTCAGAACCAATGAGTGTTCTTAATACTGTACCAGACAGGTCAAATAATTTCATCTTCCTCAACAATTTCTTTGCAGAGCTGAAGTGTGATTAAAAAAAAAACAGCCTGTTAAAAATAAGAAACATTTTTTAATACAAATTTCTTCCCTGATTTCCTTTAAAGGAAAGACAAACTTGGGAATAATTGACAATTTGCCCAGTAGGCTCTGAAAATAAAAACTTCCTTCTTTTTTTAACTTTCCCCAGGAAGATAGGGATAAGTAGTATCATCATAGAAAGATTATCTGGTGGCCAGGCATACGCATAGTCAGCTAAGGCATAGCAAATTATCTCCCTCACAATATATGCAACATACATTCAACAAAAATTTGTCAAATGAATAGACTTATTACTATCTACCCCTAAAACCCACATCTAAGAATCTAAGACACCTGTAGGTCACCTCTCCCAGCAACTTGGTAAGGCAAAGATGCTGAGTAATAGGAGAAGCGGGAAATTATATAGATCATAGCACGTAGTAATCTTGTGGAAAGATTACTGAAATCCTGCTATGGGCATTAGACACATTGTGTGGCCTTAGGTAAGTCACTTCCCCTTGAGCCTCAGTTTACCTATGTGAGAATATAACCATTCTAGACTTTAACTACTTCCTCTGTAAAGTAAGAAGGTTATAGTAAATGATTTCTGAGATCCCTCTTTCTCTAGATCATCTGCCCAGTGGTCCAAGTAAATTTCAAACTCCTTTCTCTAGTATTCAAGGTTTTCCATACTTAGGTTCCACCTTATGTCTTCAGCTATATCAGGAAGCCTTCCTGATGATCACCTCTAAACTAACACTATTTGTGTTGCTATGTCTTTCGCTAATATGCCTGGATTAGAAAATGTACTTGTACATCATTTTGTACATAACTATATTCATGTGCATATGCTTTGCTCCTGGAATGTATACTTTCTAAGGGCAAAGACTTGTGTTATCATTTGAATACAGTAGGCACTTAGTATTTATTAAGTTGAATTGAATTTAGTTGAATTTCTAAAGAAAAACAAAAGTTGACAGAAAAACAAAGACCAAAAAAAAATGGAAATTACCATCTTAAAGCTAGTAAAGTGATCACTTTAACTGTGAAAGAAAAAGATCAGACTACAAGTTACCCATGGAGGTCTATAATATTACCCAAATGAAACCAAATGTGGAGAAAGGAGAAAGGACCAAAGACCTAGTACATTTCTCTGTGTATCAGTCTCAATCCAATCATCCGTAATGAGTGGCTACTAAACGATTACTCTGTACAAGGCAGTGTAGGTCATAAATGAATGATTAGAGCATGGTACTTGCATTCTATGAGTTTTCAGTCTGGCCAGAGAGTCAAGATAAAAGCAAGAAAAGTTAACTGATAATGGGATGATCTGCTAAGTTTCACAACACCTGCTATAGTCGACTTCATAGCCTTTGAAACAAATAATTCTCATCCACTCATTCCCCTGGAGCACATCATCATGTGATAAGAGGAGAGACCCATCAAACTCATTAGTGGGTTTGAAACCTGCCATTTAACCTTAACTGGTTTAGTTTATTGGAATGTAGCCACTGTGCAGTCTCTAGCTTGGTGGAAACCAAAGGTGGATGTGCATCCTTGAAAAGGGCTCAATGTGTTATTCCTCCTTGAACACCCATCATAGTAATGACTGGGCATAATTAAACATAACAATTGATGGTACTGTCGAGTCCAACTCATACATAAAATTATTGCGGGTTCAAATGACCTGTGGAGGGAAGTTGGATGCTGGAAAGCAAAGGTTTAAGCTTATCTAGAAAGAATGAGACATAGAAAAATCAGAGAAATAAGAAACAGAGACAAGACATAGTGGGTGAGATCAGGTCAGTATGTCAACTTCTCAGATGGTCAGGGGTACTTGAGTGACTGAGCTGAACTGCCTTTATTAAGGAAAGTAGGAATGGGGGTTACAGGATATCAATCAAACAGGTGTCTTGGCAGAAATAGCATCACATTGGCAATCAATAACAAGATCTCAAGACAATGGTATAGCTAGTGCCCAGACCAGAAGCTCATCGGAAAGTCCTTCTTCCTTCAGCACACTGGCACCATCTCATTCGGTTGCCAAGTGTAGGTATTTGACATTACAAAGAAGCTATTGAAATTGCTTGCCAGCCTTCCAGATTGGAGACAATGGGACAGGTTTGGGTTCCCCAAAATTTGAGCCCCATCCAATTTAAGGATTCAGAAATAAATAATGTGAAATATTAGAAATATATCCATAAGTCTGGTCCATGAGCACGTTGCTCATTAGTCAGCTTTTGAATACATCTTTAGTACTTTCATGTGTGTACAAAGATGTGAAAGAAAAATAGATCCTTTTTTCTCTTAGGCCATCCACAGATTTAGCTGTGACAGTCATTTCTACTCTAAAAGTTCTCCAAAAACTGAGAAAGAAGGCAGATTAGGGAAATATATACTACTCATACACTTGTGGGGCATAATTTGGCTTAAAAGCCTGGGTTCTAAATCATGTCTGGGTTAAGAATTGGCAGCTTACTTCTGTGGATCCATGATGTCACTGATGAGGGCATTTCTTCAACAATGCAGATTGCAAGACTTCTCTGCCTGCTCTGCCTATAACTCGTTTCAAGTGTTTCCCAGAAATCCTCCACAGAGGGTCCATCAAACATGTTGGGGGTCTTCCCCTAGGACTTTTGACATTCTATCTTGAACAGAGGCCACCAGTTGTCTCTCTCTTCCTGTTGCTTCACAACCAGCCCATCTGTTTTCTTGGCCACATATCTCCCAGATGGCTTCTATTACACGGCTGCTCATATCCAATTCTTCATTCATAGAGCG
Source organism: Gracilinanus agilis (assembly GCF_016433145.1). Taxonomy (NCBI): domain Eukaryota; kingdom Metazoa; phylum Chordata; class Mammalia; order Didelphimorphia; family Didelphidae; genus Gracilinanus; species Gracilinanus agilis. Next base: position 124,160,748 of record NC_058135.1, read on the forward strand.
TTGCAGTCTTCATGTGCCCACCATATACCTCTCCAGTGCCTTCTGGTTGACCCTCAACTTTAACTTTTCAGTGACTGCAGTTTTCCATACAATGTTCTACTTCTATAATTTAATAATATTTCTTTTTTTTCATTTTAAAATCTAATTTTCTTTTTTTCTTTAAGAAGAAAAAATTATGACATACTTTTCTGATACAGGCAATTTCTTTTTTGTGGATGGGCTGAAATTACAAAAGCTATTTGTAAGCCACGTTTTGGGAACTTAAAACGTAGTTTCCCACCAAAATAATGTTGTAAATATTAGATATCTCAAAATAGCTAGGCAGCTAAGCAGTATAGTTGATGAGAGCATTGGAATCACAAAGAGGTAAGTTGGAGAGCGTCCTTAAAAACTAGCTAGCTCTTTGGCCTTCAGCAAGTTTATGACTTGATTTCTTCATCTGTAAAATGGGGATAGAAATAGTATGTATTATCCAGTGTTGCTGTGTCTTTGCCAAACAAATGATATAACATCTATAAAATACTTTGCAGAAATTAAAGATCTTTATAAATACTAGTACAATCCCTCCCCAAAACCTGTTGGATGCATAGTTCAACTGAATAATATTATATACATTTGAAATAAAATTATAAAATTTGGTATGGTAAAATGATGTAAGAAGTGGACTGCGGAGCTCTGGATTTGAATCCAGCTCTGACATTGTACTTCATGATGCTGGATTAATTTCTTAAATCTTTCTGGAATTCAATTTCTTCACAGTTAAAATGGAAATAAGAGTGCATACATCATCAAACTCACAGATTTATCATTAGAAAATTATACTTTATAAACCTTAAACAGTGTATAGCTTTGAATTTCTAAAAAATAAAACTGTGGAATAATTTTTCTTTGAATTAATAAAAATAACAATACCATAATTATAGCTTGCATTTAGATATCACCTTTGGGTTTATAATGCTCTTTATCCTAATAACAACTCTGGGGGATGGAACTGGTTATTATCGTCTTCATTTTAAAGATAAAGAAACTGAGGCAGAGAGGTTTAACTTGCCCAGTATTTTATATCTTGCCTTGACTACCATTTCTCTCCTTAGCTGGCTGGCATTTTAGCTAGCTCCCTAAATGACAGTAGGGCCTAATCTCCCAACTATGATGCTCACTTGCATGTAAGGCTAAATTTGAACTCAGGTCCAGGGCACTGAGTCTAGTGATATAGTAAAAAGTATAACACAATATTTTATTTTTTAATTATGTTTTTCCCAATTTCGTACAGGAACAATTTTAATAATGTTTTCTGATGTTGTGACCCATGTTTTTTCCCTCTCTCCCTCTTGAGATGACAGGTAATATAGTATCAGTTATACATGTGCTATCATGCAATATATATTTCTATGTACGTCATATTGTAGCACAATACTTTAAAACAGATGTAGAGCCCACAGTGCATTGGGCCTCACAGACTAGCCCCAAATCATGCCTTATGAATAGAACTGTGAACTCTTATTGGGTCTCCTCTATTACCTAATTCCACCAAACATGATAGTTTGTGAGGAGGGGACAGGGAAGAGAATGGGCACTTTAGGTAAGGGCTCTTGTCTCTACCCCTCCTGCTCAGGGAAGAACCAAGTTACTATTCTTCCCCTGAAGAGAATGGACTGAAGAAGGGTGGGATTGCTCTCACCCTGGTTGGGAGATAAGTCCCTAATGTCAATCAGGTAGCTAGCTAAACTGCCAACCAGCTGAGGAGAGAAATGGTAGTCAAAGCAAGATATAGAATTGAATAGGGAACCTGGATTCCTTATAGCAGCAGCTACAGAGAAGGGAAAGAATCAGGAAGAGTGGAGAGAGAGAATTCTAATAAGGTCTCAGTAGCTCATGGGGTACTGACTAAGATGACATCCAGAAAGTCTAGTGGGAAAAAAGGCGGAGGAAAAAAGGAAGGAGGGAATTCTCATAAAATAGATTTCCTTTTATTGTCAGAGAAATTATGGGAAAGAAACAGGGATTGAAGAAAGAAAATTAAAAGCTGAGAAAAAGGAAGTAATCTATTCACATTTTAGTGAATAAAAACATTGATATACTCTGGTGTGACCATTAAGGAAGCAGGAGAGAGACCTTTGCATTAGAGGAGTTATTGAAAGAATGGGAGCTGCTTGTTTGGAGAAGAAAAACTGAGTGAGAACATTCCAACTACCTTCAAGCACTTGAAAAAGATTAGTCTTGGCCTCAGAAAGCTGAACTAGGAGGAAGGGGCAGACATTGTAGAGAAGTATAGGCTCCACATCTAGGAAAACTTCCTAAAAATTAGTGTTATCCAAAAGTGCAATGGGTTAACTAGAGAATTAGTAACTTCCTTTTCACTTGATGTTAATGAAAGCCTGGACGCCCACTTTCAGGAAGGTTGTCAAAGAGAATATGGGGTAGGTTGAACTAGAACGCCACTGAGGACCCTTCCAACTGAGGTTCCATGATTCAGTGAAAATTCTTTTAATAGTTACAGTGGAGAGCTGAGTTCTGAGCTGCTGTCATCATTTACCTATCAATTCAAATTTGAATAGTGTTGTACAAGAATAATCTCTATACCAGTGGAGGGGGATCATTTAGGGAGGACCTATGATTCCCTTCTATGTTCATCACGAAAAACACTTAGACAAATCACACACAGGGAATCAAAATCTACTTTGAATCTTTTATCATGCTCTGAGTCTTTCTAGCAAGTTTTCCCCATAGTACTAAACCCCAATTACTCAGGTTAATTCTAAATAGACATATCCATTTTTTATTATTTTCCCATAAGAAAAGATATGTCTACAAGTAAATTGATTGGGTTTTTCTCTATTACCGACTGGGAAACCTAAAAATCTTTATACCTTAGGGAGTGCTTATCACTAAATAGCTTAAAAGAAGCCAACCGGACAGACATCTACAGTATTTCATATGTTTAAACAGGAAACATTATGGATTTCCTGTTGGATCAATATCTTGTATTTCTAAAGTGATGTCAAGCAAATTTGTGGTCTTTCACTTGTGTGCCCTCAATTGTCCCTTATTCTTTTTTGGCATCGACTAGTTTGAGTCAGCTAAATCTATGGCTCAGAGAGCAAAGATTGAAAACAAAGTGGGGCATGGTGAATACAAAGTTATATCATGATGATTATTTTTCTTGCTATTCTATTTAGACAAAAATTATTTTGTTTTTGCAAATGTAAATAAATGTAAATAAACTATAGAATAAATATTATCATGATGTATCTGAGTAAATATTATCCTTCACTCTCCTCCAACAAAATATAAGCTCTGTGGGGAAAAGCAAGCACTATTTTCATATTTGTGGTTTATCCCCAGAACCTAGGACAGTGTCTGATCATAGTAGTACACTTATTAATAATTATTTAATTGAATTGCTTATAGCAGAAGCTTAGATTCTCCATACAACAAATGGACTCCTCTATTTGTTAAGGGATTCCCATTTCATTAAGCCCTGAGCATATCTACTAACTTATCTACTGGAACTTCCACAACTTTACAAGTAATTATTTAGGTTTGGGGAATTCCATCATCTACTAGAGAAAAATATAATAACAAGCGAATATGAGAAATGTCAATTGATAAAACAATCCTCAGCTCTCCTTTTGTAGGCAGATGGTGTTGGATGAATAGCCAGCTTCAGATTAGGTAGATTTGGACTCAAGACTTGCTTTTAACACATACTGTTGTCCAGTCGTGGACTAATTTTTTAAACTCTCAGTGCCCTAGTTAGCTCTTTGGGACAGTTATGTTACTCAGCCACAGGACTGCAGAGGATAGAGTTTACATACTAGAAGTTTTTTAAACTGGTTAAATTATGTCTAAACAAGTACTAACAAAAACAATGAGATAGTGCCCAGGGGGAGTGAGGCTTAAACAAATTAGTAAAGTCAACCTACATAACCTCAATATGGTTAATAAGTTATTGTCTTCATGTAGATCATTACATTTAGAGCTAGATGGAACCTTGAAGATACTTTAATATAATTACATCACTACTGATGGAGAAAAGTAGGATAAAAGTACTTAACAATAACAGAGTTTAAATCTAGATCCTCTATTTCCAAATTTATGGGAAAGGTCTTCTTTGCAAATTTAGAAAAAGCTAAGTTAGAATAAATATTTTACCGGTTAAGAGAACAAATTGTCTTCCAATGCTTAATCACTATCCCACTGAAGACAATTTAATGCTGTCATTGCAAATGAGCCTTATTTTTCCTTTTAAGACAACTCTGCTAAGAATTCTGGGACATTCTCTTTGGTCCCTATTCATATGCCATTCTTAAAAGTCCTGGAAGACAGTATCCCACTACTTAGCCCATTCATTTCCCTAGAATTCCCTCTACTTAGTACATATTATGTATGGGGCCCCATGGAAAAAGTTTACCAAGGAACCTTGTAATTCTTTTCTCGTTTTTCTTGATTTCTTTTTTCTAGGGAAGTTCTAAAATCTCCCTTTATTTTTCTTAAAATGAGTTGGAAAAATAAGTCTGTCATTGAGGATCAATCCCAAATAGATTGATCCCAAAAATGCTAATTCTACTCTTTAGCTAATACTCCTAACTTACCAGTAACTAATCATAAGGGTAAGCTTGAAGAGAAAGGAAATGTTATCACATCTGGGCCATCAAAGCAAAAGAAATAAATCCAAATTGATATATTAAAAGTGAGCTTCAATATTATCCCCAAAACCTATGCTATGTTTTAGCTATGACGGCATACAGGTAATATGTAATCTAGGCATATATGAAATAGCTCAATGATGAAACAAGTCAGGCTTGCAGTCAGTCAGATAGAATTAATAAATGCCTACTATGTGTCAGATACTGTGCTAAATACTGAGGTTGCAAAGAAAAGTATGAATAAGTCATTATTCTCCAGTCAAATGAATAAACCAGGAAAGTTCTAAAAGAAATCAGGCAATAGACTAAAAATATCTATGATTGATTCTACAGGATGTTGTGCAATAGGTCTCAAACTTTTTGGTCTCAGGATCACTTCATCTGCTTAAAGGTCATTGAGGATTCCAAAGAGATTTTGTTTATGTGGATTACATTATTAGTATTTATTGCATTAGACATTTAAACTGATAATTCTAAAATATTTGCCAATGCATTAAAATAATAAATCCATTACATAGCATAAATAATATATTTTATTAAAAATAACAATATTTTCCAAAATTAAAGAAATCAAGGAGAAGAGTATCATTGTTTTGCATGTTTTTGCAAATCTCTTAATAGAAGATAACTGGATTCTCATATTTTTTTCTACTCTGAATTTGTTGTGATATGTATGTGGTTGAAGTATATAAAGAAATTCTAGGCTCACACAGACATATAGTTGGAAAAGGAAGACCTTTTATTAGACAAATAAGATGGAAATAGTTTTGATCTTGTGGACCTCCTGAAAGGATCTCAGGTACTCTTAAAGATCCATAGAACACGATGTGAGAACAATTGGTAGTTGGTATGATTTAAAATAAAAGTACCTATGTAGGAATCCCAGGTCTGCTACTCAGTGCCTTGAGTGTGATATCTTCAGTATGTAACTGCATCTCTTTAGGTCTTACTTTTCCATATCTATAAAATAAAAGGATGGACCTGGTGTCCTTCTAAAGCTCTTTGCAGCTTTCAGACAAGTATAGTCAATAGTACAGAGAACTATATCAAACGCTTGAGAGTATTAGAAGGAAAATATTTTTTCTGGTATTTCTAGACAAATTACAATTATCCTTATCTTGCGGACTTTTCTTCTCATAGTTCATCTCTATCATTATTCCCATCTCATGGTATCATTCTTGAAATTAAAATCCTATTATAACCCATGTTTCATGATATCCCTTTATTCCCAAAGACTCTGGAATTCCACAGACCAGCTTCAATAATTGGGGCCTAATCCTTAAAGAGGTCAATTTTTCTTGTAGGCTTGTTGCCTCCTCCTGAAGTATTCCAGAAACCTCTCTAAATATACTCATAACATAGCTCATTTGTGTTATTGTTGTTATTGTTCAGTCATTTCAGTCATGAATGACTTTTCATGACCCCAGTTGGGGTTTTCTACCCAGAGATATTAGAGTGGTTTGCCATTTCTTGCTCCAGCTCATTTTACAGCTGAGGAAACTGAGGCAAACAAGGTTAAATGACTTGCCTAGGGTTACACAGCTAATAAGTGTCTAAGGTCAGATTTGAACACAGGAATATGAATCTTCCTGGTTCTAGGCCCAACACTATCCACTGTGCCATGCAGTTGCCCCTGCTATATGTAGGTTTCCCCAAATTTGGGTAATAATTCTTCTAAGGCATTTATAGAGCTAAATAAGTATTGGGTATAAAACTACCTTTATTTCACTTCACAAAAAAATCACAAGACACAAAAGACATACACAGCACCAACCATAGAAACACATAAAGTTTCTACAATAAAAACACAATTATGAGAAATATCAATGTGATAAAGCAATCCTCAACTCCCATCTTTTATAGGCAGCCTGTATTGAACAAAGAGTCAGGAAATTTGGGCTAAAGACTTGCCTTTAACTTGCACTGACTGACTGGCATTATAATGCACCTTTCATTCTCCTTAGTTTCTTTTAAATAACCCTTGAGAACTGTCTCCCCCAATGTAAACTCACTTGAAAGGAAGAAGCTGTTGAACAAGTCATCCCCTCCTCATTGGACTTCTATTGTCTGAGTAACTCATGACAATAATAGGAAGTGTGGCAAGGTCCAGATCTCCCTCCTACACACACACACACACACACACACACATACACAGAAGAACAAACCACACATATTCCTTCAGTCTTCCACATATATTTGAAGATTATCTTCCTTCAAAAAAATGTTATTATAGAAATCTCCTTCTAAAACAAGGATTCTTAACCTTTCTTTGATTATGGACCCCTTTAATAATCTAATGAAGCATATGAACCCCATTTCAAAATAATATTTTTGAACACATAAAATAAAATAAATAAGATTACAAGGGAAACTAATTATATTGAAATGATTGACAATTTTTTTAGGACAAGTTCACAGACCCTGTGTTAAAAAACTACCCTTCTTTATTTGACCTCAACTTGGGTTGAAGCAAAGCTTCTTTGGGTTTAGGAATTTACAAAATATTGGTACCCTGGATCAGAGCTTTATTACTAGGTGGTGCAGCAAGCAAGCAAAAAATAAAACATGTAAACAGAGATTGATTCCCACAGATGCAAAAAATTCATTCAGTGGGAGAGAAAGGGAGATATGTCAGAGAGAAAACATGTTCAAAGTTAGAGTCCAATGAAAAGGGAAATTAAATATCTTAAAAGTGGATTAGGTTAAGATTAGGTTATCAATGTCAGATGTGCAAGGGGGCATTCCTACTCAGACCTAGATGTGGTGAAGTTCTTAGGGTCTCTAATCAATTGAGGTTCAGATGGGGGAGTTTCTTTATTGAATTTAGAAAGTGGGAAACAGTCTGGGATGACTATCTATGGTGGTAGGAATAAAATGAGTCAGAGATCATTGTAATTAGTCAGACATTTTATCCAATCAGAACCTGTAAGCATTAACTATTTGAAACAAAGTTAACATAGGTTCTGTGAAGATGGGATTAACTCTCCCCTGCCCAGTTTTACATTTAATCACCAGAACCGTATACACTCCACTTATCTTTAAGTGGGGGAGGTCTGTGACCCATGTATGCAATAGTGGGTGATGAATCAGAACTGACTGGCTGCCCCCTGGGCAGTCCTAAGCAAAACATTAACTGTAATTGGTCCACGTAAAGCAGAGGGAAGGCACAGGAAGTGACAAAAGGAATGGTCTTTAAAAGTGGCAAGAACTTCCTGTGACCAGGTCTTTCACCTTCAACTTGACTTTGAAGGAGCTCTAGTTTGGGACCTCAGATGGCTCTTGATTTTTCCTGAGAACTACCATGTGGGTGAGTGAAAAGGATTGACTCCCTTCCCTGGCTTGTTCTGAAGGTACTAGCCTCCGGAGAGGCCCCCTCCTCTTGGAGGAGGCCTCATGGCTAAAACTGTTGTTTAATTTACCTCTGGGCCCCCTTTGCTGGGGTCTCTGAAGTCCTTCCTGGTTCAGACCAGGCCAGAGTATTTATCTACTCTCTCTGATTTTCTTACTTTCATTCTATATCCTTTTGTAAATAAACTACCATAAAAATCATTTGGAATTGAGTAATAATTCCTGGCAACCACACTCTTATAAATTTAGTCCAACATGTTTTATTTTTACCCCTTAAATTCTGACCCTTATATGTCAAAACAGTGAGAAAAATGCAATCTTGTCAATCTTTGCCTATATGCTTTAAGGACATAGAGATCACTTAGCCTAAATGATTCCATATTGAAGTCATATCATTGAAGTCATTATAATTCTAGCATTAAACTAAATACAAAGATTGCAATTAAAACATATCTCCTGCTACAGGGTGTTGTTCTGAAGGGGGAAAATATAAACTGCTCCAGCTATTTTAAAATTATAGAAGCAGTACTATACTGTTGCCTGTTGCCATTGCTTATTTCTAGTTGGAAGAAATCCTAAATGGCAGAACCACAGGACTTCCAGCATCACATGTGGGTTTTCATCAGAAAAAAATGAAATATGAATGAATTTGGGGGATGAGATCCTCGGAATCCCCTCCAATAATAGGAATCACAACCCATCCATAGCTGTCCTTTCTGGACAATTTTGTTCTATGTCTTAACATGACAGGGTCTTTCTTGTCATCTTGATGTCATAAGGATGCCAGAGAAGCACAGAGATCATCTTTGATTGTGTTTCCCTCTTGTCACATAAACTATTATTTTTTTCAGTCATACATTTGTCTGATGATATCTTTTATGTCTCTACTCCTGCAAGACCTACTATTTAAAATTTGACTTGTATTGAATGAGTTTTGTACATCTACACTAAGACATTGTAGCGTTGTACTTAGAAGTACAACATCATGAAAGAATGCTAGACTTTGGAGTCAGATTTCATTTTAAACCCTAACTGTGCCAGCTGTTTAATATTGAATAAGTCCCTCCTCTTTGCCTCAGTTTCCACATATGTAATATAAGAAGTTTTGGGTCAAATAACCATAAATGTCTCAATAGTCCAAACTTCTAATGATAACTTCTTACGTGGAAATGATAACTTCTTACGTCTCTTGATAGAGGTATCTAAATCTCCCACTATGGATTTTTTTGCAATCATGTTGAAGTGGATTGGGGGCATTGGAGAGGCCAGGTCTGTGAAATCATGCCTATTGAGAACTTTAAAAGAATAAATTATTTTTACCAGATGCTCTATGTCTTTAAAAAAATTGTCTGGCAAATTAACTACTTAAATAAATAACCCTAAAAAAATTGCCTGGGGTATTGAAAGTCTAAATGACTTACTACTGGTTACACAGCCTGTATGGAAAGCTGAACTCAAACCCAAGTCTTCTTGACTTTGAAGACAGCTAGGGTACTTCTAGATTAGATTAGAATTCATTTTTTCTCTTTGCTATGTGGAAGCAATATTTCAAAATTTTTAATTATGAGATGAATGCCTGAACATTCTTATAAGGAATATAGCCTTGAGATAGACAACCTGCTAGAACAAATCTTTCTCTGTGAACAAACTCTGACTCCAAAGAAGGGAAGGTTTCTAGAGTTCTCTTGCCTAAAAGAAGACTGTACTCTCCCCATATCATAGCTCTAGAGATATAAGGCCAGGCTAAGTGCTACTTCTCAGGGTAGCTATTTGACAACTATTAGCTTCACAAAAACTTTTCCAGATAGCAGGACCTACCACAATCCACCTTTGAATTCTCTTTACAAACCCCAACTTCAGATAAAGTGCCTACAATCTGTCCCCTGACAGTTAAGTAGCTTCCACTTATTCAGATGACAAAGCATCTCAAATACTCCCTAATTATCTCCAAATTCCTAAGAACTCGCCTGAGCCAACAGAGATGCAAATCTTCCTGAGCTATTACCAGCCAAACCTAAGGCTGAGGCAGGAGAAGACAAGCATTCTTTTATCATGTTTCTCATTTCCTTAAAATAATTGTTCCCAGTTTCTAATTTTTCTTTTCAAAAAAAGGCATTTTTAAACTCTTTTTTAAAATTAATTATTTATTTATTTAGAAGATTTTTCCATGGTTGTATGATTTATGATTTTCCCACCTTTCTTCCCTCCCACCTCCCAGAGCTAGCAAGCAATTCCACTGGGTTATACATGTATCATTGTTCAAAACCTATTTCTATATTATTCATATTTGCAGTAGAGTGACCTTTTAACACCAAAACTCCAATCATATCCCCATCAAACCATGTGATTGATCATATGTTTTTCTTCTGCATTTCTGCTCCCACAGTTCTTTCTCTGAATATGGATAGTCTTCTTTCTCCTAAATTCCTCTTCATTGTCCTGGATCATTGCATTGCTACTAGTAGAAAAGTCTGTTACATTGGATTGTGTCACAATCTATCTGTTTCTGTGTACAATGTTCTCCTGATTTTGCTCCTTTCACTCTGCATCAATTCCTGGAGGTCTTTGCAGTTCACATAGAAATCCTCCAGTTCATTATTCCTTTCAGCACAATAGTATTCTATCACCATCAGTGAACAATTTGTTCAGCCATTCTCCAGTTGATGGACATTCCCTCATTTTCCATTTTTTTTTTGCCACCACAAAGAACGTGGCTATAAATATTTTTGTACAAGTATTTTTCCTTATTATCTCTTTAGGGTACAAACCCAGCAGTGGTATAACTAGATCAAAGGGTAGGCAGTCTTTTAAAGCCCTTTCGGCATAATTCCAACTTGCCTTCCAGAATGGTTGGATTAGTTCACAACTTCACCAGCAGTGTATCAGTATCCCAATTTTGCCACATCTCCTCCAATATTTATCATTTCCCTTTCCTGCCATATTGGCCAGTCTGCTAGGTTTGAGGTGGTACCTCAGAATTGTTTTTATTTGCAGTTCTCTAATCAAGAGAGATTTAGAACACTTTTTCATGTGCTCATTGATAGTTTTGATTTCTCCATGTGAAAACTGCCTATTCATATCCCTTGACCATTTGTCTATTAGGGAATGACTTGATTGTTTTGTAAATTTGATTTAGTTCTTTATATATGAGCAAAATTAAACATTTGTCAGAGTTTTGTTATAAGATTTTTTTCCCAGTTTCTTGCTTTCCTTCTAAGTTTGGTTGCATTGATTTTGTTTGTACAAAACTTTTTTAATTTTGTTTGTACAAAACTTTTTTAATTTGATAAAACCAAAGTTATTCATTTTACATTTTGTAATGTTCTCTATCTCTTGCTTGGTCTTAAACTACTTGAGAAAGGCATGTTCTTAAACCCAACATTCACCATAGTTTGATACCTCCCTAGTCTTTCCAGTCTTATTTCATGCTTCTTCCCTCAATATGCCCTATTCTCTGGCTACACTGGATTACTATCTGTCTTTTGTACATGTCCTGTTCTGTTTGTCCCCACTAGTATATCTTTGCTCATGTCATTCTCTTTGCCTTGAATACCTTGCTCATCTCGAGCACCTTTTCCTTAATCCCTTACCTTCCATTTTATTTATTTATTTATTTTTTTAACCCTTAACTTCTGTGTATTGGCTCCTAGGTGGAAGAGTGGTAAGGGTGGGCAATGGTGGGTCAAGTGATTTGCCCAGGGTCACACAGCTGGGAAGTGTCTGAGGCTGCTTACCTTCCATTTTAGAATTCATACTGCGCAGTGGTTCAAAGGCAGAAGAGTCATAAGGCCTAGGCAATTAAGGTTAACTGATTTGCCTGGGAGTCACATAGCTAGGAAGTGTCTGAGGTCAAATTTGAACCCAGAACATCCCATCTCCAAATCTGATGCTCTACCCCTTCTCACTGTATCTATCTTAAGTATTTAAAATCCTTAAAGACTCTACTTAGATACTCCCTCTCTCTAAAGTTACCTGGAATCTCTAAATTACTAAACTGGATGGGTTTGTTTTTTTTTTTTTATCAGCCCTCCCCTTGATTGACCTCTCAACAGCTATTGACATTGATTTCATCCATTTGGAACTGACTATTCATTCTTCATACCTTGAATAGCACTTTGTTAACCTTCTTATTGTCTTAACTATATATTTTTTGCTCTACTGATATTATGTGGATACCAAATATTGATCAGGTACTGTTTTGTGTTCGTATATGTGTTATATCCCCATAATTAGACTGCACACTCTATGAAGAATAAGTAAAATATATTTTCAGATCTTTGTATCTCTTCCGGGACAGTGCTTTGCACATGATAAGAATCTTTAATAAATGGTTGTCAATTGATGAATGAATGTTCTATTGTTGTTTATTTTTAGTTTTATATATTTCTCCTTCATTAAAATTCAAAAATATTTAGGCAATATTGTGTTGACATTTACATTTCTTGACACTTTCCTTAGAAATTTAAACCAAAATAATCAGGAACTGCATAAATGCCCTTTATAGATTTTGCATGATTTTTATTGGTAATATTTTTACAATTAATGAGTTATCCTCTCTGTTACACATATTTTGTACCTTTCACTACCTCCTCAACCCTTTGCAATCTAACTTCTGACCTGCCACTTGACTGAAACTGCTCCCTCCAAGGTTATTAATAATCTCTTTTAAAAAAACCCAAAACCTTTCCTTTTGTCTTAGAATTGATACTAAATATCAGTTTCAAGGAAGAAGAGCATAGGCAACTGGGGTCAAGTGATCTGCCCAGGGTCACATGTCTAGGAAGTATCTGCTAATAATCTCTTAATTACTAAACCAGATGGCCTTTTCTTAGCTCTTATCTTGTTTGACTTCTCTTCAGCTTTTGACACTGTTGACCTAGCTCTCCTGGATAGCTTCCTTCCTTTAGCTGTTATAGATACTACTTCTTTCCTTCCTGTGTGATTGTTTCTTTTCCGCCTCTTTTGCTATAGTATCTGTCAATCAATTAATCAATCAATCAGCAAGCATTAAGAAGCATCTACCTTGTGCCAAACATTGTGCCAGGTGCTGAGGCTACAAATACAAAGAATACAACAACACTTTCTGAATTTACTGTATAATGTGGGGAAGGGGATGAAACAGTATGTGTGTATGTACAGAATTAACATAAAGAGAATAAAGATAAAGTATTTATGTACAAGGGATTTGAGGAGGGAGAATAGTCACAGTTGGGGGAAAAAGAAAAAAACCTTCACATGGCAGCTAACATTTGAACTTTGTCTTAAAGAAAGAGAGGGATTCTACAATGTAGAGGAGAGGAAGAAATGCATTCCAGGCATATGAGGAAGAAAGGAAGCCAATTTAGCCATTTTACAGTGGAAGGGAAATAATGTACAATGAAGAGGAACAATAGGTCGGAGTGAGGTTGTGAAAGGCTTTACAATGTAAATGAAGGAGTTTATACTCAAAATAATATGGGAACCATAAAATTTGTTTGAAAGGAAGGTGGAAGCACTGTATAGGAGAGATTGGAACAGGGATATTTAAGGAAGAGAGGCCAATTAGGAAACTATTCCAATAATTTAGGTGAGAGGTGATGAGGACCTGCAGTAATGTGGCAGTTGTATGAATAGAAAAATGGAATCAAATGTAAGAGGTGATGTAGAAGTAGAAATGGCAATATTTGATAATTGATCAGATCTGAGGAATGAGGAAGAAGGAGTTGCTAAAGTCATGATTGCAAACCTGGAACAATGGAATGATTTTGCAAAAATAAAGATGTTTAAAAGAAGAGCTTTATGGGGAAAGATGATGAGTTTAGCTCCTCACATGCTAAATTTTAAATACCTGCTAATGCATCCACTTTGAAATGCCAATAAGTAACAGGTGAGGTAGGTCCTTCATTTGATACTTTGATGGATTTGTTATCTAACCAACATGTATTTTCTTCTAACAGTATATTGAATGTATGGTATATTTTTCAGAGACATTGACAAGAATATTATAGGAGACATGGATGGCTTGCAATCTGTATCCATGGAGAGAGTATATGTATTGATGAGGTCATAAATCCTTTAAATCACTGAAGTATTTAAGATCATATAAAAAGGAAGCATGGCATAAAGGATAGAACACCTTCCCTAAAGTCAGAAAGACCTGGTCTCAAGTCCTTCTTTTTTCAGATTATAATGTAAATGTAATTTTTAATAATCATTTAATAAACATTTTGCAATCCATGTTCTCTCCCTCCATTCTTCCTCTCCCCTTTCACTGAGGTGACAGGTAATATGATGTAGGTTATACATGTGCTATCATACAAAGCATTTTTCCATGTTTGTTATGTTATGAAAGAAGACACATATTGTTCATATCTTAGAAAAATAACTCAAAGGAAATGAAGTGAAAAATGATATGTTTCAATCTTCCTTCAAACTCCATCAGTTCCTTCTGTGATAGCAAGTAGCCTTTTTCATTATGAGCCCCTTGGTGTTGCCCTGAATCTTTGCATTACAGATAATAGTTAAGTTATTCACATTCAGTTGATAATTGTACATTATTGCTATTATTGTATACCAGGTTCTCCTGATTTTGCTCACTTCACTTTGCATCACTTCATATGTCTTTCCATATTTTTTTGTGATTTTCCTGTTCATCATTTCTTATGGCACAGTAGTCTTCCATCACAGTCATAGACCATGACTTGTTCAGCCTTTCTCCAATTGATGGACATGTTCTTAATTTCCAATTCTTTGCCACCACAAAAAAGCTGCTCTAAATATTTTTGTACAAGCAGGTGTTCAAGCCATTCTTCTGACAGATACTGGCTATGTGACCTGGGAAAGTCATCCCCATGCCCGAGGCAACTTTCTAAAACAATAAATTATATAGAAGGTACTAGCCTATGAGTTTGCTATGTCTATGAAATAACAGATCTACTCCTTAACTTTATCTGCCATCTTATCCCCAAAATAGTAGTTACCGAATATGAGCTTATTGAATTGAATTCAATTCAATATGGCGCTACTTTTTTCATTTCTTTCTTTTTTCTTTTTTTTTTTTGCAAAAGAGCAAGCTTCTTGTATCAAACTTAATTGTGAACTCTCTCTATTCTGAATTTCAACAAGAAGCATTAATCAATTATGAATCCTCCCAAAGAACCCAGCACAGTGACTTGCACATAATAGCTGCCTCATGTGTCTGCTGAACTAAAACGAAAAAATATTGTACCTTAAAAAAAAAAAAGCAAGTCTCTTGTACAAAGCTTAAATGTGAACTCACTGTTATCTGAGTTTAAACTAGCAAACTTACCATTGAGTAACTCTGGATACTCTCAAAGAACATGTATTTTATACATGCATCAATAATATGGGTATGCAAAGATGTCAAAATTTACAAAGAAATTATATAGTGTTACCAAGCTATTGGAGAGAGCACTTTGTAGGGCAAAAAGCTGAAGGCTTATTATAATTAATATGGTGAATTTATCTATGATCATGAATGAGGAGGTGAGAAAGATTCTTAATGAATCTGCAAAATTCACACACACACACACACACACACACACACACACGCGCATCTCATTTTAGTCACTCTCTTCTCTGCTCTGCCTTTATAGGCTTTATCATTTGTCCTCTGGAGAAGGTAATGGTAATCCCTGAGTTGCATAGAGCTTTCTGAAAATGGAATGATGAATCTGTCAGTTGAAGCCTTGTACTCATACATTCAGAATCTTCCAAACTCTGTCATATGGTAACTCCCAGAATCAAAGAATTTACAATGGTCATTTTGCCCATCCCAACCCTAAAAATTTAGCTCCTTCTACAGCATCCCCAACAAGTGATCATTCAATCTTGGCTTGATGAGCTCCAATGAAAAGTAATCAACTTCCTCCCAAGTTAACCCATTCCATTCTTGAATAATTCTTTGCAGCTCAGTGGTCTTCATCACTGCCATCAAGGGGAAAATGATTAAAACTTTCAAACTTGAAGATGGATTCTCCACAGAGGTTCTTCTGGTGTCTACTTTCCTCTACCTCCCCAACCCTGCAGTGCAGAAAAATTTTAAAGAATGTTACATGTAAAAGCATATGGCATGTAAAAGACAGGCTTTAAATCAAGGATAAATACTCATAAACTACTGATGGAAATGACCATATAGTTTTATTTATTACATGACAGCCCCTTATAGAGCAAACAAGAAAAATTATTTCAATAGCAAGCATTGTGATATCAACAAAATATCTCCTTAGCAAGTTCTCCTGATAATATGGCTCTGAGTAAAGCAAATTGCCTCCACCCACTGAGCCCTTCAAGATTGGTGAATCCAGACTTCCTGACCCAAGATCAAAGTAGATGAGCTGGAAATATTATAGCAATAACATGAATCCTAGATAATGGAATTTAATCATAAGAAAGAAAGATTAGAATTTAGGATATTGAGATGGAAAAAAAACCCGAGAAATTTTTTAATCTAACCTCCTCATTTTATAAACTGAGGTCCAAAGACACTGAGAGACTTCCAAACTCACCAAAATAGAAACTAGCAGAGCCAAGATTTAAAACTAGAACCTTTAATTCCTCAAACCATCACAATCTCTACAGCTATACACCCTATTCCATACTTAGCAGTACTTGGATAACAAAAAAATTAGCAAAGGAAATTCTGCAAAATCCTATCTTGAAGGTTTTTAGGGAAAAGACAGGTAGCTATTTTAAGTAGGGCCCCATCTAAAAGCAGGCTGATGAACCATTTGCCCTTTCAAGGTCCTTTTTACAATCCATATTTCAATAAGTAAGTTTTATTTAGAATATGCAGATAATGAGGGGAAGAACCACTGGCTTCAAGAAATGTATAGATATTTTGAAAGAATTTTTTAAAGTGTCTCATGGATTAATTAATTGAGTACAATCGGGATTCATCCAAAACCTAATAAATCAAGGTATGTACAATAATAGAAATTGTCATCAAGTCTACCAAATATCTGTGAGGATCACAACTGATGATACAGCCATAATGTGGCCTCTGTCTCCTGACATAAATATGCACAGAGCATAGCACAGCGGTAGGATTTTCTTTAAAAAAAAAACAACTTCTGAGAAGACAGGAATATGGGCAAAGAGGAGCAAGCAAGGCTGTTACAGTCTGAGCACTCTTGGTTTCTAACACGCCCTCACGGGATATGGTTACTTTTGATACTCTCTCTGACCCTCTGCTATTCTGGAAGTGGTGACACACTGGCCATCCTCTGAGATCTTCACTCCAGCATTACAGGAAGGTTCCACCTGGGGGCTGCTGCCAAAAGACAGCGGGCTTCTAGACCAAGGAATACAGAGGGAAGATAATGGTCACATGAAGCTGTTTCTTCAATGCAGTTTCCTGGCATTGAGGAAAGTTTTGCTTTTGCCCTAGCAAAGCAGATAAAAGTGTTTTTGCCTTCATTAGTTGCCCTATCCAGGCAGGCATCACCTCAGAAGGGGGGACTGACCTCTCCAAAATCCACAAGTTAAACAACTCCAGTGACCCAGACACCAGAAAATACTGTGGTTTAAGGGCTGTGGTTTAAGCTAGTGATGGGAGTTTGTATTTTATTTTATAGGAAACACAGAGCAACTAAAGAATTTTGTCCATGACCAAATCCGTGCAATAGGAAGGTTTGGGCAACTGTGTGAAGGATGGACTGAAGAGAGGAGAGGAGAGACTAGAGGCAGAAATACCGACACATTAGGTTATATAAGGGTATATAATACATAATAATAATATTATAATAGTTGGCCAGTAGGTAAGTAGTAATGGGAGCTACAATGATTGCTGTGTGAGTGGAAAGAAGATATTACGAGCAAGAGATGCTGGGAAGGTATATTCATTAGTATTTGGTAATTAATTAGATATATAGGTGAAAAAAGAGGGAAGGGGCAAAGTTAACTCGTAGGTTTTCAACCAAACATAGGGCAAAGCCTTCGTCAATTGGGAAGAGGCACTGCTTTTACAGGAACAAGTATGAGTTCAGTTTGGACCATGTTGAAATGTCTGACTGTAATCATTTAGGGAAATAACAGAAAAATATTCTGACCTTTGGACCATTAGAGAGACTTATTAATAGGTTCTTAGAGTATCTGTCACTTCTACCAATAGTGCACATATCTGGAATCATGAGTTTGGGGTCATCTCATATAACAGTCAACCCACCTCATCCCACCCCTAACTGTGATCTCATGGACATAAAGAACAATTATCAATTAGTGAGAAATGAGAGGAGACATTCCCTTTACCAGTGTACATCACCATGTTATACAATTTATAATATTAGAGGCTTCCCGAGAGCATTAAAAAGTTAAGTGATGTGCCCAAGGTCACACAACTTATATGTACCTAAAGCAGAACTTGAATCCTGCTCTGCCGAGCTCCAATGTCACTTAATCCATTTCATTTATTGCCTTTAAAATAAGTATTTTGGAAATACAAATAAATCATTCAAGGAATGCTGAAAAGCAAAAAAAAATCATCTTAAAAGATTTTGCCTTCAGATGTAGAGAAACATATTGATTTATAGGGGGTTGGGCAGGGGATAAGATAAAACTATCAGAAATCCGCCAACCAGGCAAAGTAATCAGTGCTTTCCAAAGACTTTAATTTCTCTTTGAACTAGATTAATTTTCAAATTTAAACAAATAGTGCCTGGGTCCTTGCTATTTGCATCCAGAATAAATCAAACTGAGAGGCACAATTTAGAGGTGGAACAACTTAGTCTCCAGACTGAAAAACTTTTCTGTGGTTGAACAGCCAAGTAAGGATGACAAAGAGGGTTTTCTAGCATTGGATTTCAGGAATAGTTGTTAATGAGTTAAAAATCTGTGGCTTTTGAAGCATGGAGGCCTCTGCAATATTTCCATCAAATGCACACCTTACGTGGTTCGTTTTCATAGCCACATCCCATAATTGCAATTAATGAGAATGAGGGAGGACTGCTTTCATTCACGAAAGGAAAGATAGGTAGGTACCTCTTTCTACCCTAATTTTCCCAACCTATATCATCTCATAAGAGAGGAAGTGTAACAAACCAGAAGAAGCACTGAGTTCAAATTACAGCTGTTACTCAGTATGCCCTTGGGTGACCTTGGGCCAGTCACAGTTTCCGAGGTCTCAGGTGCTTCACATGCTAACTAAGACATTGGATTAGATGGCTTTTAAGGTCTCTTCTCTAAATCTATGATTTTTAAATCACAATGTACATTCTCTCTCCCTTCTTCCTCCTATTCTTCTTCCTCCCTCTCTCTCTCTCTCTCTCTCTCTTCTCTCTTCTCTCTCTCTCTCCTCTCTCCTCTCTCTCTCCTTCTCTCTCTCTCTCTCCCCACCTCTCTCTCTCCCTCCTCCCTTCCTTTACTCCCTTTCTCTCTTTCTCCCATCACATATATGCACAGTCATGAATTGGAGTTAACTGTTCTTGAGAAGTCATTATCTATGCAGTACTATGAAAATGTTCCTCTCTGGAACAAACCTTAGCCAAATGATAGATTTCAGTGATTCAGGCAACGATTAGCATTTGGTTGGAGTGTTATCATGCAAAATCTGTCAGCAAATTAGCCTAACGGTTCAGCTCCTCCATCGCTGGAACAGCTTTCTGTCTGTGGTGCGAACTTTCTCAGCAGCCTACTTGATATTAATATGACATTTCTGGTGTATCATGTAGGGAAACAAAGAAGCAATAGAGAGGTATCACTGGGATGTGAGGGGGGGTGCCCTACATTGTGTCGATGCGGGCAGAGCCCCAAGCAGCACTCTACCCACCCCCATCATTTTTTAGATAATTTTGGTCACAGCAAATCTAAAGTAAAACCGTGGCAGCTTACACATTGAATATTGATTATGACTAAACACAAATTACAATGGAAATATTCTCTATATTGTTTGTGCTTCATATATAGAATTATAATGAAGCATATACATGAAAGAACCACGAAATCCTCAGTATAGGAAACTCCTCCATTGACAGAGAGCCTAACCCCTCTGTGACTTAAGAGACAAGTCCAAAGGAATTGTCTGAAGGTCAGGGAGCTAGTGGCCTCGAAGGACTACTGGACTCCAGACCCAGTCTTTCTGGCTTCTTACCTGACTCCCGGCTCAATATTCTATCTGCTAATACATTCTACCACAGCTGATATTATTTGAATGGAAAAAATAAAATAAAATAAAATAAAACAGCCAATCGCCATCGATGTTGCACCACACATTCTTATATCCAGATTCAACTTTGCATTAATTAAACAAAGGCCTTCAAATTAATCCAAAATTAAAGTGCATGTCCCCTCCCTCCAACCTTGTATTCTCCTTCCATCTCCAAGTTAAGAATTAATCATAAAGACTTCAAACTTATGGGGCAGCTAGGTAGCATAGTGGACAGAGCACCAGACCTGAATCAAGAGGTCCTAGGTTCAAATCTGGCTTCAGATACTTCCTAGCTTTGTGACTCTGGGCAACTCACTTAACCCTGAATGCCTATCCCTTGCTGCTCTTATGTCTTAGAAGTAATACTAAGGGAGGCAGCTGGGTAGCTCAGTGGACTGAGAGCCAGGTCTAGAGATGGGAGGTCGTAGGTTCAAATCTGGCCTCAGATACCTCCCAGCTGTGTGACCCTGGGCAAGTCACTAAACCCCTGTTGCCTACCCTTACCACTTTTCCGCCTTGGAGCCAATACACAGTATTAATTCTGAGACGGAAGGTAAGGGTTTTTTTTAAAAAGTAATACTAAGACAGAAAGTAAGGGTTAAAAAAAAACTTCAACCTCAGAGGTGCCCACAAAAGAAGAGTAAATAAGTTACATATTACCAGTAAAGAAGGATGTAGAAGAAGCATACAGGATGACAACAGAGCAGTATCTAGCTGGAAAGGAAGGTAGACAATTATGTAACAAGTATAAGAAATAACAGCTGAATGTGCCCCCTGGCATCCACTAATATCAGGTTATCTAAAAATATTGGGGGGGGTGTCCTCTGGATGAATATGTAGGTAAAAGTCACACAAAATGAACAGACATGGATTACTTGCAAAATGCACCACTGGAAGGAATGCCCCCATGAATATTTTTTTACAAATCATATTTTTCCCTCAATTACATGTAAAACCTATTTTAACATTCATTCTTATTTTTTGAGTTTCAAATTCTCTCTCTCTTGCTTTTTTCCCCTTCCCAAAGATGATAAGCAATTTCATATAGATTTTACATGTGTAATCATGTAAAATAATTTCCACATCAGCCATTCTGCAGAAGAGATCTTAAACAAAAAAGAAAAAGAAAGTGAATGAATGTTCTGGTCTGCATTCATACTCTACCAGTTTCTTCTTGGGAGGTGAATGATATTGTTTATTTTGAATCTTTGGAGTTCTCTTGGATCATTGTATTACTGAGAATAGTTAGGTTATTCACATTTGTTCATTATGCAGTGTTGCCATTCCTGTGTACAATTTTCTTCTGGTTCTGCTCACTTCACTTTGCATCTGTTTATCTAAGTCTTTTTAGTTTTTTTCTGAAATCCTCCTGCTCGCCATTTCTTATAGCACAAGAATTTTCCATTATAATCGTGTACCATAACTTGTTCAGCTACTCTCCAGGCTATGAACAGCTCCTCAATTTCCAATTATTTGCTACCACAAAAAGCTGCTATAAATGCTTTTGAAAAAATAAGTCCTTTCTGCTTTTTTGGAATTCTATGAACTATAGATCTAGTAGTGATGGGCATAATTCCAAATTGCTCTTCAGAATGGTTGGATCAGATCACAACTCTACCAACAGTGCATTAACATCCCAATTTTCCCACATATCCCCCAACATTTGTCATTTTCCTTTTCTTTCACATTGGTCAACCTGATAGGTGTGAGGAGGTATCCTACCTACGTGTGTTTTAAGGGGTATCAAAGTATCTGCATAGTTATAATAAACATTGCCTCTATATTTACTCAAGTACCTACCAGTACACACTCACTTACAGTGTGGCTCTGTGGGTTGCTTCTATTATGCCTTAACTTGGACATCTCTCTAGGCCTTAGCATGACGGTTTTGGGGCAAAATAATGCTAAACCTAAACACTGAGTAGAACAAAGCCTCCTTCAACCTCCACTTTTTCCTGTTTATAATACATTTATCTTTTTAAAGAAATCTGGAGCCTTCACATTGCAAATTATTAGTGTTAACATGCTTTTATTAAGTATTTCTCTAAGGCTATACATTCCAGAGCAGGTGCCTACCTGAATCAGTGAAGGGAGTTTCCTTGGTGGGATATCCTTGAACAGATTAAATTATAGCTATGATAAAAACAAAAATAGTACTTAATATTTGCTGGGCTAGGTAGATGTATATAGGATGTAATCATTCATTCACTCTTTCAACAAGAACTTATAGATTCCTACTCTGTGCTAAGTACAGGGGATTCAAAAATACAAATACAATACAAGCTCGAAGGGCTTATATTTTAATTGGAGAGACAGGGAAGCCTATTATTATTATAACATTATTTATAAAATTATTGGGCAGTGAGGTGATGCAGTAGATAGTGTGTGAGACCTGGAGTCAGGAAGACTACTCTTCCTGAGTTCAAATCCAACTTCAGACACTTACAAGCTTTGTGACCCTGGACAGAGTCACTTAATCTTGTTTGCCCAAGTTTCCTCTTCTTTAAAATGAGCTAGAGAAAAAATGTCAAAACACTTTAGTTTCTTACAGAGAAAATCCCAAATGGGGTTACAGTTAGACCAACTGAAAAATGACTGAACAACAACAAAAATATAAAATTATTTGATGTGTATGTTATATATTTTATATGTATTATGTAATATACTTATTTTCTATAATTATTATCATAATAATGGTCATTGTTGGTTTGTTGTAGAGTGAAGGTGCCACTAGACTCTTAAAGATTCTTCTAGAAGAGTACGAGATCGGACCTACTAAACTCTGAAGGCTTCACGTATAGGTCCAGTGATTGAACACTTGCCTTTTGTCCAGGAAACAACCTAGCTAAATTCAGAGAAGTTCATCTCCAGTTTAGTCTCAAGGTCAGGAATTTTTCAGCTGTAGCAATATTTGAGAACCATCTCCTAAGACCTTAAGAAGAGAGAGAATAAGCATCTGCTCTTATAAAATGATAGATCTTTTCAGTATCCATGTTAGTTAATTATTATCCTTTCCTCACTACAACCCTGTGTGGTAGATAATGCAAGTATTATCATGGCCATTTTACTGATGAAAAAAATGAGATTATATCTGTTCAAAGTTCCATAGCCAAGATTGTCAGAGCATGGGTGACCCAAGTCTTCTGACTCTAAGGTTGACACTCTTTTGGCTATGTAACACATATTCTCCTAAACAGATAAAAAACAACATAGGTTAGCCCACAGTGTATCAAATGAGTAGTACCAGAGTTCAAGAAAAGAAAGAATTTCTAAGGGTCAAGGAAGCTGGGTAAAGTTACATGGAGGAAAGAGCTGAGTCTTAAAGGAAAGATATAATCAGATGGGGAATGACACTGCATTTTTTAAAATGGTCAATACAGAAAATTGTTTTACTGGATTATGCATATTTGTTACAAATTTTTCTTTTTTCTTTTTTTTCTAAGGAGAGGGGAAAGGTAAAAAGAAGAGAAAATAAATGTTCATTTAAAAAATACAATGAAAAAGAATTAAATGGGGAAGGGGTGGGAAGACAGGATGGTACAGAAATACAGTGAATTTCAGGAATATTGGGGAGAGCTATTTGATTACACTATTATTCTAGGAGAATGATGGAAAAGAATGAGAGGAAAGTGTGGGGAAGATGAGACTAGATTAACACAATTTTTTTTAACCCTTACCACTCTCTTCTGCCTTAGAAGGCTTTAGAAGGCAGAAGAGCGGTAAGGGTTAGGCAATGGGAATTAAGTGACTTGCCCAGGGTCATACAGCTAGGAAGTGTCTGAGACCAGATTTGAACCTAGGACCTCCTGTCTCTGCAGATGGCTCTCAATCCACTGAGCCACCCAGCTGCCCACAATACAATTTTTAAATTTTATACAATTAACACAAAATTTTAACTTTGGAAAAGATTCAAAGTCCACCTAATCTAAACCATATCTGAAAAAAAAAGTTCCCACTACAACTCACTCAATGATTAGTCATGCGAATTTTGCTTTAAAAATCCACCATAGGAAAATCAATCAATATACCTTTTTTAAATAAATTAAAATACAATTTAATTTAATAGAAATTAAAATAAATTTTACTTCCAACCATTAAGATGACCTTGGGCATCCAGAAAGCTTTTTTGGAAGAACTGGGGATTAGGAAACACATCTTGAGACATTCAAGAAACATTTTCTAGAGATCAACGAAATATATCTCAAGAATCAAGAAACATGATGTTCAAGCTAGCAGTAATGTCCAGAATCAGACACCTACCTTCCCCTCCCACACTTACCTTTCCAGTTTTATTTCACACGCTCCTCATTCAAGTCAAACTGGCCTGTTAGCTACTCCCATAAACAGCATTCCATCTTCCATTCCCATCACTTGGCATCAATTGCTCCATATGCTTGTGTTGTTAAGTCGTTCTAGTTAACGTCTAACTCTTCATGACCCCACTGGGGAGTTTTCTTGGCAAAGATACTGGAGTGGTTTGTCATTTTCTTCTTCAGCTCATTTTACAGATGAGTAAACAGAGGCAAGCAGGATAAAATGAGATCCCCAGGGTCACACAACTAGTGTGTGTCTGAGACCTGATTTCAAATCAGATCTTCCTGACTTTAAGTCCAAATTTTAAGTTGTACCACATTGGTTCAAATCTCACCTCTCTGTCACTTACTATTTCACTGACATTTGACAGGTGACCTCCTTTGATAACATACAGATGTCACTATGGGTAAGAATCCTGTCCAAATTTGGATGATCTGATCTCCTTCTTCCAGGTGCTTTTTGGAAGATATGGAAGTGTGACACTGCTATTGATGTCTGAAGTGGGGAGAGGAGGGCCAGTGGGGAGTCAGCACATGGCTGGGGCAGGTGCCCCAGTTCAAAGTACCCAAGGGATAGTACAGAATGCTCCATCACATTATCACATACTCATATTTCATTTCTAGATCTATGACACCCCTTCTCGCACCAAAAATAGGGATCTCAAAACTAGTGCCATAATTAGAAAGAATAACCTGTTTCCTTGATTAATTGCATATTGCAAGCAAAAGACGACGTAGGAGGTAATAATTTATGGTAGCAATTTAAGGTGACAGCAAGATTTTTGTCATAAACTTTCCATAGTTGTATGTCATAGATTTTGAAGAATATAGTACTTTATAAAGAAAAAAAGGAGATAAAACAAATATTGCAGCTCAGAGCTCATCTCAGCAAATGTTCATTCTTAGATCATCTGTTCTTCATTTCTTACGAGGTTTCACATTTTATTCCATCATATCTTGTGGCATACTTTATAAACAACAGCCTCACTTCAATTAAGCCTATTGCTGTATACTTTTCTAGTCAACAAATAAGCTCGTACACATTTTTTGTTGTTGTTTGTATTCAAAGATAATCTCCTGATGAAGCTGTTCTCTGTTTGTAGGGATGTCACCAAAACATGTAAAGCAGAGTTTTTTAACCTGGGATCCACAGATCCCAGGATAGATTTGGATAGATTGCAAAGGATTCATGAATTTAGATGGGAGGAAGGGAATTCCAGCTTTATTTCATTATCATTGCTTTCATTTGTAATGCTAGGTAGTTTATTTTTATGCATTTAAAATATCATTCTGAGAAAGAGTTCATAGAGTCTTCACCAGACTGACACAGGTGTCCATAATAACAAAAGCATGTAAAACTTCCTGATCTAGAATATGACTCACGAGTCTTCCTAACTGGACTTATGTGAAAGTCAACTTTTTGTCTGTGGACCCAGTTACTGGTTATAAAACCTGTCACACTACTTGCTCATGGCTTTGACTTTTTGCCTAATGAGTTACCAATGCATATCTTCAAATAGCCAAAGCATCATCTATTATCACCACGGCAAAATGACCTTCTAGCTGCTGCTATTTCCCAGAAAATTCCTCAGCTAGGCTCTCCCACAAAAGGCTATGTTCTCCAAATCCTTATTTGTCCCTACCTTCTTTGAAGAAATAGAAGACTATGGATGGGGAGCACTGAATATACTCTCAGCGTCAGTGAATAAGTTGGTTTATTTTGCTTTTCGCTGAACTGATTTTTTTCTTTATTATTTATTGTCTTTTATTCTTCTGTTACAAGGAAGGACTATAATCAAAAATGAAGATTGGCCAACATGACAGAAAAGGAAAGTGATAAATGTTGGAGGGGTTGTGGCAAAATTGGGACATTAATGTATTGCTGGTGGAGTTGTGAATTGATCCAACCATTCTGGATGTCAATTTGAAACTATGCCCAAAGGGCATTAAAAGACTGTCTGCCCTTTGATCCGGCCATACCTCTGCTAGGTTTATATCCCCAAGAAATCATAGGGGAAAAGACTTGTACAAAAATATTTATAGCCTCACTCTCTATGGTGGCAACAAATTGAAAAATGAGGGGATATCCTTCAATTGGGGAATGGCTGAACAAATTGTAGTATCTGATGGTGATGGAATACTATTGTGCTCAAAGGAATAAAGAACTGGAGGAATTCCATGTGAATTGGAACTACTTCCAGCAATTGATGCAGAGTGAAAGGAGGAGAACAAGGAGAACATTGTACACTGTGGCACAGTCAAATGTAATGGACTTCTCTACTAGCAGCAATGCAATTTCTTATGAGAAAGAACACTACCCACATCCAGAGGAAGAACTGTAGGAGCAGAAACACAGAAGAAAAACAACTGCTTGATCATATAGGTCTATGGGGATATGATTGGGGATGTCATGTCAACTCTAAACAATCACCCTAGTGCAAATACCAATAATATTGAAATAGGTCTTGATAAATGACACACGTAAAACTCAGTGGAATTGCTCCTTGGCTATTGGAGGGGAAAATCTATGGATTCTGCATTTGGACCCCACGGGAAGAAACTTTGGCCTGGAGACTCCACATTCTAGTGAAAAGAGCACCCTGGACTTGAAATCAAAAGAAATGTGGACTCAAATTCCAGCTTCAAAATCTGTTGCTGCCTGTGTGAACATAGGTAAGTCATTTAATCCCTTCATGACTCAGAGTCCTTTGTAAAATGGAGGTAACAGTGCTTGCACTACTAATTTCAGGAAATTGTGATAGGAAAGGTTCTTTTTCCACCTTCCCCCATTATTCTAGCTGGTTATCAGGATCAGGATGTAGGCAGAGTCAGAATCAAGAAATATTTATTAAGAGCCTACTATACGAAGGCCACTGTGCCAAACACCAGTGATATACAGAAAGGCATAAGGTAGTCCCTGATGTCAAGGAACTCATAGTCTAATGGCTAGAGTGTGGGGCAGGGGACAATACATAAACTGAAAAATCAAGGCATGTTGTTACACTTGTGCCCTCAGCAGATGGGAAGCCCTGCTGGTGGTTTCAGGGCAGAAAGGAGTTCTTGTTAGTCCCAGTTCCAAGATGAGGAAGCAGCACTAGTTGAGGTTGCAGGAGAGGGTGGGGGGGCTGGTCACAGTCCCAGGGCCAGGAGGAACGCTGATGCTAATGCCTAAAAGAGAACATGGTTCCTTCCTCAGTGTAGATCAGAGAAAAGACTGGAAGACCAGTGACCCCACTTCACCTCAGATTGTACCCCCAAAAACCTGCATGTCTCCAGAGCTAGCTCTGAAAACCTTAGCCTAGCATGAACAATACAATGCTCCAGCCTGACTCACAGGGCTGGGAACTAGGAATGTGAAACCTGGGTAGCACCATGTCCCTTGGAAGGGATGATGGCTAGGATGATGATTCCTTTGTTTCTGAGTGAAATTCAATGGTCTCATGTCTGTCCAGTGTAAGGGTTAAATTAAGGAGTTCAACAAAATGAGGAGAGCAGTTTAACAGGAACTTTGTTTAATTTAAGAAAGAAATACAGAGAAAAAGATAGAAAAGAAGAAAGAGAGATGATTAATCTGATTCCCTATAAATATACCTAAAATTCCTAATACTACCTAAAATTTCCTAAAACTATCTCTGTCTTCTCATGACAGGTTCTTTTGCCTGGCACACCAGGCCTATCTATCCTACTCTATCTATAAATTATTCACTAACTCCCTAAAATAATAGACAGCCACCACTCACTCACTCCTTCAATCAGTTTTCTATAGCAGCCCAACTGTCAGCAGCCAACTGCCAGGAGATCCTTGCCTATGAGACAGACCTCCTGCTCTCTCAAGATCCCAGAGGCAAAAGATCCTTTTCCTCAGTGGCTGCTTCCTTTCTCTCCTCACTGACCAACTGTCCCCCCTCACTTCCTGTCCGAAGGCAGGCTACTTCCTCTCCTCAGTCCTGGTCTCCCTGGTAGCAGAATCTTCAGCTCTGGCTCACTGACTCCTGTCAGTTCTCATCTACTTAGAAATCCTGCTCTCTAGCCTCTTAAGGAGACAGAGGGAGAGATTAAGAAAATCCCTTCAACATCAGCCTTAGGCAAACCAGTAAAGTAGGTACAGGATACCTTTAGCAACATACCTTCTCACACACCTCCCCTCTTTTCCCATCTCACCAGAAGTGCTAAGTGTTTTTAATATAATCTTGCCAGTCTTACCTTCCCACCATCAAGTGGTACCCCCGCACAGTCTCAACCTTCCTTCCCCTGGCAGAAACCAATGTTTGAGTTCAATTATTTGTCAAATCCCCCTTTCCTCCTAAAATCTTGCTTGTCCTTCGTGGAGTCCTATCAATGCTTTCTGCTTAGGGACAAAAGATCCTGAATCTTATCGATGAATCTGATTCTTAGTTGCCTATGTAGTTCTCCAACCAAGTCATCTCTTTGGAGGTTAACGCAGTCTTAAACCAAAGGATGACAAGATCATAGATCCAGGAGTAGAAGGGACTTTAGAAAGTCCTCATTTTTCAGAGATGGACATTGAGGCCCAGAGAAGTGATGTGAGTCTTCCAATTCCAAAGCAGTAATATGTCAGAGGCTCAGATTCTTGGAATATAAAGCTGGTATTCTTTTCAATGTACCAATAATGCCAAGACTCCACTGAATGGCTAGAATGCTGCATTGCTGCATTTAGATCAGTTATATCTGAGTTTAGGTTCTGATGCTTCCTAGACTTATGGTCAAGAGTAAATCCCTACATCTGACTGATCTAATTTACTATAGAAATGGGAGAAATAATCTCTAGATTATAAGTTACTATAAAGCTCAAATGGCATAATTTATATTAGGTGTTTTGCAAACTTTAAAGCACTCCATTAATGTTCCTTATCAACATAATAATGAGCATTTCTGATTTCATAGTTTGCCAGTAAGGAAGCCATTTGTGAACAGATCATTTTAGATCTACAACCACCTATCCCACTACAGATCAGAGCTACATAAATCAATCATTCAGCCATCTTGCAGCATAACATAGTTTGCTTGTTTGTTTTTTTTTTTTAAACTAGATTTGAAGTCAGAAGACTTATGGGTTCAAAATCAGACTCTACCCAGACTTTGCAGCCTTGGGAAAGTCATTACTCCTCTTTGGATCTTGGCTTTCCCAAATGAAAAAATGAGGATAAGGATAGTGATATAATTTGGAGTGTCCTTTCCAGGTCTAAATCCTTTGATTCTATTTAATTCAGGTTTGGAATATCAGAATTTCAGAGTTTGAAGAATTTGTATAGGTCAACTATTCGAACTCTACCTGACCTAAAAATTACAGGTGCAGAAGTTCTTCATATTTTTGTGTGTGTATTGTGTGTGATAGTCCCCTTTGGAAATCTGGTGATGCCTATGGATTCTTTCTCTGAACAATTTTGTTAAATACTTACAATAAAAGGCAACCATAATAATATTTAGAATGATAAAAATATTTTAAAACTATGAAACTCTTTTTAAAAATCAATTTCTGGAGCCCTACAAGTGACTATCCTTTTGCTTAAAGATCACTGCTCTCCCCCCCCCCCACCTATGAGTTAGTCAGTCACTCAGTCAAGAAGTATTTTAATGCTTACTAAGTGTCAGGCAATATGCTAAGTTCTGGGGATTCAGATAAAGAGGAAAGAGAGAATATTCCACTTCTAGAGAACCCTAACTGGTGAGAGATTTTCTTCAGATGGTCAACCTAAATTTACCTCTTTGTCACTTCAACCCATTGTTGGTATTCTATTCTCCAAGTCCAAATGGAACAATAGCCCTTCAGCTCCTTGAAGATAGCTGTCATAACCCAGAGTCTTCTGTCTCCAGGCTAAAATGTTACTATTTCATGAATGACCATCTCCAAGGTTCTGTTCCCATTGGCCAGTGAAGACTCCCATTAAAAGCCTGAGTTCTGTAACCCTCACAGACTGGGACTATCTGGCATATGATTGACTCATCAGGAGAGTAGATGAGCTACCATCTAGTAGCTCTTCTTTAAGGTCCCTAAAAATTCAACAATGGTGAGAGCTTCCCAAACAGAGGGAAAGTTAGGATGATCATTTTTTTTCTCTCTAGTCCATCTCCTCCATTCCCCACCCCCATCACCATTCCACTCCCAGAAGCCTGAGATAAAAGTCTATGAAAAGGGAAAGGAGATGGCTCAGTGGATAGAGAGCCAGTCCTAGAGATAGGTGGTCCTGGGTTCAATCCTGGCCTCAGACACATCCTAGCTATGAGACCCTGGGCAAGTCACTTAACCTCAAGTGCCTAGCCCTTACCACCACTCTCCTGCCTTGGAACCAATATTCAGTGTTGAATGTAAGACAGAAAGTATTTTTTAAAATAAGTAAATAAATAAAATTTTAAACCCTTACCTTCCATCTTAGAATCAATTATGGGTATTGGTTCCAAGGCAGAAGAGTAGTAAGGGCTAGGCAATGGGGGTCAAGTGACTTGCCCAGGGTCACACAGCTAGAAAGTGTCTGCGACAAGATTTGAACCCAGGATCTCCCATCTTTGGGCCTGGCTCTCAATCTACTGAGCCGCCCAGCTGCCCCTTAAATAAGCAATTGTTTAATTTATAATTTATATTATAATTTATAATTACTTTATAAAATTGATAATTTATACAAATAAATTTATAAAATGATAATGATACATCATATATATAATATATAACTATAATAAAATATAAATATAATAATAATAAATGTAAATAAACTTATAAAAAATAATATAATTTATAAAAAATAAAGTGTATGGGTACAGGAGGAGGGAGGGAACAGAGCATGAATCATGTAACCATGGGAAAATATTCTAAATAAATTGGGGAAAAAAGTGTATGGGTAGCTGGCAATGTATCTCTGCAAGGTTTTCTCCTTCCCCTGGCAAACATAGGCATGAAGAAGACAGTACTGGTGGTTTCTTTACCCCAAGCAGACTGAAGTGTGTACATAAGCAATTTTGACAATGTTTTCTCAAGCAGAGAATCTGTATTCATGCACGTTTGAAACTTTGGTGTGTAACTAATCAGCATCAGTTCATGGTAAATTCTTGCATGATAAAGAGCCCAGAGCAGAAATTCTACCCTACTATCCAAGAAATGAGTTCCTGAGGATGAAATGCTTCTAGAATTTATCCACACACACCGAAGTTTAATCTTCAGTGTTTTCAATAGGACAGGCTTGAAACAAAAAGAAAGTAATGCTAATATTCAAAATATGACTTGGAAATAAACTACGCAGGAAGGAAAGGAAACTTTAAATTCTCACATTAATAAAAAAGTTGAGGGATAATTAAAGGAGGAGAATATCCTGGAGGTAGATGCAGTCTGGAGCCTGTTAGCATGTTATGGAGGCCATTAGTTAAATGAGTCTGCCAGAAATGTCAGGGGAAAAAAAATAGAGTCCATTTTTTCTAGTTGTTTTGTTGAGTCAGCTGTGTTTGCCTTGTGGTGCTATGGAGACTTGGCCAATTATTGGACTTCTGTCTTTGTGAACCACTTTGACTCAAGTCAATTCAACATGCATTTATTAAACACCATCTAGGGTCAAAGCGCTCCCAATGTAGAAGACCGCTCTTCTTTCCAAGGCCAGCCTATCACATCCATCCTTTAGGGGTTTTCTGGGAATATTCTTATCCATCAACTCAAGCCCCATCCACCATGGATTGTGCTCTCCTCATAATTAGACAACAGCATCCTAGCTCCTTTTAGCCATCTTTTAGCCATCAATTACCTTTGACAAAAAAGACATTTACTTCAAACATTCAGACAGAACAAACAATCACCCCAGCAGTTTGACAACACACTCTTAGCTCAGTTCCTGTATAACATTTGTGCCGACACCTTCACATCCAGATGCCAGATGTGTCCTCTTCTTAGCTTCCACCTGAGTCTAGAAGATTACATGAAGCTTCTCAAAACGTTAGTGCTGAGATTGCTACAGAACCTGGTCTTTCTAGGTCACTGGAGCCCTTTCTTGATGTTTCTAAAATCACAAGGTTGCCTGCTCTAATATTCTTCACAAAACAAAACAAAACAAAACAAAACAAAAACGAAAACAAAAAAAGGACCAATCACTGATGCTACAAAACATGATTTTAATCAATATATTTTAAGACTCAAATACCTCTTGGTAAAGAATTCTATAGGAGCAAAGGATAGAGCTGGAAAAAGGATAGGGCTTTAGAGATCATCATAACACTGGACTTTTTAGCTTAGAAACCTGAGAACCAGTTGTGTAAAGTCATTTGCTCAAAGCCACAAGTTCTTTGCCTAAAGTCAGAGAGACATTCCAGAGTTCAAATCTGGCCTCAGAAACTTAGGAACTGTGTGACCCTGGGCAAGTCACTTAACTTTGTCTCAGTTTCCTCATCTGTAAGATGAGTTAGAGTTAGGTATGTTAGATTGTGTTACCATCTTATGTTAGTTTGGTTTGTTGTGCTACTATCCTGAAACACATTTCTTCTTCATACCTTGTTCTACTAAATACCAAAAATCTGTCATACAAAGCAGAAAGTCATAGTTTCTTTAGTAGACATATTTAAATATATACAGCGATCCCTCACCTATCGTGGGAGTTACATTCCAGAGACCCCCACAATAGGTGAAAATCTGTGAAGTAGCAGCCTATATTTATTTTATTATTTATATCTATTTTAAGATTTTATAAACCCTTCTCATTCTCCTATAAACCTTTTCCACGCTCTTATAACCTACAGCCAATCAGCACCCAGGATACACAGCGCTGTGGTTGGTCACCTTTCATTCCATCAGCCAATAGTGTGCCACAATAAGTGTAACTCCCCAATATAGAATTCAATTTTTTTTAAAAACCCAGGATACAATGAAGCAAGGATAAGTGAATCATGATATGGCAAGAGACAACTGCATGTACAAGTATATATACTTATATAGTATACAAACTTCAAAAGAATTTTCTTAAATGAGATACTCTAGAACTTAATGAATAAGTCCATTTTTTTCTTATCCATACTGTTCATTATTTCCCAAACCTCTCTTTGGGTTTGTTCAAACATATCCCAACCTCTCTCCCAGCCTCCATTCCTTCAGGGTGACTGTTTTAATAATGGTATGACAGATCCACATTTCCTTGACACAATTTTTCTCCCTCCATCCAAATCATGGAGAGTCTTTACCTAAAAACAGACAAAATTGTCCCATAGTTTGACCAACTTCGGTTTCTCTGAAATCGATGCCTTCCCCACTCCCAATCAATAAGAGGTAGGTCTGGCACAAAGAAGCTCCCGGAGCCAGTTTGGCCCTAGCTTTGTTAGAATGGGTTCCTAGTTATTTAGGGGCAGAAAAAGTTCCAACTATGTGGAATCTGGGCATCTCTGACTTGCTGGAATTTGCAATACCTTGATGACCTACTGACCAGCCCATTTCCAGATGGAAATCCAGAGAAATTAAGATCTACTGTAACTTTGTGGCATGTTCTTGCTGTGTTAGAGCAAAGAAAACATCTTTTGTTAAATTTTCAATGACTTGTGTGTCTCATCTCTTCCCATCATTGATTATGAAGGTGCTGGCATTAAAGCCATGCCTCTGACGAGCTGACTTTTGACAACTCCCATCATCACATTAGTCACCCTTATTTGGAAAGGGCACACACAGACAGTATCAGAGTATTGTCAGGGGTGCCAGAGTGTTTTGCCTACTACGATGGCTTTCTATTTTACTGACTCATCTATGTTTATGTTATTTCTTCCCAGTAGTAAATAAGTTCCTTAAGAGAATGAACTGCTTCATCTTTGTCTTTTTTATTCATAAATCCTTGTAGGGTGCCTAGCACATAGTGAGGATTTTAAAAAATTTAAAAGTGCTTTGCACTTATTGAATGAAGTACTGGAGATTGTAAATGTTCATTTAATTTAATTTAACAAAGAAGTAAATAAAGAAAGCTTGAGATGTTGCATTTGTCATGTCACCAAAGGCAATTCAGAAAACATCATCTCATGAGACACTTGGCCATCGAATTAGAATGCTTATGAATTTTTAAAAAATCAACATAAAGATAGTTGCACTTTATATAATCTGTTGCAGAGGATGAAAAAGTAGAAAAATTCCACAAATTACTGGATTAGCAACTCAAAATTAAATCAACATATGTTTTAATATTGGTGAGCTAAATATATAGGTGAGCATAGGAGAAAATATGTTGAAAAACTTAGTTCATGAGTAAAAAATATGACGAGTCAACTATTTAAAAATTATAAAGACCTCAAGTTTCTCCTGGAATGAAGGTTCATCTTTTTTTTTTTCCCAAACCCTTACCTTCTGTCTCAGAATTGATACTAAATATCAATTGCAAGGCAGAAAAGTGGTAAGGGTTAGGAAATTAGGAAGTGACTTGCCCAGGAACACACAGCTAAGAAATGTCTAGACCAAATTTAAACCTCCCATCTCCAGGCCCAACATGCTGTGTTACATACTAATTGTGTTAACAATGGTGAAGTCATTTAATCACAATATTCAGGCAGCTCTCCAAGACTAAAGTTGAAGGACAGTTATTGATCCATATCTATTAAAGGAATTTCCCCATTTAGAATTCTATACACAAATGAAATCACAGATTTAGGCAAAGAAAAATTATCGCAGTGATAATGTCAAATGATGTCATGAAATATCACAATCTCTAAAGAAATGAAGTTTCTGATCACCCAAATGGCAAAGGAGAGACATAGGATGGGCATGAAGAGGATACAATATCTGACAAAAGAAATATTTGTACAAATGTGATACAACGGGCATCAGAATAAAGAAATCAAGACCAAAAAGAGCCTATATTACTCATATTGAAAAATACAAATAATCTGTTGACAATACATACAACAGACAAAACATATACTTATTAAGTGCTTTCTACATGCAATTAAATGGCCCAAATGCCTGGGCCTGGAGTCAGGAAGACTCATCTTCCTAAATTAAATTCTGGCCTCAGACATTTACTATGTATGTGTCCCTGGGCAAGTCACTTAACCCTATTTGCCTCAGTCTCCTCATGTGTAAAATGAGCTAGAGTAGGAAAGAGCAAGCCACGTCAGTATCTTTGCCAAGAAAACCTCAAATGGGCTCACAAAGAGTTGGACATGACGGAAATGACTGACCAACAAAAACGATAATAAATGCTATGTAGCAGGTACATTAATAAGCACTGGGGATACAAATACAAGGAAAAATAAATTCAGGTCCAGCTTATATTCTAATTAGGAAGAGGACATACAAATTAGATTGAAAGTCAGAGAATGAGTGAAGAAGGAGAAAAGAGGAAACTGCTGAAAGTACCCAGAGGTAAAGTTACCAAATTCAGACAATCAGAAGCAAAGCTGGGAGGAGAATGAAAGATGGATGACCAGAGCTCCTCTCCAAAATGGTGATCCTAGGAGAAGCTCACTAATGGAAGAAGGGGGCTGCTATGATGTTAAGTGGGAAAATGGTTACTTTATCCACACAAAGTTGAGACCCAAGGGAGATGCCTAGTACATTGTATGAAATCTTTCTAGGGATAATTTATGGCAGGACAAGGGCAAAAGTCACCCAGTATGAGAAGGGACAAATGAGTTGCTTTTTGCGTCTTTGGAGGAAGTTCCCACATTGAAAAGATTCAAGCTGTATCCAAGTATTGCGATATTTTTACAAAAATGCATTCCTTTCGACTCATCCCACTGAAACTTATCTTCCACTTTTCTGCCTTTTAGACAACCTCATTAAATTTTCTGGTGGCTTATTTTCATCCACTTTCAATTTCTTGTCCCAAAATAGATCAATGTCATTAGAATATTGGAGTACTTATAGTACAAATTGGTTCTAGACCACTGAAAAGGACTGCTGATAAAATCTCTACCCTTCACAAATGGGTGGTGTCAGAACTAAAATCAGGAAGACTCATCTTCTTCAGTTCAAATCTGATTTACTAGCTATATGACATTGGGCAGGTCACTTAATCCTATTTGTCTCAGTTTCCTCAAGTGTAAAATGAACTGGAGAAGGAATTAGCAAACCACTCCAGCATCTTTGCCCAGAAAGGAAGGTCACATGGTCATTAAGAATTGGACTTGAATGAACAATAACAATATACTTGCCCAAGTGCATGTTAATCTGGCAGAAGAGCATGAAACAACTTTATATTTGGTGATCATATCAGTATCTTGGTAAAATGATGTTCTCATCATTTGAATCTCCTATGCTTTTGTGCTTCTATTGATGGATAAAATGTTGAAATCTAGAGCCAAGACTTCTCACAGATCTCTTATAAATTGGTCAAATCCTTCATGTTTTTGATGTGAAAATGCTAAATATTCAAAGTTCGTATATGGGATTTTATTTTGAGGCGCAGTAATTTTCAGACATTTTGATGAGTGCATCATCTCTCCTATGTTCCCTTTGCAAAAAATAAGTAGTGACACTCTGCCGTCTCTTAACATCATTCTGCACAACTCTGGGTTTATGGGGCAGGGGTATAGGATCAAAGATTTGGAGTAAGAAAATACCTTAGAGGTTATCTAATCTAATGCTCTCACTTTATAAATGTGGAAACCAAGATTCAGAGAGGTTAAGTCTTCCTCATTCCAGGGCCAGCACTCTATCCATTGAACCACTTACTTTTCTCTTGGGAAACGATAGGGATTTTATTACTAATTCTTCTGTTCAATGGTTTAGAGGTCAATTTGCACCATAAGTACCCCAATTTTCTAATGACATTAAGCCATTTTGGGACAAGAAATTGAAAGCTGCTGAAAATAAATGAGCAGAGAATCCAATGATGTTGTTTAAGAAGACAGAAAAGTAGAGGATGAGTTTCAATGGAGAGAAAGAATGCATTTTTGTAAAAATACCTTAATACAGATGATCCGTTGATTTCAGTGTATTATTGAGGTCATCATACCAATTCTCCTCAGACTAAATGTTCTCTTGTGTTCTCTGTAAATCTCAGAGTTAAAAATATATTGAAGTCTTTTTGTTGCACATGTGTAATGTTATTCAATCCTAATTCCATATTATTATCTATTTGCTCTATTATTGAGTTCTCTATACCCTGGACACTCCCTCTACCACTCAGATTTAACAAGTATATCCCCAATGCAATCACAATTAGGATCATCTTGGTGTGGATAGAATATCACCCTCAAAACAAGAATGTGCATATTCAACCCCTGTCTTTGACACATACTGGCTATATTAGCCTCACTTCTTCACTTCTCAGGACTTTGGGCAACAGGATAAGATCACAAGTTTCAGAAAAGGTACTACCTTGCCATGGTAGAGGGAGTTTCTTCACCTGGGAATTCCCTGTGCCAGTGAAATAAAGGTCTAGTATCTCTACTTTAAGTAAAATCCATCCTCAGTTTTCACAAGGGAAACATTCTGTGCCTCCCTTAGCTAGTCCCATTTCAACACATCCATGCTGACACTCTCCTAGACATTTCCCATGAGCCAGTTATGCAGCCAGACTACAAACTTGATAGCTCTCTCCTAGCCACTTTCTCTGTCCATAGTTCTAAGGCAAAAGAGTATTGCTTCCTTCCCCTATTTCATTTCATGCTCCATGTGACTTCCCTTTCCCAAGCCCCTCTGATTTGGTGGACTCTGATCTCAGTCTAGATAAAGGCAGATATTCTGAGCACTAGAAGTCCCCACTCATTCTTTATAATGGCTGCACAGTACCAGTAGAGCATCTCTGAGAATGGTTGGGTAGACTCTATCTAATATAACCTCAGAGAGACACAGTTCAGAGGTTCAGATGTAAGATTCTTTGCTTTAAAATCCAAGGGTTGTCTTAGAGTGCCAAAAACAAAGGCACAGGGTAGTGTTACATTTTCACAACTATTTACAACAAAACACTAATTCTAATAATATGCACTTTTTCTAATGTAAAACCAAAAAATTCAGTAGACAAAAAAAATTGGCAACATGAAAAATAGTTTTTTTCACTAGTAAATCCCTAGAATTCTGTGATCTTTTGTGCTAACATCTCAATTAATTTTAGATAGTTTTCTTAACATAAGACCTATAGTACCATAAATACTGTATAGCAATTAAAATTCTTAAAATTAAAATATTTTTTTAACCTGAACCTTACAGTGTGTCATCTGGTGGTATGCGGGCAATATAGTGTACACTATATTGCTCTCAATCTCTCTACCTTGGTGACCCTTTGAAAACCAAAAGAGAGGTTGCTAGACCTTTAGGTACCACTGTCAAAAGACAGAGACTTGTGAGGTCTCAACATCATCACCAACACTCTGCCCTTCATGGCTGGTGGATGGTCCTGGAGATAGTGAAGTATACACCAGCTTGAAAAAAATATATCAGTGACATTTGCTTCATGCACCAATTCATTAACACCAAACAAGCGGCAGACAATGTCTGCAGACACTACAGCAGGAATTTTATATAACTTTATTTTCTCACTAAGTTGCATCACTGACTTTGCACACTTGGACTTACAGCCCCCAAAATTATACTATGTTTTGGTGGCATAATTACGACACAAAACTTGAGTTTTGTAGGTAAACAATAAAAATACACAATGAAAACATGGGGAGCTTTTTTCAACAGTGAGGTGAACAAGACTGGTAAAGCCCTAGTAGGAAACCAGTCACTCCAGAAACTGGGAGACCTAGTGACTCTTTCACTTTTTTCTCTACAGCCTATGGCTACAAATGTGTACAATTGTCAAGACAAACATGAAAATAGTATTATTAATAAAATAATAAGAATTCTTGAAAGCACAAAAATACATGAATGTTGAGAATGACTAGATTTACTATTTCATTATTATTACAAGGATAATAAAATAGACAGAATTGAAAACCTGAAGAATGAGTCAATAATCCACCGACTTTATTTCTCAATCTTCTTTATAAATGTGTTTCTTGCCTACTTTGATCACAGAATCACAGATATGGAAGGGTCCTCAGAGTTCAGCCTCTATGTCATCCATAGCAATAGGTCTTCTAACAACATCTTGAAAGCTCTCAGGGAAGGAAAAACCACCAACTTCCCTAGGCAGCCTAATCTGTTTTGGGGCAACTTTGTCAACTAGAAAGTTTTTCATACATTAAGTCCAAATTTGCCTCTTTGCAACTAAGTCCAACTAGTCAAATGATTCTCAATATATATTATCATCTAATTCATATTTCTCTAATCTGTTCACAACACCACGAGGCACTTGGTCAATTGTTGTTGTTTTCAGTCATGTCTGACTCTTTTTGACTTCATTTGATGTTTTCTTAGCAAAGATATTGGAGTGGTTTGTCATTTCCTTCTCCAGCTAATTTTACACACAAGGAAACTGAAGAAAATAGAGGTAAGTAACTTACTCAGGATAACACAGCTAATTAGTATCTGAGGTCAGATTTGAAGTAGGAAAATGAGTCTTCCTGACCTTGTGTCCCACACTCACAATGTACCAAGTAGCTGTCCACCAATCAAACTACCAAAGAATTATTTTATACAGCTAGAAAAAGTAAAGGGAAAATTCATCTGGAAGAACAAAAGGTCAAGAATATCAAGAAAATCAACACAACTCAGAGGTACCATTTCACACCTATCAGATTGACTAACATGACAATAAAGGAAAAAAGAAATCCTGGAGGGGATGCAGAAAAATAGGGATCATAATACACTGTTAGTGGAGTTGTAAATTGTCATAACCATTTTGGAGAAGAATTGAAACTATGGTTGGCTCTAAAACTGAACTTCGATCTAGCAAGAACACTACCGTCTATATCCCAAAGAAATTGAAGAAAAATAGAAAAGCCCTTAATGTATAAAACATTTATGGTGACTTTTTTGTAGTAGTAAAGAATTGGAATTTATGGGGCTATCCATCAATTGGAGAATTGCTGAAAAATTGCTGGCATATGATTGTGATAAAATAGCTATGAGAAATAACAAAGGGGATAGGTTCAGAAAAACCTAGGAAGACTTACATAAACCAATGCAAAGTAAAGTGAACAGAACCAGAAGAATGATGATTAACTTTGAAAGACTTAGCTACTCTGATCAAGACAATGTTCCACAATTCTAAAATACTTATGATAAAAAATACCATCCACCTTCATGGAAAGAACTGATGAACTCTGAGTGCAGATTGAAGCATTTTTTCACTTTATTTTCTTGGGTTTTTTTGCAACATAGTTAATATGTAAATATGTTTTTCATGACTTTGCATGTATAATGTGAATATTGCTTCACTTCTGAATGGATGGAAATAGTGTTGGAAGTAGTAAGAGAATTGAAAATTCAAAAAAATATTTAATGAGTGTGAAAATATTTTAAATTTAAAAATAGATAAAATAAAAAGAAATGAGATTGTTCTGTCATCATCTATTGATGAAGAAGCCATGATAGCTCTCAATAATCAAAATTAATGGCAGCTTGGAGGGAAGTCTCTAATGAAATGACCCTAGCACCTGGTCTTAGCCCTTTTTAGTTCAAGATTTTTACCTTTAAAGGCATTTGTGATAGGTTCATTATATTTGCAAATGGTATAAAAACAAGCCATAAGATTTGGATGCAAGTCTAGACTTGGTTATTAACTATCTTGTGTGATCTTGGGTCCCGGAAGTCCCATAAGAGGTATATTTCAACTCTATGATTATGTTGTCCTTCTTCAGTCATTCAGTCATGTTTGACTCTTCATGATCCAGGATGGGGTTTTCTTAGCAAAGATACTGGAGTAGTTGGCCATGCCCTTCTCCAGTGTATTAAAGCAAGGTTAGGTGATTTGCCCAGAGTTATGTAGCTAGGGAGTGTCTAAGGCTGTATTTGAATTCAAAACTTCCTGACTTTATCCACTGAGCCATCTATGATTATACCATTATCTATAGATCCAATTGTTTTCCTGAGTCTCTGGACCTTCAAGACTCTATCTTTGTGTCTATCTTCCCATAGCCATGTCAACATTTAAATGTTCATTTCTTGTGATTTTTGCCAATCTGATGAATATAAAGAAAAACCTTATATTTCTCTTTGTCATTTTTCTTCTTTTTTATTTTGGGGCATCTCTTCATATGGTTGCTAATAGTTGGCATTTCTTCCTTTGAAAACTGTCTCCTTCATGTGCTTTGGCCATTTTTCAAATGGGGAATAGTAATCTTTGTGGTGGAGAAAAATGATAACTAGAAACAAAAGTGGGTGGTTGTCAGCTGGAGAATGTCTAAGCAAACTATGATATGTGGATATAATTGAATATTGTTATACTGCAAGAAATATAAAATGTGAAAAATTCAGAGAAACTAGAGAAAATTTGTTAGCATTTCATACAAACCAAAATAAACAGAACCAAGAACATCATTTACATAATGACCACTATAATATAAAGGCTGAAAACAATTAGAACACAGATAAATACAACTAATTGTGATTTCAAAGGACTAATGGTGAAAAATATCTCTCTCACTTCAATGGAAATGTGAAGAGTAGCTGCAACTAGGTGAATAGAGAGGCCTCCTGGGTTCAAATCTGGCCTCAGACACTTCCTAACTATGTGACCCTGAGCAAGTCACTTCACCCTGACTACCTGGCCCTTACCATTCTTCTACCTTGGAAATAATATTTAGTATCAATTCTAAGACAGAAGGTGAGGGATGTTGGGTTTTTTTTTAAAGCAAAAGAGAAGATCTTTGAGTTTAGAATAAAGTATAGGTGGTCAAATGTGGCCAATGTATTAATTCACTTTAATAAATTCTACTTATCTATTATAAGTACAAAAGAAATTGGGTATTGGGAAGTGAATAGAAAAAAAATTTAAGCATCACAAAGTCATGTATCAAAAAGAAAAAGGAAACTCCAAAATTCCTACATGTAAAATAATGCAGTTGAGTTTGAGAATCTCTAAAACCAGTTCCAGAGCAGCCAGATGCCACAATAGAGTGTTGGACTTGAGTTCAAATTTCACATCAGACATTTACTAGCTGTGTGAGTCTGGGCAAGTACTTAACCCTGTTTACCTCATTTTCCTCATATATAAAATGATCTGAAAAAGAAATAGCAAATCACTCCAATATTTTTTATACCCTTACCTTCCATCTTAAAATCAATGCCGTGTATTTGTTCCAAGGCAGAAGAGCAGCAAAGCCTAGCCAGTGGGGATCAAGTGACTTGCCCAGGGACACAAAGCTAGAGGTCAAATTTGAACCCGGGACTTCCCATCTCTATGCCTGGCTCTCAATCCCCTGAGCCACTTAGCTACACCTCCCCCCTCCCATATCTTTGCCAAGAAAACCCCAGATGGGATCACAAAGTTTCAAAAAGGCTGTATATTGTCACCTTATTTATTTATTTAGTTTCTATTACAGAGTACCTAAATCCCAGGCTGGATGAATCAAATGCTGGAGTTAAAGTTGCTGGGAGAATCTCAAATATGCAGACAATGGCAGAAAGTAGAGAATTAAGAAGCCTCTTGATGAAAGAAGAAAGTGTAAAAGCTAGCTTGAAGCTCAACATAAAAAGACCAAAACACTAAGATCTCAGCAACTTGTCCATCAGTTCTTGACAAACAGAGGGAGAAGAAAAGGAAGCAGAGACATCCCCTTGCCAACAAATGTCTGTATCGTCAAAGCTATAGTTTTTCCCAATAGCAATATATGACCGTGACGGTTGGACTATCAGGAAAGTTGAGGAGCATCACAGAAGTGGTATTTTTTTAATTGTAGTGCCAGAGAAGACTTTTGAGAGTCCCTTGGACAACATGGAGAGCAAATCAGTTACTACTTAAAGAAATTAATTCAATGCTATTTGCTACCAAGCCAAATGCTGAGGACTCATTGGAAAAAAATTCTCATGTTGGGAAAGATTGAAGAGAAAAAGATAAGGGGA
The DNA here is from genome assembly GCF_016433145.1 of Gracilinanus agilis. NCBI lineage: Eukaryota > Metazoa > Chordata > Mammalia > Didelphimorphia > Didelphidae > Gracilinanus > Gracilinanus agilis. The sequence continues at coordinate 124,204,056 of NC_058135.1, forward strand.
TAGGAGAGAATGAGATGGATAGATCATGTCATGGAAACAACAAAAATGAGCTTGGGCAGGCCTTGGAAGATAGGAAAGGACAGGAGAGTCTGGAGAGGCAATGTCCAGGGGGTCACAAAGACTCAGACACAACTAAACAACAACAAAATCCTTTCAATTCTCAAAAATCACAACTATGAGTCTACAACTCTAGACAGAGATTTAAAACATAACCTACATACACACACACACACACACACACACAAACAGGTGATATATTTAGAGGGTGGTGTACTAGAAAGAGGAATTATGAAGTCCTGTGTTCAATTTAGTCCTCAGAAAATAATTAGCTGCAACTCAGGGTAAGTCATTTAACCTCTATCTGCCTCAGTTTCTTCACGTGTAAAATGAGGTTAACATCACCTCCCTCTCAAGGTTGCTATAAGGGCTAAATGAGTTAATACTTGTAAAGTGATTTGAAAATTTTTAAGCTCTATAAGAATTCTAGCTATCATTATTATTAGTTAATGAAGCATATACCCTAGCTCGGCAACTACTGGGATCTTGCTATTATAAGGAAGTGTGATATGCTCAGCCAACTTTCAAATTCTGGCCCCATGTTGTCATTCCAGTTAGTTTTGTTTCACCTTTTATCAGAATTTGTGGTCACACAGGGTCCTCACTGGAACTCTGGGAGGGAAGCTGAAATCTAACTTGGGAGCAAAGGAGACTGACTTCTCACCCTGGAATCACCATCCTTAAACTCACTTTTTTTTTTCCCCAGGGAGTGTACCCTCCCAGTGGACCTGGTAAACATCAAATAATCAATTTTATCTCATACCTTAAGGGAGACTTGGTTAACAACTTTGTAAATGCTGCTTTTTACAAATCTTAAAAGTCAAGTGTGACAATAAAATTAAATGCATACTTGTGAGAGGTGCTGATGGTAACAATGATAATGAGTTTGCCTAGAGGCTACCTCCCCATGGAAAGTTTTTTAATGGCTACAGTATTGGTTTAAGACTGTTTTTATTAAAGTCTGTTCTATTTCCTTTTGTTGTCAGGCCACTGGGTATTTTTGTTTATTTGTTTTCTGAATCTTTATCTATTTCTTGAAATTACTCTCTAGTCTTTATCTTTAGCACACCTTGATACTTTTCCCCCCACTACTAATTCACAAGGAATCTTAGAGTGTTCACTGAAGAGTTCTCCTTTTCAACATCTTCCAGTCCTTCACCCCATACTTTTCTTTCAGTGTCTCCTCCATCTCTAGCCATCACCCTGATATCAGCCAAACAAAGACAGCCTCCCTTCCCTGCAACACTCTCCCCCTCTGTCTCTGAGGTCCATAATAAGCCTCTTAGCAGGCTCAGAGATGGGTAGGTACGATGGGAAAGAAACAAGTGCAGAAGTGATGTCTGCCCCATTCATAACAGAGTTTCATGTCATTCACATAGCAATTCATTAACTAGTTTCCCTGCTTTTGTCCATCTTTTTTGGAAGGGGAGGGAATTATTTCTTTGCGATAACATGTTGATTTACTATATCTTTATGAGATGACCTTTTTGAGTTTATGTTTCTGTAACATTTTAAGGTTTGTGAAACACTTAAAAGTTGGTAGTACAAGTGTTATCTCCATTCTACAGATTAGGAAACCGAGCTTCTGAAAGATTAGGTATGAGATAGTTAGGAAGGGCTGAGACAGATCTGAACCTTGTCTGGCAGACTCTGATTCCAGCAAAGTATGTTAATGATAGTGCTGAATTTAGATAATCATTATGCAAATATTATGTGTTCTTGTTTGAAATTTGTTTTCTGCAACTGGACCTGGGTTTTCATGGATATAAGACTGCCACAGTGCCTCTCCCAGACCATTTTAGTTAAGCATTAATAAATACTAAACTAAAAATATGATCACGAGCAGATAGGAGGCTTTAGTGGAGGACCTGGGTTCAAATACTACACCAGACACTTAACGGCTGTGTTGACCATGAACAACCTGCCTAAGTCTCCATTTCTCCACCTAGAAAATAAGGACAACAATAATAGTACCTATGATACCTATCTATCTCATGGGACTAATCATACAACTCAACTGCTAAAGACATATCGACATATGTCCCTTTATAGAAGCCTTTTTTAGACTCCAAAGAACTATTTAAATGTCAGTCATTGTTAACCACCATAGTCATCAATATCATCCTGACCTAGAGTAGTATAGAACACTGGTTATAGTGGGGGTAAAAGTAGCAAGGTGTGATAAAGATAAAGACCAGAGAGTAGAACACTGGACAGAGGGAGTAGGGGGAGAGAAGACTTCAGAAGACAAGAAGAGAGGTGCCAAGAAATAAAAGGATCCCAAAGGTTCCTTTTGCCATCATTGACGTATACAGAGAAAGATGCCAGCACAAAACTAAAACACTGGCAGATCTCTTTGGAGCAACAGGCAAAGATAATTGTGATAATTTCCCATGTCTAGGGGATTGAGTTTCTGATCATTTGAGACACTTCACCTCCATCCAGTAGGGAGAAATGCCTAGAAGATTAGGTGACCCTGAATTTGCTTGTTGCCAAGCCAAACTGGCCATGACATAAAGAAGAGTTATTAGAGCCACCCTAGCATACCCCCAGCCAGGTTCCACATTATATAAGAAATATGGGAATAAGTCAGTCATCCAGCATCCATGCATCCTATGCACCAGGTCCTCTGCTAAGTACTAAGGCAGCAATGGAGACTGAGTGCCCAAACTACAACCTTCATATTGCATGTGAGACCCTGCCTTTACTCCAGGCAAGAGAGGGAGGAAGCACTCCCATTGGGCTTCTGGGCAGAGGGGCAGATGAAGTGAAAAATGTCCTCAGGCACACATCAAGAAGGGGAAGGGAGCAGCCCCCTCTGGCATATGTACCATAGTTTGCCAACATGGCACTAAGGCAAATAACAGTCCTTGTTCTCAACAAGTTCACGGTCTCCTGGAAGAAAGATTATGTTCCATGTGTAAACAAGATACCTTAGATATCCCAAAGGTCTCAGCCCAATTTTAAGCTTTACTAGCTAATACATTTGAGTGATTAGCTTAAGTACAGAACAAGTCTAGATTATAGTGCAAACCTAGGGGGAAAATGTTATTCATATTATATATATGCACATATATAATGGTCCTCTGAATACAGTACTATAGTTAATGCTGAAATCAGTCAGAGAACTGGGTTCACAACTGCCTCGAATCCTTCCTAGCTTCATGATGATGACCAAGCCACCTAGTGCCTCAGTTCCCTCATTTGTAAAATGGAGACAATAATACTTGTATCTTAAATAGTAATAGCTAATAATAACTAAGGTTTTTTTTTTATTTTAAACCCTTAACTTCTGTGTATTGACTTATAGATGGAAGAGTGGTAAGGGTAGGCAATGGGGGTCAAGTGACTTGCCCAGGGTCACACAGCTGGGAAGTGTCGAGGCCGGATTTGAACCTAGGACCTCCCGTCTCTAGGCCTGGCTCTCAATCCACTGAGCCACCCAGCTGCCCCAATAACTAATAGTTTTAAGCTAGTAAAATTTAAAACTGCACTGGGACGCCTCGTATACAGAAAATAAATTGGAGATAGTCAACAAAGAGAAGGCACTGCTACTAAGGGGGATAAGCAAAAAGTTTTTGCAGATGGAGGGACTTTAGTTGAGACTTGAAGGAAGCTAGTTGTGGGAGATGGCCAGTAAAAAATGTCCATTCAAGAGACAGAGGTGAGATTGCCATCATGGCTGGCCACACACTCCATCTTCTCCAACTCCCTCCCTCTTTTGCACATACTACCTTTGACTTAGGTTAAAGTTTTAGGTGCCAAATGGCCAAAATTATGACAGAATGGGAGCCTGTGGTCAGTGCCTTTGAAGTAGAAATGGCACACCAAGGACTAATGCTTGTTACCTGTGTAATTTGGGAAAGTCATTTAACTTCCCTGGTCTTCATCTGCAAAACTAAGGAGGGGGGAAAACAAATGACCTCCAAAGTCCCTTCTGGCTCAAGCTTTACGATCCCTTGAACCCAAAGCTTCATGACATCATTTGGAAGGTAGTCACTTTCAGATGGAAGATTTCTTTTATCCCTTCACCTTCTCCTCAAAGAGTCTGGGGTTATGTAACGGGAGTACCACCCTGCCAATGTGAGGGAAGCTGGCTCCCTGGCAGCCAGGCTCTAGGTACAGAATTAGACCACACCACAGGCATTAGCTATGTAGCAGGCCTCTATGAAATCACAAGTGGGAATCCCAGCAACGGGAAAACAAATCATGTCTCTCAGTAACACTGTGGCCATATGCCGTACAGTAACGTCAAGCGTAGCACATGAAGCGGCCCTCTGATTCCAGTTCCATAGAGTCATGCATACCAGAATTGGCTCACTTGCGTGCCATAGGCTCTGAAGTGAAATGAGAAACTTTCACACTGGGGGCTGTATGTGCTTTGGGCTTCCCTTACACACAGGGCAAGGAGGAGGCTCTCATCTCACACTGCATTCTCACTGGGGTGGGAATATTTCCGAGATGATGCATACTCACTTGCCACTAACTGATGTACATAAAGTGTTTGCTTTTTAGTGTAGGAAGTCATGATGAGAGAGACACAGAGACAGAGACAAAGAAGAGAGAGAGACAGAGAGTGACAGAGAGACAGGCACAAAGAGAGACAGAGACAGAGAAAGAAAAAGAGTGGAGAGAGGGAGAGAGGTAGGGAGGAGAGAGAGACATAGAGATATACAGAAAGAAATAGAAAAAGTGAGAAAGAGACAGAGAAAGAGAGAGAAAGAGAAAGAAGCAAAATATGTTCATTATTGTATTCATTGAGTCATCATCTAATACATTTTTGCTTTTTGGTTTTTCATTTTGGTTCTGGACCTGGGATTTCATGGGTAGAGGAAATGATCAATAGTGGAAACCTTTTTTTCTTTCTTTTTTTTATTTTAAATTTATTTATTTTTAAATATTTTTCCATGTTTCCATGATTCATTTTCTTTCCCTCCTCTCTTCCCTCCCCACTCCTGGAAACAACAAGCACTTCCACTGGGTTATATAAATGTTATCACTTGTACTTATTTCCATATTTTTCATTTTTGAGTGATCATTTAAAGTCTAAACCCCAAATTACATACCCATATACATATGTGACAAGTGATAAGTCATATATTTTGCTTCTGCGCTTCTACTCCCACAATTCTTTCTCTGGATGTGGACAGCGTTCTTTCCCTAAGTCCCCTGGGATTGTCCTGGATCATTGCATTGCTACAAGTAGCAAAATCAGCGGAAACCTTTTTGAGATTCTGTCAAGCAATCTATGGCAAAATATGAGTTCTTTGAGGGAAGCAACTATTTTTATTTTTGCTTTTGTATTCCCAGTGCCTCAGGATATAGTACCTGGTAAATGTTCCTTGAATAGAATTATCTAATCGAATTGAAAGTCCTTCTACCAACGCCAATTGGCAGCTCCCTGTCTTAGAGGGCAGCCAAGCCCACGGAGAGATTTGATGACATGGCCATAGTCATATAGCAAGTTTGTATCGGAGGAAGAACTTGAACCGGGGGCTTCATCCACCCTAAAGTCGGCTCGCTATCCAACATGCAACTCTGTCTCTCTATAATGATATAATATGATGTAGCAACTACATTGTATTTAATTCCTGGGGAAAGAAAGCCAAGTGGAGTTTTGCCGGTTCCGTGCTTTTTCTCCTCATTGATAATAAAAAGAAATCATAAGGGTAGATGAGGACTACTAAAAGGCCTGATCCTTGTCATTTTCTGCCCTGTCAAAACATCCCAGGCTTTTAAAAGCACCATTTGTTTCCCACAATGATCCCGGTTGTCTCTATGCTGACGAGCAAGGGTTAGACATTTCTACGAGCTCGTGTGAGAAGTGTGCACTTCTTTTTTTCTCAACCTCCTAATGAGCCACATGGGAGCTGAGTGTTCTCCGGGGAGTTCTCATGATCAATTCTATATTCTCGATGACTAACATTTGCTTTGTACATTTCACACCGTATCCAACGATAAACAACGTGATTACACCCCTCCTGACACCCGCCGACAGGATGCCAAAGCTTCCAAATGAAGAGTGAAAAATTTAATCATATGGATGTCTTGTCCACAAAATATCAAACAGCCCTATTTCCCTGGTCCTGGCTTTTTCTGGGTCTATTCATCAATCCTTCGAGGAGCGGGCCAGCTTTTTTTTCCATTTGTTCTCGGAAATGTCAAAACCCATCAAATTTGGATTGTGTTTCACTTTTCCCAGGGCACCCCCACCTTGAGAGTGGATCCAATACAAATGCTCTGAGTCAAGGACACGGGAATGCCTTGCTGGGAGTGTGGTTACCCAGAAAGAAAGCCTAGAGCTACATTGCCACCGAAATAAAGACTTTTATGCTTATTGAGACCTGCCCCTTGGCACTCGTGCCTCCTGGCCTTTAGTTTGATGAATGTTAGCACTGCTCAGTGTCCATGGCTTGCAGTCATCTTGGGGAATAATTGCATTCTGATTGACTTCGACTACTGTCAAAAGGCCATATAGCCCATTCTTGGTCTATAGTGATCACCCATTAATGTCACAGAGAAGTGTACATATGGACCAAGACTGCATATGGTCCCAAATACCATCTAAAGTTGAGAAGCAGCCACGGACCTAAAAAAAAAATCTTGAAATATGATTTGGGTCAGATCGTGAGACATGGTGGTAATAAGTGTAAATTGGAAATCCATTCCTGGGCTGTTCTCTATGAGCCCCAAGGTTGGTAGCTTAATGGAAAGTGAAATAAAGTATATGTGACTTTTGAGGAGGTTGGAATAAATGATCTCGAAGGGCCCTTCCAGCTTGAAATTCCTATGCTTCTTTGCTGCCTTCTCTGTAAGACTAAAGCATTTCCTCACCTATAGCAGGCTGTACCTGCATGAAGCCAGGCTGGCTGCTACTCTTGTTATGTCTGACAAAGAGCAGAAAACCAAAAAAACAAAAAAAAAGTTACATCAAATATCCAGGGTATGAGAGTACATTCCCAATTATCCACATGTTTAGAGATAAGTAGACAGATGATCTAGTCAGTGATTTGACCAAAATCTTCCCTTTTTCCTCAAATGTTTGGTGGTCATGTTGTTTTTATTTGTTCATGGGGGTTTGGGGCAGGGGAGAAAAACTAAAGGCATTGTTTGTTCAATAAAAGAACTAAAAGCATTTTTTTTAAAAATGTAAGATTTGAAGCATTCTGTTCTATTGCTAAAGGAGAAGGTTCAGTTACTGGTAGGTCTCATTAGGACCTTTCTACTGGCCAATCAGGCTGACAGCTGTCAACTATTAATGGACTTCATATAAATGAAACACTGTAAGTAGTGACTACTCTAAGGAGTTACTATTTCAAGCATTCGAAATTCTAAGGCATTACTACTTCAAGTGTTCTGACTTAACTGACCCATCGGTCTGATGAGATAAGTGGTTGAGCCTTTTTCCCCCAAGCTGACCACTCACTGAATAGATTTGGTGTTTTGGTTCTAGGTACATAACACTTCCCTCCCCTCTGAATTTCCTTAGACAAAAATGTAGGGGGAGAGGGTCTTTTCTAAAATTAAAGACTTTATCTCCTATTAGAAAGAAAAATGTTAGAATTGGGAGTCAGAGGACTTGGGTTCAAATCCCACTACCCAAGTGATCTTGAGCAAGTTACTTAGTCTCGTTATGCCTCAGTTCCCTCACCTATACAATGAGAGGTCAAACTCAATGACCTCTAAGGCCCCTCCCACATCTAAATCTGCCCACTACCCCAGGCTGCTACATCCCAGGGCATCACAAATTGACCCAAAATGTTGCAAACACTGGTATCAGAATGCAGGGACAGGACAATAGGGGTGTTTTCCAGGCATGCATCCATGAAACAGCTTGGGTAGCAAGATAACCATGACCAGGTCATTGTGTCTGAGTCCACACTCCCTGTCCTTGAGTGGACATGTAGACAATCAAAACAGACTGGCAAAAAGCCATCTTCAGCCAATGACCCAACATTTCCCTTCTACAAACAGAGAAGAAAGGCTTATTCCATTTACTTTATGCTCCATTCTCAATGTCACTTGTCCACTTGCCAAATCACTGCTGAGTTCTTATCTCTAAATGTTTGCATGGGGACACTATTCAGGGCTGCGGCCACTACCCATGTACCTACAAACACACACACACACACACACACACACACACACACACACACACACCCCACAACAACAACACAAGAAGACAAATCAGAAGGGGAGAGTGAAAGCGATAGTTTAGAGGCTTGACAAATCACTGTAATAAGAGTCTTTTCTCAATTTGCTGATAGTCTGTTTCTCCAGATTAATGGTAACCCAATACCATATGTTTAGTTCAACCCCTACAGCTTTCTATGCTTGCCTCTTTCAGACTCGAGCTGCTAGGTCAGCGACTGTAGCTGCTTTTGGCATGTTGTGATTTTTCATAAGAGTCGTTACTGTAACTTGGAATATAACAGTTTCTTAGATGAGCTTCTCAGCTGAGAGGGATGTTTCTTCCTTTAGAGATCAGATGGCAAAAGGAGACAGGAACAAGGTTCCCATAGCTTTCATTGTATTTTCATTTATGAATCAAATGTTTTCTGATTCCCCAGAAAGTGAATGAAAGTTTGAAAAACAGTTTATATTTTCCATTATTTTCTTTTTCACTCCTTTAATGCTTGTAAAAGTAGTGTTTTAGGCAATAAATATTTCCAACAAACTGGAATCCCAGTTGATTAAATAAACCCAATACCGTACATTTCCAAAGTAATTAAATTCACTTCATAGTAGCATTATTAGTTTGCCTTTAGAGAAGATTGTGATGTCATATGCAAAAGAACTATCAATAAGAAATGTATAAATTAAAAAGGTTCTGGATGGTCTAAGTATTTCTTTGAAATGAAATTTGCCTGGAAGATATTTCAGATCCTACTAAGTTGTTGAATTGAGTTGGTATGGCATAGTGGGTTGGAGACCAGACATGGGCTCCAAAAGAACTTCTTCTGACACACATTTGAGGTTTCACTAAGGACAAGACATTTGACCTTGCAGTGCTCCCAGAGCTGCAGATCCATGCCAATGCAGAGAGTTTTCCTGCCCAGGAGCTGTCCACATGGATGACATCCTAAATCCAGATCAAAAAAGTTGTCAGGTGATAAAAATGATTTCTGATCTGTTTGGTCTCATTTCATATTAATTCTCCTTTGTATGCTGCTTATTCCTACTGAACTGGACTCCTAGTTGTCGTGTACAATGTTACATCTCTTACCTTTGTAGGTCTTTATACAAACTGTCCTCTGTGCCTGGAATGCTCTGCCTCCTCACTTCTGTCTTTTAGAGTTTCCTGGTTTCTTTGGAAACACTATCTTGATGCCACCTGTTCCATGAAGCCTTCTTGATCCTCCTTCCCACTCTACCCCACTTTTGCCTCAGCCTCAATCATTAATGAAATTATTTAATTATTTAATTGTTTTTTTTATTTTATTACTTAAATGAGTGCTACTTAGTGAAATTAATTTGTCATTTCTTGTGTATGCTTTTTCCTTGCTTATTATCTGCATGTATATCTTATTCCACTCAGGCATACCATCCCCACTAAAATAATAGGATCATGGACCAGGATCAGAAAGGACCTTAGAGGCCACAATTCCAACCCACTCATTTTCTAGACAAGGTAACTGAGGCCAAAGGAACTGAAGCAATTGGCTAAAATCATACATGTAGAATCTAAACTCCTTGATGGCAAAGACTGCTTTCTTTTTTGTCTTTGCATCCCCAGCTCTACCTAACAATATACTTAGTATATAGATGTTTGTTGATGGTATCAGCTCAAGTTTCTATTGCTTGACTTTATCCCAGAAAGATTGAATCACACCATTTTGGAAGTTAGAAAAGAAAGTAAGGTGCAACTTTTGACTTCAGTGTTTCCAAGTAATAAACATTTAAGCACAGTGAAGGTAGACTGGTTTGGGAAGGCATACATAATCAGAGACAACTTTTGCTCACAGTCCAGGTTTTAAAATGCCGCTTGAAGTCTGTTCCTTACAGCGCTAATAATTCATTTAGGGAAAATGACCTTGTTGTGCAACTCTGTTTGGAACTGTTAATTAAAATTAACGAGGATCTTGCTGTTTTGCACTGGCTTGTTTCTTAGATCAAGCTAGTCTAATCTGGACTGGTCTGACGTATTGCCTGGACAGATTTGACAATCTGCCAAGAAGCCAATGATAGGCTGTGTAGACGGTAAGACTTGAACTGCCAAGCAGCCAATTTCTAAGTATGTGGAGTCTGTGACATGAACAGTAAAAAAGCAAAATTAAAATTAGGAGCAAAAATATGGCCAAATAATTAGTGAAAGATGGATGGAAGAAATCTGTCCTTTCTTTAAGAGAGACACTTTGAAATTTCTTTTGGTTATTCAGCTCCAATTGTTACTAATAAAATGCATTTGTAGAATCATTCATTCATTCAACAATTTTGTATGAAGCACTGAAGTAATTAGGTGGGATACTTTGAAATGTCTTTTGGTTATTTTTCTTTAACTCCCATTGTTACCAATAAAATGCATCTGTAGGATTACTCATTCACTCAAACAACCAAGTATTAAGCACTGAAGTAATTAGGTGGTATGGCCCCATTGAACCTTAGAGATAAGAATTGCTGAAACACTCGGTCCAGGCTAATAGTATCAGGGAATTCTTTCCCCTTGCATGATTCATACCTAAAGAAAACTCAATTTGCTTTCTATCAGTCAGGTTTTTTTTCTTTTGATGGTATGAGACCACTCTTTTTTTTTTTCTAGAAATTGATCATTTTCAATTACTTCCTGAAATCCCTAACGGTCTCTTAATGGCCTCTTGAAAATAGCTGGCAAATACAGAGATTTTGATCACAGTGGCAAGAGAATTGGCAAAGCAAGAAGGAACTACAAGTAGAATCTGGTTTTAATCAATTGTGTTGTATTATCCACGTCTATATACATGGTTTCTGTGTTCCAGCCATCGGTCCATATAGCTATAGCTTTACTGAGGCAGATGCAACAAATTCTATTATTTAGGATAGGAGACTATTCCTATGTAACAGATGTATTTATAAGTTCCTGTCCATTTGACAGTCAACTTTAGCAAATATGTTTCTGTAGTTCTCCTGATATAGAATCATAAGATTTACAGAAAGGACATTAGAAACCATCTAGCTCCACCTTCTCATTATACAGATGAAGAAACTAAGACCCAGAGAGGTGAAGCAATGTGTTCAAGTTCATATAGGTAATAATAAAATCAGCTAGGAGGCAAGTGGATGGTACAATGGTTAGAGCACTAGAACTAGAGCCCTAATGATATGAATTCAAATCCTGCCTCATACATTTCCTTGTTATGTGACCTGGGGAAGTCCCTTAACCTCTGTTTGCTTCACAGTTCCTTCAGCTATAAAAATGAGGATAGTTATAATACCTAACTCCCAGAGTTGCTGTGAAGATCAAATAAAATTATACATAGATAGATGTCTCTCTCTCTCTCTCTCTCTCTCTCTCTCTCTCTCTCTCTCTCTCTCTCTCTCTCTTTCTTTCTTTCCATATATATAAATTGTCCCTGTCCTTAAGGATCTTAAGTTCCTTTAGGAGATTATAAAACATATGGAGAGTGGTGAACAGGGAAGGTAGACTTTACATATCATACATATATGTGTGTGTGTGTTAGAGACAAAGAAATGGATAATATATGGATAGATGTGTATGCCTATATATAGCACATAACATATATATGTATAGATACATGTGACTTATTGTCTTAGTTGATTGACACATCAAGAGTTAAGTAACTTGCTTATATTCACATACAGGATTTAAACCCAAGTCTTATTGACCCAAGACTTCACCTCTATCCACTATTCAACACTGCCTCTTGTTAATTACATACAGTAACAATATCTGAATATGGAGGATGTGAGGATGTTCAAGAGAGTACTATAAATTTAGTGAGAAGATGCCTACCCTTAGCAGCAGAGCAAATGCTAGAAGGAGTTGAGAGCTAGACTACTTTTTTGTCTGCAGCACTGAATGCTACTGGCCACTCTCTCCTTCTTAAACTCTGTCCTTCCTAGGCATCCCTTTTGGCATCATCTGGTTTTCTATATACCTTTTAATCACTCATCCTCGGGTTCCTTCAAGGGGTTCCTCTTGTACCTCCATCCTCTAGCATCATGAATTCCCCAGAGTCTCTCTATAGCACTCTACTCCTCTCTGAATGTATTCTGTCCTCAGGATGGTCTCAGAGAACCTATCCACTCTCTCTAACTCAAAGAGTACCTTTATTCTGGTAATACAACTCTTTATCTCCAGGTCTGACCTAGTTTCTCTTTGCATTGTTATTTCACTCTATATATCTCATAGTCACCTCAAAATCAAGATATCTAACATTGAATTCACTATATTTCTCACCTTTTCAACCAAAGCTTGACATTCAGTTGCTTGGAGGCTATTTCTCCTTTGCCTCTAACTTCCTATTGATTTTTTTCTTTATATTGTTTCTATTTCTACTCCCCTCCCATCATCTTAACTCAGACCCTTAACACTACACACCTGGACTATTACAATAATATTCTAAAAGGTCATCTTGCCTCTGGTCTCACCAGCATCCAAGACATTCTAAACACCACCCTACAGGACATGTCTCCCTAAATACTTACTTCATGACATTCCATTTTTCAAAAATCTTCAATGATTCCTCAGACCCTAAAACATAAAATCTAGGATCCTTACACATGAATTAAAGTTTGTCCTTGCTCTAGCCCTAACATAATTTCCCAATGTTATCTCCTGCTACCTCCCATCAGTAGCTCTTTCCTAATCTAAAAGAACTTAGACTGGTCCATAGACTTTCATGCAAGCATGCCTTTATGTATTCCTATTACTTCCTCCCTTATGCTTTCTTCCCACCTAGAAACATCTCTCCTCTGTAAGATTAAAAATTAATATCCAATAACTCCAAGTATCACATTTTATAAGATTTATCAATAATCACTTAAGTTGAGGAAAGTAAAAACTATGAGAAAAGAGGAGTTTCTCCCAGACTGTGTTCATAGGAGGAGAGAGAGAGAAGGCAGGGTTACAGAAACTTTTATCCACAAAACATAAAGAAGCAACATAAGGACAAAAGTAGGATTCTGGGAAATGAAGTCCAGGTGTAGACAATTCTAATTACATAATCCCCTCTGTGATCCTTTGAGAGACTAGTGTCCCCAATAGATCATTTAAACATAACCAGCTAATAGCTCTAAAGATTTTTTAACTAAAAGGTATATACAGGGGGGCAGCTGGGTAGCTCAGTGGATTAACAGCCAGGCCTAGAAACGGGAGGTCCTGGGTTCAAATCTGACCTCAGACACTTCCCAGCTGTGTGACCCTGGGCAAGTCACTTGACCCCCTTTGCCTACCCTTACCACTCTTCTGCCTTGGAGCCAATGCACAGTATTGACTCCAAGATGGAAGGTAAGGGTTTAAAAAAGGTATATACAATATTGCAGTTTTTAAGAGGAAATTACAATAATTTGGGGATAAGAAGGAAAGAAAAGAGAAAAAGAGAAAACCCAATGATTGTTATATTGACCAAAAATTGGGGGGCACTCCCCTTTGGCATAAGAGTATGCATTCAAAATAAATGTGTTCAACCACCCACAATTTAAATCACCACATCCCAAAGTTCACTCTGGATCTTTTGGTGCAGAGTGTGGTTTCTGCAGGCATCTTCATGGCACCTTCTTCAAATAGTTCACTTAATGGATTTGGGGAAGTAGAAAGTTTCTTATCTTAAAATTACACTAAAAAATTTTTAAATTTTGAGTTATAGGATAACAATACAATCACCCCTGAGGAGGTGTTGACAAACAAGGGGATCACACAGGCTAAGTTATGAGGTATATGAATCAATTGTCAAAAGAAAATAAAAAATATCAAAAAATCAAAATAAAAGAGAAAAAATTACTTCTGGATAAAACATAAAACATCAGTGACTTATGTGTAAAAATTCTAAGTTAAGGAAAAATAAACCTATAACAGGTCCCTGGATCAGTAATCACCTGATTCAAGTGATTTATGTCCCACAAGTCTGTAGTAGTAATTATACACTTACCCAATCAGCAGCCAGGGTCACAGAAAATTTGCCACACTCTGAAAGAAAGAAAAGGGACTAGATTTTGGCAGCAAAATGGGAAATAGCATTCCCTGGTCTGATTTTACTTTTTCTCTCAGGAATAAGGGAGCCAGGATGTAAGCCAAATTTCAGTACTTGTTAGAATGTGGCATGGGAAAGACCTATGTCTGATGTATGTCAAACAACCTCAAACTCAAACCCCAAACAAGTTCAAGTCCCATGTCTTGGCACAGAATCTCATTGATTCCACTGGAATTGGTTGTTCTCTTTGACCTTGTACTTGTTGGCACTATGCAGGTTCTTACATGCTCCTTGGCACTGTGCAGTGGCTCTTTTTATGATCCCTTCTCCTGGAATCAAACATAATCATTAAGCAAAGTCCCATAATATTTAGCAATTAATGCAAGTTTCTATTGTCTAAAGTTTTTGGGTATACATTGACATTAGAGCTAATGGACATTTTAAACTTACCCTAGTGCAAAATCAAAAAACCTCATAATACTAGTAACATGTGCTTCAAGTACAAAAAATGAGTGAAAAAAATTAAAACTCAAATACTATATTGCACATACAAGGGAAAACAATAATAATAAAGATGTTTTAAAAATCAAAATATATAGCTTACAATCAGTGACACACTGTGTCAGCTAAGGAGAGGTAGAATACAAAGGTTGCTCTCCCAAATTGAGATCTATTTACTTTTTAACTTGGCCATGATCCACAGTGTGAGTGCAAATGATTTTCACCAAGTAACAGCTTTATAAAATGGAAGTACAGCAGGTAACACACATTCAAAGAAATACCAAAATCCCGAAAGTCACAAGAGCCCATTTAATTACAATAGCAAACAAAAACACTATCATTAGGATTCACATGAGTCTCTATATAGCCACTTTCTGTGAGACATTTTAAAAAAACCTATGAACTCATGGACACTTGTCACAAGTTCTCCAGATCTAGCAAATATTTCAACCTTGGTTGAGATATTTTTAACAAAATCTATTACTGCCATCATTCCAAATTTTGGCAGGAGAAACCAGGAAAAAAAAAACCTCTGTACTGCTGATGAAAATCTTTTGGGTCTAAAATATCACCAAGAACCTAGATCATTCTAATGGATAGGTAGAATAAGTTGAAGAGTTACAAATATAAAAACCCATTCAGAAGCTACTAGACTTCCCAGGAAAATCCGTCCCACCTCCCGAATGAGATTATAATGTATCACAGGGTAACCAAGCCCCTTTTTGGGAACCTCCCTCTCTCTGGTATGAGACTATAATAATGTTAAAGACCTGTCTCCAATATTTCTCATTCATTTCAATGTGAAGCCAAGTACTAAATAGTGAAAATCACTTCAGATGTCTTAACCATTACATTTTTGTTTAATTAATTGATTTAGAATATTTTCCATGATTCTATGATTCATGTTCTTTTACTTCCTCCCACCACCACCCCCCATAGCCAACAAGCAATTCCACTGGGTTTTGCATATGTCATTGATCAAGACCCATTTCCATGTTATTAATATTTTAATTAGGGTGATCAATTAGAGTCTACGTCCCCAATCATGTCCCCATCAACCCATGTGATCAAGAAGTTGTTTTTCTTCTGTTTTTCTATTTCCATAGTTCTTTCTCTGGATGTGAATAGCCTTTTTTTCTCATAAGTCCCTCAGAATTATCCTGGATTATTGCATTGCTGCTAGTAGACAAGTCTCTTTTATTCATTTGTGCCACAGTATGTCAGTCTCTGTGTATATGGTTCTACTGGTTCTACTCCTTTCACACTGCATCAATTCCTGGAGGTTGTTCCAATTCACAACCATTACATTTTTAATAAATGCAGAGATGGGGAAATATTATAGTGCTATCACACTTCACTTCAACTACAAATAGACCTTTGCCTCTTGTTACAAACAGAGGTAAGGATGCTACTAGATATCTGAAAATCACTTTTGAAGACCCCTTAAAATCAACTGAGATATTTAGCTCATTAAATTCTCCAAAGGTTGTATACAGGTTGCACCAGTTTGATGGAGTCATCCATCATCATCCATATGACAATTAACAAAGGCAAAAAGGAACAAAAGGCCATATAGGCAACATGTGACCTAGTTGGATCTGGTGACAAACCCAGCATCTGTAAGGACCTATGTTTTTTCCACTGAAAAGGATTTGTTCCAGTTGACTATGGACTTTTATAATGGTATTTTTTCCAATCCAGTCAAAGGGGAGGTACAAATAAAGACAATGTAACAGAATATATAGCTAATAGCCAAAACACAGTAGCTAAAATGATTCAGTGTGACAGAATAGTATAGATCAGATATGTGAACTTATATAAATAGTTTTGCAAGTAGCCATCTTGTGCAAACTGTAGCAAGATGGGGATTCAGATTTTAGAATCCAAGAGCAGGCTTTTCTCCAAGAGAACTGCCTGACTGTCTTTCTAACAATTCATTTTTCAGTTTTAGTTTAACCTTAAAACCTCTGCCCTCACCCATTTTTCCTCAATCCCTAATCCATCAAGATATTCCTCTATCAACTGATTAAATTAGTTACCTGTTATTTGAAATCTGTTTACTGGCCTAGTCCATCATCTTCAAGAAGATTCTCACTGTCAAGCCTGACAGTTGGGATTGATTCCCTGGCTAGGAGAGGTTTCATAGGCTAATTACCAACTCTTTTCTGTGATTAATTCCCAATCAACTCAAAATCATAGCTATTATCTGCAGTCAGATCAGCATAGCTTATATTACATCAGGAAGATACTGAATTATATAACATCAATGAAATAGTGATCTTGACCTGTTGTCTGTTAAGAATTCTCTCAGTGTCTGCCTACTGGCCCTCCCCCTGAGGGAAAATGGTGTTCAACTGCTGATACAGAAGCAGTCTGAGAAAATAATCCCTACATTTTGTGGTGAGCAACTTAATCCCTACACTTAAATAAACAAAATTGAATTCAAGAGTCCTTTTCTCCAATTCTAATGAAGACTTTTCACTATTAGGAGGGGAACAAAATTGAAAGAGTTAACATCAATGAAACAATGGAATCTGAAAGGCTTACAATTCACCTCCAGATCTCATTAAGGTTTCTTCCCCTCCCCAGTATCATCATCCATTTAGATTCCTTTGGTTACACTTTTGGGGTTCCCCATATGCACACAGGGCATAGTGTGGACAAAGCCCATATTGGGTGTGTTGCAGAAACTGGGCAGGCCAAAATGACAAGGGGGTGTAGGGAGCTGAACCTCCCCCCCACCACCTAAATCACAGAATTACTCAAGCTAATTGCAAGGACAAATGCACCAAGGAACAGTAGGAAGAAAAGACATCCTAAAACAGGAAGCTATGTGAGCTCAGTAAAGCTCTCCAGAAATAGGAGCTGTTTGAGATAGGCAAGAAACTGGGTCATGCTTGCAATCTCTGCTTTCTATCTGTAGGTGGCACTATCCTGGTATGCACTGGCTAGGAGTAAAAGCCTCACAAGGAATGTTTGAGAGAAGAATTCTGTCGCTTCCCACACACTGGGGTAAAACCAGTGGCCCTGTGATACCTCAGTCCCCACCCCACAGCATTGAAGCCCTTCTGGATTAGCCATACTGGGGTTGGGGTGGATAGCATGGATTTACTGCTCCATGCTGTGTTCCCCCACTGAAAAGAGTCTAGCACTGGCTTGAGACTCTTGTTGGGGGGTGGAGGAAGAGGATTTATACTTTGTCCTCCATGAAGGAACTTTGGCTTATCCCTTTTGTCAAGGAGCCCCAGCATGTGTCTGGTCAAACCTGGGAGGCAGTAGCAGCAGTGGCAGTAGCAATGGCAGGAGCAGGAAGGGTGCTTTGCAAAAATTATCTACTCCCTATTCTTTACTCAAAGGCTTTCTTAAAAAAAAATTCAAGGATCCTATCCCTTCATGGCTAGCCAGAAATGTAAGATTAAAAATTAATATCCAATAACTCCAAGTATTATATTTTGTAAGATTATTAATAATCACTTGAAGTTAAGGAAAGTCAAAACTGTGAGTAAAGAGGAGTTTCTCTCAGACTGTGTTCTTGAGAGAAGAGAGAGAGAGGGCAGAATTACAGAAACTTTTATCCACAAAATGTAAGGAGGCAACATGAGGACAAAAATAGGATTCTGGGAAATGAAATCCAGGGGTACAAAATTTTAATTACTCTCCTCCTTTATGTCTTTTCAAATCCTTGTTATTGCTTGTTTAGTCATATCTGACCCTTCATGACCCCTTTGGGGTTTATTTAGCCAAGCTACTAGAATGATTAGCCCTTTCTTTTTCCAGCTCATTTTACAGGTGAGGCAAACAAACTTAAGTGATTTGTCCAAGGTCTCACAGCTAGTTTAAGGCCAAATTTAAACTCAGAAATTTAAGTTTTCCTGCCTTCAAGCCTAGTGCTCTATTCATTGTGCCACCTGACTGCCCCATATAACCTTAAGGCCTCAGCTCCAATTCAATCACTTTTTAGAATTGTTGGGTCTGTTCCACTTAACATGCATTATATTTTTGAAGTTATTTTTTACATTTACTTGCCTCATCTCCACAACTAGCTTGTAAGTCCTATAGGCAGAAACTAGGTGTTTACATCTCTGTATTCTACATTATTTTTATAAAATATCTGACACATTGCGCAGTTTATAGATTTAGGGCCAGAAAGGACCTTCAAGATCATTTGGTTCAAACTCTCTCACTCTACTAATGAAGGGACTAATGACTCAAAAGGTTGTGACTTGGCCAATATCACACTATAAATATCAAAGGCTAGATTTGAATCCAGTTCCCCTATCTCCAAAGTGCTTATTTAATCACTAATTAAAAAAAACTTACTTTCCATTCTAAGTGATCTTATGAATTGGCTTTAAGGCAGAGGGGCAGTGAGGGGTAGACAATAGGTGTTAAGTGACTTTTCCAGGGTGACAGCTAGGAAATGTCTGAGGCCAGATTTGAACCCAGGACCTTCTGTCTCTGAACTTGATTCTCTATCCACTAAGTCACCCAGCTTCCTCCAGCAATCAATAAACATTGATTGATTTATATGCTTTCTACAAAGATATGCTCATTTGTAAATGTATTAGAAAACCATGGAAAGGGGGTCAGCATAAATTAAGGCCTTCCTTCTTTATCTTTTTAATAATAATAATAGTTTCCAAAATAACAGGTCTCATCATTGATAATGTATTTCTAATACACAGAAATGGGAACATTTTTGTCTTCTTGTATGCACATCTAAATGACAATATACTTAATTTCTTCTCAAGGGACTCTTTTTCTACCTATCTATTTAGGTGAGTTTGCAGAAAATTAATGCCAACTTATCTGTTTCTTGTTCTAAGTAACAATTTCTGGTTTGGGATATCACGTGCAAAATTACCATAAGTGAATGAAATTTAAATAAAAATTGTCAAAAGTGTATCAATAAAGAGATGTCAAATCTCTCCGGATACCTTTGATTTCAATGTGGTTTATACATAGAACATGCACATATGTGTCTTTTATATGCAGTTAATGAAGAGAAGGACGAAAAATATTTCATTAGTGATTCTGGCTAAGAAATCACTGAATTGTCTCCTTTGATTAATGGAATGAGATCAAAACTGTTCTACTTGAACTTCACAGCAGCAATTCATCAAATGAAAGAGCCTACTGTGTTGCTTCTAATTATTTTTCTATGCATATAAAATAAACAGAAAGTGAAACAGTAGCAATGGATGGGGAGGGGTTGGTCATTTTTCTACCTTCTATCTTCTGCAAATATTACTTATATTGCAAGTAATTCTTCACTCAAAATGATTTTTCCTAAGCCAAAGCAAAAGTAGTACCATGCAATAAAAATCCATGTACCCCGACCCTTCAGTACAAAAATAGAACTGGAAAGCATTAACAGCTCTTTACTTTGATTCAAAGAAATAAATTACATTTGTTTGCACAAATGTCATACAAGGAAAAAAATTGTTCATATCCTCCATAGTAAAAAAAAGATTCATGGTGCTGCAAAAAGAGTGTTAGAATTCAAATCTTAAGAACTTGAGTTCAAATATTGGCTCTGCCTCTAGTTACTTGTGCTCCCTTGGGCAAGTCACAGCTTTTCTGGGCTTTAGCTTCTTCATCTGTGAGAAGGAAGGATGGAAATACATGACTTCTAAGATCCCTTCCAGATCAAAATAAAGTCAGAAGGAAGAAAGAACATTGGATTTAAGCCAAGGGACCCAAGTTCAAATCCTGCCTCTTGGGTTTACTAACTGGGTGACATTGGCAAGCCACTACATTTCTCTGGGCCTCAGTTTCTTCAACTGTAAAATGAGCAGGTTGACCAACAAGATTTCTGAAGTCTCTCCTAGCTCAAAAATCTATGCTCAAGAGGTAATCCAGGATGATTTATGAAGGTATTTTTAAGGTTATGTTTAATGGAACCAGAAGCTTTGATGGTGATATTTGTAAATATATCGCTAAGATGGAACAGTTAAAGAAATTTGAAACACTATGGTGGTTCCTAGACTTAGATTTAAATTGATAATACTACCAATGCAATGTAACACTAAAGATAAAGGATTACAGTCAGAAAGATTATATCAAAGTATCATATTCTCAAATGGCAGGGTCTTGAGGTTTCAGAGGTGGGAAGGGAGCCATGATTCTGTGGTTGCTTCATACCCATGTGGATGGCTTCAAAAGGATTGCTGCAAATTCCTCCCCTTCTATTCTAACCTCTCTTACTACCACAAACACCTTTCCTTACACCACCTACAAAATCCCTCAGTCTTTGGAAGTATGGAAACACTTCTGTGTTCATCCACAGTGCCACAATCAGGAAGCCAAGGTCACCAGACACCATACTACAAATCTAATACCTCTCAAACAAATAAGTACACAAGAGATTGAGAATTCAACTACATTAGATAAACTCTCGTGTCTGTGACTATATTAACATTATTATGACACACAAAAAAGTTTATTTCTGTCTTCCAAACTTGTCCACCACTGGTATCTTAGTGATCATTCTGATACCTTTCTTCTCTTTCATCTCTTTAAAGCACTCCATGCCCCTTTAATGATTTTCTCCCTTTGACTTTTAACTTCCTGACATTTGTATTCTTACTCATGATTTTTCATTTCCAATTTTCTGTACCACTAAAGATCCATATCTTCAATTGTTTTAGCTCTCTGGCATAGGTTTTTAGAGCTTGAAAGGACTTTGGAGACCATTTAATCTAATCCCTTCACAGATAAGGAAGTCAATGAAATTATTTACCCAGGATCACACAGGGAGATGGTGGCAAAGGCAGGATTCTGATGGAGGTCCTCTGACTTCAAATTCAGTTTTTTTCCACCACACAATGACAAATGAAGACCTTGGATTTCATGAAGAATCATTACACAATTTCTTATCCTTTTGACAACTGACTTGAAATTGCTATATGACATGGAAGATGGTGTTTGTTTCTGAATCAGTGTATATCTCTGTTGTATCACTCAAAGGGTCTTAGCAAAAAGCAATGTTCTTCCTCCATTTTAGTTGATTTGGATATTAAAGCACCATCTCAAGAAGCTGCAATGGTCTATGGAGTATGTTCTCCCTTGGATAGTTGTGTATCAAATTCTTCATAAAGATAAAACCTCCTTAAGGTCCCAACTATCTTTATTTCCACTGTGCCCTCTGACTATCTAAGCCACGTGGACTTTAAAATGTTCCTGTCCCATCACTTACATTTTTCCAATAATTTTTACACACTGTCAGACTATATCAATCAGTTATGTTTCTCTTCCCTTTAAATGACCTCTTCCAGTTGTCTGATGTGCTATTAATGACCATGAAAGGAAAGAGAAGGCACCAGGGGTAGTTCTTTACTGATCCTAGTTCCATGCCAAGCCCTAACTTCACTCCCAATCCCTGTGACTTCTCCAACTTAAACACACACCTAAACCTATGGCACATGTGCTGGAGTGTGCCAGAGGGGGCTGCTCCCTTCCCCATCTCCATACATCCTTGAGGATATTTCTCACATGACCTGCTCCTCTGCCCAGTAGCCCAATGGGAGTGCTTCCTCCCTCTTCTGTCTGGGATGAGGGGTACTCAGTTTCTAAGGTCTCTAAAAGGTTCACCATGACTGTATTAGACTATAAGCTTCTTCAGAGTGGGGACTTTGTTTTGGCATAGTGCTTAATAAATGCTTTTCTGTTCATTTATTTTATTAAATCAAGAGAGGGACTGGATTCCCGTGCTGGTGTTCCATTTTTGGCTCTTTTTTGACAGTTAATTTCAATTTGTGCCTATATTCTTATTGCCTTTACTCCTACCACTTTGCCATTTTTCCTCTGGGCTCTGGCATCACACATTCTTGGTTTGATGGGGACATGAAGCACACTTTGGATCTTCATATGCCAAGATGCAGAAAATAACACCCTCACACAACAAAGAGCTAGTGAAACAAGAAGGCTTCTAAACATTGTCAGCTTGCTCTATCACACTGGGATGTTGAAGAGAAATCTGACATAAATATCAGTCTATGCCATGCTGTTCACATATCATTCACTATTTTCTTAACAGTCACTTCCCCCCTTGACTCAGATATCATGCCCAAGGGGATTTAATTCTGTTACCCCTCCCCAGAAATTCTTACCATAGGGACCCCACTACTTTGACCACTGATTGCCCCAGTCACCCATTATATTTGGTCTAACTCTAACTATGCTTCATTCTACTCCTAGATCATCTTCTCTCTTATCTGTACCTTCTCTCTCTCTTTCCAGTTCTTGTCATAATCAAATCAATTATTGATTTTTTTATTGAGTGTCAATCTAATCCTCTATGTTTCCAATCACTATCCCTGTAAATATCATAACCAAAATACTCCCTCCCTAGCTGCCACTCCCCTACATGTGTTATCTCCTTGCTAGAAGTATGTGAGTTCCTTGAGAACAAGGAGTATCTTCATTTTTGTATTTGTATATCCAGCACATGTAGCATGGTCCTTTTCATATAGGAAGTATTTAACAATGCCTTTTCATTCATTCATTCTCATACATCCTCTACTATTAGTAGACAAGATGACAGGATGTTCCACAAAGATGAAAGAAAAAAAAGGTAATAGAAATTACCTACAATTTCAGGAAGAATCACTGAATTTTCTTCCACCTCTTTCCATAAGCCTTCTAAATCACACATTTCAAGAGTCTTAGGTAATTTTTGAGGGTTTTTTTCAGCTTGTATTTTTAAAAGTCATTAAAAAAATTTTAGTAGCCTGAGAAAACTATTACTAGCACTTCAGTTCAAGAAAAGTTTGAGTCTGTTATGCAGAAAAAGAATAAGCACAAAGGCCACTGTAATATATTATCATGGCATAGATTTGATGTTGGGTTATCAATGGTGTGCAAAATCAGATCTACTAAGCCAGAAAAGCTTCAAGGATATTTCAGGCAACAGATTGCTATCCAAGAACCAGCCTAACTAACTAAAGAGACTCATCAGCACTAGTTTGGTCACTAAATGATAAATTTCATGGGGGAATGGGAAAAACACTGGATTTGGAGTAAGAGATCCTCAGTTCAAATCCCATCTCAGTCCACTTATACTACCGAGGTGACCTTTTTCAATCACATAACCTCACTGCTGGGCCTCCATATCCTTATCTATAAAATGAAAGGTTTGGACTAGACAAACTCTAAAGTCTCTTTCATCTCTGGAGCTGTGATTTTATGATTCCTGGACATAGAAAACAAAGATATAGACAAGCATTCTCTTAGTCTTGCGTAGTCTCCTTCTGCCTTTACAACAATATTAACAGGATGCTAGAAAAGAGAGCAGGAAGTTCTAAAACTCACCATTTTAAAACTATCTATAAACATTCATTTTACTGTCAGGACTCTAAAGGTGCGATCCTTTTTCCAATGATCATTGAGTTAACACACACCTAGAGAATACAGAGCATATCAATCTTGACATCCTTGTTATAAATGAAAACCAAAAGAAAGAAGGAAGTGGCAGCTCAATGGAAAGATGACTCACAGCTTCTCCTTAGAGTCAAATAAAGGAGTTGTCAGAATTGGTTTTATTGTGTGCCTAAAGGCAACAAGAAATATCATTTCATGAGACACTGGGTCATCATATTTTACAGAGATGTCCATTAACATAAGCAAACAGACCACCAGGAAGATAATTACAGCCAGAGGTGTGTTGAAGCCAGCTCAAACTAGTTCACAGGAATTGCTGGTTAAATTTTGTGTGAGCATTTGTCCCTTAGAAACTGGCAACTGTTACAAATCAAGTCTTGATTGAATGTTTTGTTGATTGGCTAGACTTACAAAAATGTAAATAATGAAGATTTAAACTAAAGAGATGT
The DNA here is from genome assembly GCF_016433145.1 of Gracilinanus agilis. Taxonomy (NCBI): domain Eukaryota; kingdom Metazoa; phylum Chordata; class Mammalia; order Didelphimorphia; family Didelphidae; genus Gracilinanus; species Gracilinanus agilis. Next base: position 124,228,573 of record NC_058135.1, read on the forward strand.
AACCTGTGGATGTTTTTCTCTAAAGTGCCAGTTGTTCAATATTTACCAGGATTAGATATGTGCAATCTTCATCAAAGGGGAAAAAGTGGTAGAGAAATGTTGACATAATTGTCCAAGCTGAATCTATCTATCTATCTATCTATCTATCTATCTATCTATCTATCTATCTATCTATCTATCTATCTATCTATCTATCTACCTTTATATCCAATGACTTCAGTGTAAAGATGCACACAAGGTAGACTAGAAAAGCATCTTAGTTTCTATGGTTCAAAGGTTTTAAACTAAGTTACACCTACATAAATATCTTTTCAAGAGAAGAATTATGGCCTGTAGTAATAATAATCACTGAGCAACACCAAAAAATGAAAATAATAGTAGCTAGCATTTCAATAATGCTTCAAGATTGGCAAAACTCTATACATGGTGTTAGCTCATTTCTTACTCTAACAGGTAGAATCTATTATTATTATCCCTATTTACAGGTGAGTGAGTCATCTGACACTGGGATAAATTAAGTGACTTAGCCACATTCACACAATTAATAAGTTTTTAAAGGCAAGATTCAAACTCAGGTCTACCTAACTCAAAGTCTATTGCTCTATCTAAATGTGACAACTAGATGCCTGTAACTTAATAAACAGGAAAAAGATTGTTCAACAATTCTGCAATCATTTTAGTCAATTGAATCATTTAGATAATTAACTAATCAAGGAAAAGGTCAAAATTAAAACCAGTTTGGGAGAAAAACTAAAGAAGATCTTGCATGCAGCCACAACAGCTTTATTCTAGTCTATTTAATCAAAGGCAACATCTATCTTATACCTTATTGATTCAATAAAAAGGTAACAAAGGAGAGAAGAACCAAGGAAAATTGGAAAATATGGTTTGGGAAAAGAAATGAAAAAGATAAAATGCTTTTAGATTATTCAGATCAGCTCATCACATCATTCACAAGAATCAGTAAGTACTGGATACGTGGCAAGCTCTGACAATGAACACACTCACACACACACACACACACACACACGCAAACACACACATGTAATTGGCTATCTTAAGAAGGAAATGATTAGTTCTCAGCATGGAAATCTTTTCAGAATTAATTGTTTATACATAATCAAATCATTGTTTCGACCAATGGCCAAAATCAATAGGAAATGAGAAGACTGACCATGAAAAGACTATACATTCAATGACAACCATTCCAACACAACCCCTTTGAAAGAACTATTCGTTATGAAAAAAATGAAAAATGGACAAAAGTAAGGATATAAACTCCATCACTACTGTTTTTCGTTTAATTTTTAATTGGGTCTCCATATCTTGTGTTAAGCCTTGAATTGCAAGAGTCACTTGTGGTCCAGTCCCATAGCTAATTGGCAGAGAAGTTTTAACTTGATTCATTTGTAATCCATTTCTTATCTGTGTTGGTTCACATCTCCTTAGATAATCTCATGGTTCTGACTCTTAGAGGCTCACTAAACTGGTAACAGAATTAATATATGTACCCAATTAGCTCTATTGCATCTCAGAACTCCCAGAGCTCAAGTCATTCCCAAGCAATAGCCTCTCCAGTAATATGGATTATCATCATGTGCCATCATACTCAACATAATTCTTACCATTCTTTGGAGAAGATTAATATCTGCAAAAGACTGGCCACAAGGTGGTTAGAAAACCCCAGAAACCTCCTCAGCTGAAAAAGTTTGATCTATTTTCTAAACAGAAAAAAGCCAAAAGATGATACTATTTTAGGATACAAACATATTTGGAAACTGTCATAGAGTTGGCAGATCAAACATTTTAAGCAGTGTAGCTTCACAGAATAATAGAAACCGGTTAAGGGGAAAATAAGCCCCTAAAGAACTTTTTATGAGGACTAGCTAAGTCAGACAAAGGCTTTTAGTATGATAGGCAGATCCTTTGTGAGGTGATATAGTTAATGGCTCTAGACCTGGTGTCAGGAAGACCTGAATTCAAATTCTTTTTCAGGTGTTTACCAGTTCTAAGCTAGTCATTTAACAGCTTTCATTCTCAGTTTTCTCATCTGTAAAGTGTGGATATATCATTTGCCTTACAGAGTTGTTGTGAACATGAAATAAGATAAGAGATACATAGGACTTTGTAAAGCACAAAGAACTATGTACACATTAGCTATTATTATCTCTGGAGCATTTATGAACAACTATGGACAAGAATCAAACAGTGATGAGTGATTGCTATCTGTATCAGTAAAAGCAATGACTACAATGAGCAATGAAAATAAGATGTCATGAAGTATTTAGTAATATATAAATTAGTTTCATAGATCAACAGGTCAGGACAGTATTTCCTAGCTTTTGGTAAGCTATCACATTCTAGCACTACTTTATTCATTTTTACAATATCTGGCCTTTCCTCCTAAAAGTACTGGCATGCCATCTATTTTTATAAAGTTAGAGTGAATCTAAATTAATCTTGGTTCAGTAATTTGATCTGAACGATGGATGAATATAGTAGAATTTTATTGTGCCCTAATAATGATTATGAGGAATTCAGAGAAGTAGGACTTTTACGAATTGATCCAAAGTAAAGAAATAAAAATCAAGAAGTATGACATTTCTCATCTCCATGTTTTTTGCAGACTGCCCTCCATACAGGGAATGTTCTCTTTCAACATTCCACTCTCTTAGAATCCTTAAAAGCTAAGCTCAAATACCATTCCTAAACCTAGAGTTTTAGTACCCTCCTCCCAAATAACTTTGTATTAATTTCTATATATTTTCTTAGATATGTCCATGTAGCCTTTCCTAATAGAGAATAAGCTCCATGCAGGCAGGGACTTTTATTTTTGTCTCTGTTTCATGCTTAATAAATATAAATTGGGGGCAGCTGGGTAGCTCAGTGGAGTGAGAGTCAGGCCTAGAGACAGAAGGTCCTAGGTTCAAACCCGGCCTCAGCCACTTCCCAGCTGTGTGACCCTGGGCAAGTCACTTGACCCCATTGCCCACCCTTACCAATCTTCTACCTATGAGACAATACACTGAAGTACAAGGGCTTAAAAATAAATAAATACATAAATAAATAAACAAACAAACAAGCAAACAAATAAATAAATAAATAAATGTAAATTGAATGAAGAAATATACCACAATTACCAGAATAATATAAATGAAAACAACCCTAAAAGACACCAGAATTCAGTTGAAATGTAATAAACAATCTTTGTTCCAAAAGACCAATGATGGAGCACTCTTCCCTCCTCTCAACCAACAAGTGATAGAATCCTGGCATAGAATGTTGCTGACAATGTCAAACCATGTTGTGGTGTGGTTTTGTTTTATTTAACTGTTTTTCTTTGTTACAAAAGGAAAATTCTTTGATGTGAGGAGGGAGGAGTAACAGTGGTGTAAAAAAAAATTTAAGTCAACAAAACATTTTTTAAAAGGAAAAATACCATCATACACTTTGAAGCAATTGGAGCCTTTCTGAGGTTTTGTGAAACTAAGGCTAAGAAATCACTACTTAAGGTATAATTAAGGCATTTTAAAGGACTGAGATCAATGTTCATTTTCAGGAGCTCACCTTCTTCCAAAAGTCCATTAAGTTCAATACAATTCAATTCAGCATCTATATGTTACATATATGTTGCATACAATGGCTTGTGCTATTCACTCACCATACCAAAACAAAAACAAATCAGTTTCTGCCTTCAAGGAGTTTGCCTTCTACTTGGATAGTATAACACAATGCAGGCAAGCAAATGTAAAGTATATATACAAAGTTATATCAGGTAATTTCAAATGGCAAAAAGCTTTAGATGGACTCTCTTATTTGTTTTAATTATTTTTTAAAAACCCTCTACTTTCCTTCTTAGAATCAATAGTATGTGTTGGTTCCAAGGCAGAAGAGTGGTAAGTGCTAGACCAATGGATGGCAACCTTTTTGGCCATGAGATCCATAAACACCTGCGGATGGAAGAGGATGGAGGCTGAAGGCGCTGGAATATGGGGCAGGGGCTGAAGGCCCCCCTGGGGCACATCCTGGGGCTCTGCCCTGACTGGCTGGTTGGGAGGTGGAGCCAGATACATTGCCAACCCCTGGGATAGACAATTGGGGTTAAGTGATTTGCCCAAGGTCATATAGCTAGGATATGGCAGAGGCCATATTTGAACCCAGGACCATTCATCTTTAGGTCTGGCTTTCTATCTATTGAGCCACCTAGCTACTGACTATTTTATTTTTTGTCAAGTAGCTCAAAGCCTAGCACATATTAGATACTTAATAAATATGAATTGAATGAACAACTATACCACAATGACTATAGAAATATAAATGAATATAACTCTTTAAAACACATTAATTTACATAAAATGTAATGAATGATCTTTGTTCCAGAGGACCAACAATGTAATTTTCTTTCTCTCAGCATATTCTGAAATACGTGAGTGATGGCAAAGACAATTTGAAGTCTTAGAGCCTCAAATCTCTTCTTTTCCTTAATCTGTTTTTATCATATTTTTCTTTCTATTGCCTAGTATTTCAACATACATAGGGTAGATCAGGAAATAAAACATGAAAACAATACTCTAACCTCCCATCAAGATTTCACACATCTGAGCCAGTCAAAGAAGATAATCGATTCCAGATGCTTCTAGTCTATAATATTCCCTGTCATTGTGGGAAACATTATACTGGACAGACTTGTTGCACCATGGGTACCCAAATTAAAGAGTACCAGTAGCATCTCAAGCTATTACAGCTGGGAAAGATCAGCAGCTCCTAAGCCCAGCATTCAATGTGGCCGCCATATTGGTTTTAGTGATATTCATGCAAAAGAAAAGAATCAAGCGACCCTAGTAAATCTGGAGAGGCACAGGAATTCTAAACAGAATATATAACCAACTCTGTACAAATGTTAAGGAAAGAATGGAAGTTACTCTCCATTCTTCTTCTCAGGACATGGAATTAGCAATAACAACAAAACTAAGTAAGAATGATGCTAAAAAATTATATTCTCTAAAAGCAATTGGTAGATAGAGTAAAAGGTGTTTTCCCCAAGCAAATAATAAAAAAACATAATTTCTACATTGGTCAAAAGAGATTGTCAGAGGTTCTGGGTTTGAATTATGATTTCTAGAGTATATAGGTGTTCAAAAAAGGACTAGCATCTCTGATGTCAGGGTTTGCTGAGCCCTCTTCAGGGTTGCTTATCCACTGTTGGTGGCATCAACTAGCATCAACTCTCACTTAAGGTTCGAAGAAGCTGTAGCATATACAGCAGCCATATCCTGGTAAACCATCTTGGCAAATGGACTAAACTAGGTAGAGGGCAATTGATGGAACACAAACCCATAGGTGAGGTGGATTGGGAAGAGAGGTCTACTCCAAGCATGTGAAGAGTTCCCCGAGTGGAATGAGTGGGTGACAACATTTTGTTACAACAGCCATGAAGACAGCTTTAGCAGGCACCATGTAGTGCTGGGAGTTTTGTTAGACATCAGAGACACAAAGGTCATCCACCACATCCTAGACAATCACCAGTCATCCTGACTATCTTGCCACTGGATTTTGATGACTTTGGAAGAGAAACTGAGGCTCATGACTTTGTGCAATGCTGCCTTGCTTAAATGTAACTTATGTATGTTACTGGAAATGTCACTGGTGTGATTCAAAAATGAAGGACAAACAACTTGAATGACCTTGTCATGTCATTTGTTCCATAAGTTTCAAGCCTCTCATCGTCAGAATGAGATGTATATTAGTCCATCCCCAGTTCTAAACCCTATGAACTCTATGAAGCTATAGAATGAAACAATAATTACAGAAAAATAAAAGAATAAGCTCTTTCTCAGCTGCTGAGATTATTTTGGTGATCTACAAAAAATGGGACAATTTCATATTGGAACTCATATTAGTTGAGGATGGAGAACAGATTTGCATTTACCTAATCATAGCATTTGTGCTAGATTCAAAAAACACTGTCAATTTGGGAGACCAAGTATATTCTGAAACTACTTATTTGTTTGTTCAAAGTAGATGCTGCTTTTATTTCAAAGAGCTTTCAGGGAAGAGCACACTTTAGGTATTGTACTTTCAGTACATAAGAGTCCATTATGTTATACATTTTTGTATTGGTTTATTGGTGATATAAACACTCTATCTAGTCAGTCCTTCCCATGTTTAAGTGGAACAGACCTTTAGATTGTTGAATTTATACATGGCCATGATCTCTTCTATACAATCTCTTTCTCTGACACTGTCTCTGTCTCTCTTTGATATACACACACATGAATACAAAGCATTCCCAAATAGACAAATAGTCAAAAGTCATGAACAGGCAATTATCAGATGAAAAGATTAAAACTATCTTTAGTCCTATGAAAAAATTCTCCAAATTACTGTTAGAGAAATTAAAACTAAAATAACTTTGAGGTGCCTCCTCATACCTGACTGACTAATATGACCAAAAAAAAGGATAACTATAAATGTTGGAGAACATGTGGGAAAATTGGGACATTAATAAACTGTTGGTAGAGCTGTGAACTGATACAATCATTCTGGAGAGCAATCTGGAATCACACCCAAAGGGCCACAAAACATGTATACCCTTCAAGCCAGCAATATCACTATATCCCAAAGAGTTTAAAGATGGGGGAAAGAACTTATTTATACAAAAATATGTATAGTAGTTCTATTTGTGGCAGCAAAGAATTAGAAAATGAAGGGATGTCCATCATTTAGGGAATGACTGTATAAGTTTTGGCATATGAATGTAACAGAATACTATTGTGCCATAAAAAAATGACAAACAAGACCACAGAAAAGCTGGAAAGACTTTGGTAATGTGATACAAAGTGAAGTAAACAGAACCAGGAGAATTTGTACACAGGAACAACAATAACATATGATGATCAGCTGTGAATAACTTAACTATTATCAACAATGCAAAAAAGGACTTAGGACAACCCCAAAGAACTCATGACAAAAAGGTTATCCACTGCCATAGAAGGAACCAATAGAGACAAAATGCAAATTAGAACATATTATTCTTTACTTTGTTTCTTCCATTAATTTTTCTCTAATGTAAGCAATATGTGTCTTGTTATACAAGGATTTGTTTAAATCTTCTTATTTTCTTAAAATTAAAGACTCTTAATTTCTAAAATTTCATTTTGTTGATGCCTACAACTCCCTCTTTCCAATAATCTTAATCATATGAATCTTAGGATAATGGACCCAGATCTAGAAGGGACCTGATTCCTCTTCTGATCCATCTCCCTCATTTTACAAATGAATAATCTGAAACCCACGGAAATTCAGTGATTTTTCGAAGAACACATTAAAAAGTTAGTATCTTGGCTAAGCTGGATCATAAGATTATAGTTCTGGAACTAGAAGGTAACCTTGCCATCATCTGGTCCAATGATGTCAGATATATGGCTAACTGGTTGCAGGCAGCCCACAACACTACCAAGTCCAACAATGAACCATATTAAAATGCAGTTGCTATCTGATTTAATGTGTTGAATGGTTCAAAAGATCTGGTCTTAAGTATCAAAACAGAGAAGTCTCTTGAATCAAGTCAGTTCTATGATTTGGCTTGTAATCATTATTAATGGTCTCACTTGATTCTGATTGGAGTGACAAATAGCTCTGATAAGTTTTTACCCTGAAGCTATACATCTTCAAACATCATAATTTAAATGTGATTCCCATTGTTTCACCTCATACAAATAATAGAGTGGTCCCCAGTGTTGTGAGGAAGATTAGTTGGTAATTAATTAAGTATTAAGGTGGGACCTAGCAGGAGGGGCTGGAGCTGGAGCATTCCAAGATGGAATGAAGGAGCATGAAGTAGGGCTTGTGCCCTGAGAGAGACTCCATTAATGGTTGGCACAAATTGTTGCTAGCCCTGAGAGATCTCAGACCTGCATCCTGATTTCCCTGGGAACCTGAGTGGTGGTGGTTTCTAACAAGTGGACAAGACCTACAGAGCAGCACCAGGTGGAGGAGGAGTTTGGGATCTGGTGGACAGCATCTCAAGCACACTCGCTCTACTTGGGTACCTTGGATCACCTTGGCTTTTGGCATCCTGTGATCATCTTTGGATTACTGTGAGAACCCTCAAAGCCACCCTCAGGCCCTTTAGCTGTGCTGGTCAAACCTGGCTGGAACCAGGTTTGAAGCAGCCTCCTGGAGACTCCAGAACAGCTCTTTTATGCCCAGCGTGGCCTAGGTCAATTAGTATTAGAGAAGTCAAGTCCTCCCCTTGCCCTGTGGTTTTGCCCTTTAGGTTTTAGTGTAGAATTCCTTATCCCGCCTTTATTTTAGTTGAACATAATTAAAAATGTTAAAACCTTTTACCTTGCCTGCTGGTTTCAAAGATTCTGGCCTAATGGTGAGCTGGGTGACAGTTGGCCAACAGCCATTCTTGTCAGTTAGGAGCAGCTTAGCTGTGTACTCTGGTCTCCCTATCCTGGTCCTGTCTCTTCTTCAACCCAGTGTGTGTACCCACAACCATTTTAGATTATATTCTAACATCCCTGGTGCCCATATTTTTACACCAGATCCACTCATTCTTCCTAGTAAATACAACACAAACACTACATAGTTCCTAAGAAACTTCATGATTTTTTTTTCAAAATTCATATATGAAATCTGGACCTTGAAATAAATGGCCACATCACCTCTCTTTATGCTTGGCAATTGGGAGATAAAATGAAACTGTCCTTAAGTCACTTTTAAAAAATTTTGCCTTTTAAACCAATTATATATAAAAACAATTTTTAAGATTTATTTTTCTTTTATTTCGAGTCTCAATTCTTTCCCTCCCTCTCTCTCTCCCTTAACTCCTAGCTGAGATAGTAAGCAATGTGATAGAGATTTTATATGTGAAATCGTGGAAAACACTTTTCTACATCATCTTTTTGAAAAAAAAAACAAACAAAAATGAAGAAAGAAAGCGAAATATTTTATCTGGATTCAGAATCTAAAAGTTCTTTCTCTGGAAACAGTTGGCATTTTTTAAGAGTTCTTTGGGATAGTCTGGAATCATTGTATTGCTGAGAATGTTATTGACATTTGTTCAACATAAAATATTGCTGTTACTATGTATAATTTTGTCCTTGTTCTGTTTATGTCACTCTGCATCAGTTAAGTCTTTCCAGGTTTTGCTAAAATCCTCTTGGTCTTCATTTCTTATGGCATAGTAGATTCTATTACAGCCATATTTCACAACTTATTCAACCATTCCCTAATTGACAGATATCCCTTCCTTTTCCAATTTTTTGCCACTACAAAAAAAAACTATAAAATTTTTGTACATATAGATCCTTTTCTTTTTATGGTTTTTAAAAAAAAGTCTCTAGAATATATACCTAGTAATGATAATGCTTGGTCAAAGGATATGTATACTTGTATAGCCCTTTGGGCACAGATTCAAATTATTCTCCAGAATAGTTGAATCAGTTAACAATTCAGCAAACAGTACATTAATATATCATTTTCCCCACATCTCCAAATTTTCTCATCTTCCTTTTCTGTCATAATCATTAATCTAATAAGTACCTCAGAAGAGTTTTAATTTGCATTTATCTTACTAATAGTGATTAAGAGTATTTTTCACATGACTATAAGATAGCTTTAATTACTTTATCTGAGAATTGCCTATTCATATCATTTGACCATTTATCAATTGGGGAATGTTTTCTAATCCTACACATTTGACTCATTTCTCTTTGCATTTGAGAAATAAAGCCTTTGTTAGACTTGCAAAAACTTTTTTTACCATTATTAATATGTGTTACCCTTCATCCTATTTTCTCTCTGTTTATCCTTCTCTCTCATTTCATCCCATGCATCCTCAAATGTGTCTTGCTTCTGACTACCACCTCCCCCAATTTGCCCTCTCTTCTATTGCTCCCCTCTTCTCTTATTCTCTTCCCCTTCTACATTCCTGCACAGTAAGATAGAATTGTATGCCCAAATAAGTGTGTATAAGTTCTTCCCTCTTGGGCCAATTCCAATGAGAGTAAGGTTCAAGCCTCCCCCTTCTCCACCTCCCCTATCTTCCCCTATTCTATAAAACCTCTTTCACAACTCTTTTATGTAAAATAATTTACCCCATTACATCTCTCCCTACCCCCTTTTTCTAATGCATTCCTCTTTCCCCCTCTTCATTTTATTTTTTAGATATCATCCCATCTTATTCAACTTACACCCTTGCCCTCTTCTCCTTCTATGTATATTGCTTTTAACTGACTTAATGATATAGTTCTTAGAAGTTACAAGTATCACCTTCCCATGTATAGATGCAACCAATTTAACCTTATTGAGTCTTATTTAATAATGAAATGACCTTATTTAACTTTATTGATTGAATCTTATGTTTCCTTTTTCCTGTTTATCTTTTTATCCTTCTCTTGCGTCTTGTATTTGAGAGTCAAATTTTCTATTCAGGTATGGTTTTTTCATCAGGAATGCTAATAGTTCTCTATTCATTGAATTATCATTTTTTCTCCTGTAGTATTATATTTAGTTTTGCTGGGTAGGTATTTCTTGGTTGCAGTCCTACCTCCTTTGCCTTCTGGAATATAATATTTCAGGCCCTCTGATTCTTTAGTGTAAAAGCTGCTAAATATTGTATTATCCTGACTGGAGTTCCACAGTATCCAAATTGTTTCTTTCTGTCTGCTTGTAACATTTTCTCCTTGACCTGAGAGTTCTGAAATTTGGTTAAAATATTCCTAGGAGTTTTCATTTCAGGATTTCTTTCAGGAGATGATCAGTTGATTCTTTAAATTTCTATTTTATCCTCTGGTTCTACTGGGATAGTTTTCCTGATAATTTCTTGAAAGATGATATCTATGCACTTTTTTGATAATGGCTTTCCAATAGTCCAATAACTCTTAAATGATCTCTCCTGTATATATTTTCCAGATGAGTTGTTTTTCCAATGAGATATTTCACATTTTTAATTTTTTTTCATTCTTTTTCATTTGTTTTAGTGTTTCTTGATGTCTCATAGTCATTAGCTTCCACTTGTCCAATTCTCATTTTAAGGAATTATTTTCTTTGGTGAACTTTTTGACCTTTTCCTGTTAGCCAGTTCTCCTTTTTTAGAAGTTCTTTTCCTCAATGAATTGTTTTATCTCCTTTTCCATATGGTCAAGTCTGCCTTTTAAGAAGTTCTTCCCTTCAGTGAATTTTTGTACATCTTTTTCCATTTGGCCAGTTCTGTTTTTAAAGGAGTTCTCTACCATAGATGTTTGTTCCCCTTTTATCAATTGACCTATTCTATTCTTAAGGCAGTATTTTCTTCAATATTTTTGAGCCTCCTTTACCAAGCTGTTTACTATTTGTTTCATGATTTTCCTATATCATTCTCAATTATTTTTCCAGTTTTTCTTTTACCTCTCCTATTTAATTTTTAAAATCCATTTTGAGCTCTACCAACAAGTCTTTTTGAGATTGAATCCAACTCATATTTTTCTTTGATGATTTATATCCAGTATTATTGACTTTGTTATCTTCTTCTGTATTTATGATTGGTCTTCCCTATCATCAAAATAACTTTCTAAGTTGAGTTTCTTTTTTTAATTTTTTGCTCATTTTCTAGCCTTCTTTTTAACTTAAAAGAAAAAAGGTAGAGTTGGGCTTCATTCCTGTGGTGAAGGAGACACTTTCCCAAGTTTCAGCTTCTTTGCACAATTGCCTTTAGAGCTAGCTCTGGGAATCTATAAGTTTTAAATTTTTCCAAGATGATATATTCTAAGAAGAGGTATGTTTAATATAATCCTGAACTATATTGATCTTTGAGGAATCACAAGCACTCTTTTCTGCCCTCAAACTGTGATCAGAGTCCCCTGCTTGCGTGTGAGTATAAGTACTGGCATATGCTAGCACTTCTACTTGCTCTGCTACTGTGACCCAGAACCATGACCTGGATCTGTGGTGGGCAATGTAACAAAGTCATGCACCCAGAGGCAGCAAAAAAGTGCTATAATCTCATTCTCTCTAGCTGTCCAACCCCCTTACTATCTGTCTTTTAAAAAAAACCATTTACCTTCCATCTTGGAATCAATTCTGTGTATTGGTTCCAAGGCAGAAGAGTGGTTAAGTGACTTTCCCAGGATCACATAGCTAGGAAGCATCTGAAGCCAGATTGGAACCCAGGACCTCCCATCTGACCTGGCTCTCAATCCACTGAGCCACCTACCTGCCCCCACTATCTGTCTTAACTAACTTTTATATCACCCACTTATTCTATTACATTTTCTTCTACTTAGAAGGCTCTTACTAGACAACTCAGGAAGGAAGGAAGGAAGGAAGGACGGATGAAAGGAAGGAAGGAAGGAAGGAAGGAAGGAAGGAAGGAAGGAAGGAAAGAAAAGAAAAAATAATTTTATTTCAAAATTTTTTGTCATTTGGATTTGCTATGTTTCATAGGATTTATATGGCCCATGGAAAAATCCAATTCCAAATAATTAATGAGCCATACTATAACAAGGTATTGTTAGCTTTCTGCTCACAAATGAAACTTTTAATGGCGTTGAAAGAAATATTTAAACTCTGATATTACTCTGTTCAAAATAAACTTGCCAATTTCTACTCAGAATCTAGTTGAGTAGTGCTTTTGGTTCAAAGGTATTATAATCAAGGACAAAATCTAATTTACCTTGAGATTAGAGGTCATGTAAGTGTATATGTACAGATTTCTTTGTTATATATGTACTTAATTATGTACATGTTTTTTGCCCTGATTATAAGTATTTTGAGAGCAGAATCTTCTATTTTGTATTTTCTGTGGCTAGCTCAGTATATGACCCACAGGAGATGCTTAATAAGATGCCTTTTGATTGATTGAAAGATGAAATTATTATTAACAATATTATCTCAATGAACAGGCAGAGCTCAGAAAAAATGTAAGTATGACTATCTGGTTTCTTTTTTTAATACTGTACACAAATAATCATCATCTGTGTATCTGTAGACCCAAGTTATAGAATAAGAAGCTATTGATATCATCATTATACTGGTTTTATAAATTAGGAAACTGAGGCATAAAAGACTTGTCTATTATCATAAATCTATAAAATACCTTAGGCAAGACTCCAGTGAGACTCCTGGCTACAGGTTCAACACATTATCCACTACTCCATTCTACCTCTCCATTGGCTATGTGCTTTTAGGGAAGTCACTTCCATCTTAATTTCTCTTTATATGAATTTAAAAAAAAAACACCCATTCTTCCTGTCTCATGAGGTTACTATGAGGAATGCATCAGAACTATGAGAGTCTAAAGTTTTGTAAACTACTCTATAATTTAACAATAGCCATAGCTAATAGCTACCATTTTGGGTACCATCTTATTTGATTCTCACAAAACAGAGAGGTGTTATTATTATTATTATTCCCCTTTTACATAGGAGGAAACTGAGGAAGACAAGTTAAATGACTTGCCCAGGGTTATTATACATTTAGTAAATGACTGAAACTGGATTTTTAACTCAGGTCTTCTGACTCCATGTACAATACTCTCTCCACTGCACCACCCAGCTGTGTAATGAAATAGTCTTCCAGAATTACTTTTGCCAAAGATTTAATAATCCTGTGATCAATCTAGTGAAGAGTTCATGAGGAAAACATAAGATAACATATATGAAAGAATATATATACATATATATGTGTTTGTGTATATGTATACATGAGGGATGATATGCATGAAAACATTTGTTAAATGATCATATAAATGCCATATATTATTTTATTTTTTCTTCTCTATGCAACCGAATGAATGAAATATAAAGACTAGAATTCAAATACTGGCTCTTCCGTTTATAAGCTTTGTGATCTTCAGTTACTTAAATGTTCTGTGACTTGGTTTTTTCTTTGGTAAAAGGAGGATAATAATACCTTAAGCTATCTATATCAGAAGATAAGTGAGAATCAAAAGGAAATAACTCATATAAAGTATTTCGAATGTTCCTTAGAATATAAAACCCAATATACATGTGAGCAATTGTTATTTTTTTATTTAGTGATGTTCTTTCTCCAATTGATGAAAGTCAAATTGCCTTGACAACCATCATTATTACCCAGAATTCAATAGCAATACTCTAACAGTATACCTCCCGAAACCTCTCATTTGAGGTTTTACTTCATTGTACCCTTTCTTCTTCTTCTTCTTATCTGTCTTTTCAGCTGCCTCCCTTCAGCATCATAACCCTCAACTACATGAGTACAGAGGTAAGCTATGTTACCCAGGCTCCACCTCTGTCCAGCCCTGTGGAGTTATGTGGCAATGAGATTATGAACTGGTTAGGTTCCAGGATCCTTTTCTACCTTCACATTTGATGTAAAGTATGACTCAGAAGTGACACTGAGGATATTGCCAAAGAATCCCAAAGTGATGTATGGTCCATGTTATGGCCACAGCTATGTGGAGACTTTCTAAAGCATCCCTATTAAGTAGCAAGCTTACTTATGGACCAAGTCTGTGCAGATGCTCTAGTATGGATCCCAAGGAATGTGTTTGGCTTGACTATGTTTATTTGCTACAAGTATTTTCACTTTCTTTGTTTTCTCCCTGTCAGTGGTAGGGGGAAATTCATTTTATTAATTGGAAAAAACATTTTTAAATGTTATAAAAGGATCCCAAGCTTCAAACAATGCACTTGGATACTCTTGAACAAATATATGCAGGACAGACTGATTGGCAAGGGGATTCCAGAACCTTGAGAGGAGATTCAGTGACAGTTTGGACCTGGCACTGAAGACCTGAGGTCTGAATGTCTAATGGTGGGAGTTGATGAGACAGGTAATACCTGAAGCTCTTTCTCTGGATTTTGGATTAAGTACCATCTTCAATTAAGCATTCCAATGAAGGAGTAAGGTAGAGAAGTGGGTTTTGGCTTTGTGGTGGACACAGAGATCATCCCTTCTCCCTCTCCTGACTTTGAATTATTTAGCTGTATTTCAAGTCTACTGTGATCAGCTCTGAAGAACATGTATATTGAACTATATGTGAGATCCCCTCCTCTCAGCAAGACCTTGCTAACAAGCTGTCTGCTGTTAAATTTGACACTAATGTAGATTTTATTCAACCCTATAACTCCAGGGTGGAGACCCAAAGATCTTAGAGTCAATTTACCTATAACCCTTCCTTACCTATCCCAATAATTATTAAATATCTCAGTTACCATACTCTTTCCTTGTCCAGTCCTTACCCAGATACCTAGGTTGACAAATAAGAACCCACTGTGAATCCAACCTGTTTTCCTGGTTGTTATCCATCTATCTGTTACCCCAGCTATTCCCCAGCTCAGTGTTGTGACCTATGACATTTTATTTATTTATTCCTGTTTCCCTTAATCATTTCTTATTCAGTTACTTATTCCAGTCAGTTTATTCCAATTTCCTTACTTCACTACCTTCCTCTATGAACACAAAACAGAAAGTAAGCTCAGCTGGTAAAATTGAGATAAGGCAGCTAGGTGGTACAGAGGAGGTGCCAGGCCTGAGGTGAGGAAGACTCATCTTCATGAGTTCAGACCTGGTCTCAGACACTTACTAGCTGTGAGAACTTAAACAAGTTTCTTAACCCTGTCTGCCTCAGTTTCCTCATCTGTAAAATGAGCTGAAAATGAAATAGAAAACCATTCCAGTAAAATTTAGACAAACAGTATAAGTCAGCTACATCATCACTTGCTTTCCTCCCCACATGGATAAATGAGCATTCTTTCCTTCCTTCTTATTTATTCCCTGTCACCACTAGCCAGAACAGTCAATCAGTCCCTTTACAGTTATTCCTAGAATAGCAAATGCCGCAGAAAATATCCCTCTCAATATACCTATTTTTATGAACTCCTCTCTCATCCAAATATTGTTTTAGTCACCTGATAGTTACTCTTCTACTGTGTGCCCTATAGATGCTTAATAAATACATTGCATTTATTATTCCTGTTTGTACATGTATGAACACCATTTTGTAGACTATCAGCTTTTCCTGAAGTTCAATATGACATTGGCATTACAGTTTTATCTATGGGATTTTGAAAGGATAATTTGGTTTCTATTTCCTGTATCTCAGTTCCTTTTGGTGTAATTGTTTGGGGAGCAGCAGTTCATGATGGCTCTCAGATCCAGATTGTCAATTAAAATCTTTGACTGACTTCTACAAGCTGGAGTGTGAGTCTAATTTGAGGACCTATTTTAAGTACACATCACTACATTTATATATCATATTTATCATGCTTTTATATAGGATGTGAAACTGTGCCTTCAAGATAATCTAATCCAACCCTCTCATTTTACAAATGAATTAAAACTGAGAAGTAAAATGACTTGTCCAAGGTGATGCAGGTTCTGTGTTATTACTTGCCCACAAAAATCATCCTTATGGTCCCAGCACTCCCCAAACCTTGGCTACCTAGCAGTACAGATGGTATCAAAAGTTTCCAATTGGAAAACATGTATGGAATACATAGTCCTAGATTGGAGAAACCTGGAAAGTAACTAGTGGTTTAAACATTCTATTCAGTAAGAGTCATAAGGCAATTAATCATAGCAAGGGGGAAAAACCAATAGGAATAAACCATTAGAGCTAGGCTAGTGTCAAGGCTTAACTAATTGCAGCAAGGGAATCAGGGATTATTACACCTATATTATGTAAGCATGGAAGTTACAAGGTAAGGCACACGATAATTCAAAAGCCTCCCAACAATGACAGCCTGACACATCGTTCACATCGACTTATATGGTCCATGATAATGAGGTCCCCCTGGACTGATACAACAAAATACATTATTATCTCCTTGGATCCTGACAACAGCATTACCAAGTAGGTAGGGCAGGTAGAATCATCCTGAACTGAATAGACAAGGAAAGTTAAAGGAGTTATTACACGCCCAGTATCACAATGCTAATAAGGGCCAGAGCCAGAACTCAAAATCAAGAATTTGGACACCAAATCCATGGCTCTTTCTACTAAATTGAGGTAACTTTACAGGATACCTTTCTTATTTCTTTCGCCCCATCACCTAAGATGAAATAAAGGCTTAACTGAAATAAAATTATAAACTTCTTCAAAGCAGGAATTAGTTTGTTTTCATATTTGTATCTCTAACGAAGTAGCAACAAATTTGGAGTTAGGAACATGAGTTCAAATGCAACCTCAGATGCTTACCAGCTTCAGGGCCCTCAACAAGTCTGTAATAGGAAATAAGCTTTAAAAGTAGATTTAGAAATTTAGCCAGGCAGCCAGGACACAAGGGACTAATGGGATCTCACATAGATGGTCTGAAAGCCTACTTCCTATTACAAGTCATTTAACTCTGTGTTGAGCAGTTTTCTAAGTTGCAGAGATGGTGCTACCCTATAATGGTGGAGGGAGATTTCCTCACCTCCTCATTGCTTTTCATACCAGCAAAATTGCAGATCCAAGCTATATTGCTATGTTTATTTAAATTGTTTTACAAAGTGGCCAGTAGGGTAGTATCTTTATGAAAGTACTTACTTAGTATTACTTGATGTTTGGGGGTCCTATTTTAGTAGATATTACTACATTTAAATATGCCAGATAGTTATCACATTCAGATAGAATGTGAAACGCTTAGAAGGTGCCTTATAATCTAACTCAAACCTCTCATTCTACAAAGGAAGAATGTCATCCTAAAAGTTCAATCAATCAACAAATAGGCATTTACTTCACACTTAACCAAGTGCTAGCTAGTGTATAATGTGATATTATAGAAGAAATCAGAGATATCATTCCCTTATTCTAAATACCAACAATGGTCAAAGAGATGGGCTTAAATATGAGAAACAACAGAGAGCTATAATAGATCACATTATGGAGCCTCTTCCCCATCCCCACTAGCAAACTTACACTAGTTGGGAGTCTGGATAGACAGTTATTTTGATTTCTGATGTAAGCATGTGTGCTTGCTTTATTTGTCACTAAATATATAGCCCACCAGGGGTGTCAGTCAGCATGACCTACAAAACCCATTTGAACTTTGATGGTAACAGTGGTAAAAGACCCACAAACACATGGAGGCATATACCCTCCACCAAGCTTTTCTTTTGCTGATGAACCACTCCCATGGCATACATAATTAATCTCCTGAGCAAGAATAATTACCCATTAACATATGTACCCCTTTCTGATTGTGGAGTTTCCTCCTTGTTGGGAAGTTCTCCCCTTTCTCACTTATTTTCTTTCCTTTCTTTTCCTCTCAAGTTCCTGTGGCTCAGTTAGTATCCAGTTCCCTACAACGTGCTCTTAATGTCTGAGACTTTCACAACATGAGGTTATTAGCTAGTGATCTATATTAAGTCCACATCCTTTAGGCAGCTTTTAAGGTTTAGCTTATTTGCAAACATGCTTCTCATCAACATGGTTTCTACTTTCTATTCATTGGCCTGTCCATTATTTCTCACTGAAATACTCCTTCATAAAATCCACAATTTAAAATTTTATTCAAGAAAATTTTCAGTAGAAGAATCTTGTTAACTCTTTGAATTCATAAAATGAACTGTTTGGAGCAAGATGCCTGCAGAAACCTACATTGCATCAAGACTATCCAGAATGAGCTTTGGGGTACAATTGATTGAACTGAAGGGGGGTGAATGCATTCATTTTGAATATAAACTGTTATGCCAAAGGGAACTTCCCCCTAATTGGCTTTTTGTCAATGCATCTAGCATACATTGATTTTTCTTTCTCTCTCTTCTATTTCCCTCTTATCTCTAACTATTGTAGTTTCCTCTTAGAAGGTGCAATATTGTATGCACCTATAGTTAGAAGATTTTTCGGGGTTGTTATGGGGGTAATTTGAAGGAAAGGTGTTTGGGGTAAGGGAATTGAAAGGAGGATGTTGGAGACTTGGTATGTGGATAAACTAGGCTACAGGTAGGCTGGGATTAAAGGAGATTCAGGGTATAAAAGGACTGAAGTCAGGAGTATAACACAGAAGGGAAACAGATCTTCTTGGGAGAAGAGAAGTTAAACTAAAACAGACTAATACAGCAGGCTTACAGACTGGGACTTAGACTCAAACACAAGCTGAGGGAAATAGACTAGATTGAAATTAACAAACAGGCTTTAGTTAATTTCACAGGAAGGGACCTATTTTGAAGTAACACCTTCCTTCAAGATGGATGCCCAGCTTCCCTCTAAACCCAGAGTATGTTTCTCTTTCCCTCTTCTTCCCTCTTGTTAACTAACAGACAAATTACAATAAAGAGAACTATTGAAACACAAAAGGTTTAATTGTTTGAAGAATGTTTGTTAGGAAGGTGGGTTAAAGGAAAGCCCTATCAGATATCTCAGGAACCTCAGGTGGGGGAAGGGAAGTAAAGATGGAATCTGAGTAAGGACCTGCCTCACTCAGTTTTACAAAATGCTATCTAAAAGAAAATAAATGATGATTTGATTAAATTATAAATAATTATATTATTATCAATATCAATTAGATAACTCTTCACAGATTTAACTCCTCTCTAATTTCTCTCCTTATAAACTCCACAGCCTCTAAGGTAAGGGAGGGAAGGCAGGGTGGTATTAGGAAAGGAAGATAGAAAGGGTCTATTTAAAATAATAATTTCTTAAGTAAATCTATCAATGCTAGGATAAATTTCAATATTAAAGCTAGATAATCTAAGAGCATGCTCATTGACTTCCTCCCTTCACGGAAGATCCAGTCAACTGTCTCTCCTCAAGATTCTAAAACGTCTAACAGCTTTTTGGAACTCAGCCAAAGCTAGAAAAAAAACTATAACCCCCAAATTCTGTATACTACAGGGTACAAGATGATTATGTCAAATGATCAGTTGGGGAGACTGGTCTCCCAAATGATCACAGGGGGGATTGTGAAGATGGGATTAACTCTCCCCTGCCCATTTTTAGATTTAATCACCAGAAGCATATACACTCCACTTATCTTTAAGTATGGGGAGATCTATGACCCATGAGTGTGATAGTGGGTGACAAATCTGAATCGACTGACTGCCCAATGGGCAGTCCTAAGCAAAGCTAAAAGCCACAATTGGTCCATGTAAAGTGAAAGGAAGGCACAGGAAGTGACAAAAGGAAGGATCTTTAAAAGTGGCAAGAACTTCCTATGACCAGGTTTTTTTACCTGCAACTTGAACCTGAAGGAGCTCCAGCTTGGGACCTTGGACCTCTCTTCAATTTTTCCCTTAGAACTACCGCGTGGCCGAGTGAAAAAGACTGATTCCCTTTCCTGGCTTTTCTGAGAGGTACTAGCCTCCAGAGAGACCCTTAGTCTTGGAGGAGACCTCATAGCTAAAATCTTTGTGTAATTTACCTCTTGGCCCCCTTTGCTGGGGTCTCTGAAGTCCTGCCTTGTTCAAATGGGGCTGGAGTAATTATCTTCTCTCTTTGATTTCCTTACTTTCACTCTTTCCCTCTGTTTTATAAATAAATTGCTAAAAAGTTATTCTGACTTGATTAATAATTACAGCGACCACATTTCTCATAAATTTAGTCCAACTTTTAATTTTTAACCCTTCTAGTGCCCAGCAGAGTCTGTGGCTACAGTATAATTCTCACATATATTGGGCTGGTTTGCATCATATCATGTCATACCACATTATATCTAAACTTTGTACTAACTAGGTCCCAGTGTTGTTGGAAGGAAAGTATTCTGTCCACATTCTAAGGGCATAGAAATATGAGTTCATTAATGAAAAAGCATCTAGTAATGTCTTCCTTCCTATACAGTCTGTACTCCTGACTCAACTCCACAAGATTTTTTCTATGATGCCACTGAAGCCTCTTACAGAGGCAGCTCTTTGCACTCTTGAACTATTTCTTGCATTAGAATCACTCTCCTCTTATGAACTTTCCCTCTCATTGGATGGTTCCCTCTAACATTTTCATTGTAAGCAGGAGATTCAAACCAACTTTGTCTTCATTGGTTTCCAGGCTGCAATGACTCATCCTCATAGGACTTCTCTATTGGCATAAATACTTACATTTCCCTTCCCTTCTCTTCTTCCCTCCTTCCCCACTCCAATCTCTCCCTCCTCAGATCCTATTTATGTTTTACCTTCTTCCCTTAGAATGTGTTATAAAGGAATAAGAGAGGCTAATAGGCTAATAAGAAGCTTGTGTTTGAGGACCTGGGTAGTATCAGCTGGGTCTCCTAAAAAGGGAGACTATAACCTTGTACAGCATGATTTGGGTCAGCCAGAGATTGTGTGGGTCTGGCTGAGATGTTTAATCCGCCTCCCTGCTGATACTAGGCTCCCTTGAGGGGAGGAGTAAGAAGCCCCTCTCTTCTGG
Organism: Gracilinanus agilis; assembly: GCF_016433145.1. Classification (NCBI taxonomy): domain Eukaryota; kingdom Metazoa; phylum Chordata; class Mammalia; order Didelphimorphia; family Didelphidae; genus Gracilinanus; species Gracilinanus agilis. The sequence goes on from NC_058135.1 coordinate 124,249,868, forward strand.
AGAGAAACTTCAAGCCCACAGGATGTGAACCTGGTTCCCTTCCTGGCCAAAATAGATGCCTGGTTTAGCCCTCAGGAAACAAAGGAAAGTTGTCTTTTCCCTTCAATCTTGTCCCTAGTTGATAGTATAATAAATCAACCAAAGCTCTTTGAATAAAGGCCTAGGGTTTAGTAAGCCAAGGGTAAGCAGAGGGAAGAGGGTTAAGGTCAGGGAAACTAATAGCTAAGGGTGAAGCCAGTGGTGAGGGAGGGTCCCAGAAGGTAGGGTCTGGCTGAGGGAACCAGCCCCTCAGCCAGGGATAAATTTCACTGCCCTGATGTAGAAGAGTTGAACAGATTAACAGATGAGGGTGGTGGCTTGGTTTAAGGTTGTCCCTGCCTGCCTAAGGAAACTAACTTCCCACTTTCTCCTCCCAGGGCCCAATGGGGAGATGCAGGGGATAACAGGATGTCTGGGTCAGGTCAAAGGAAAGCAGCCCCCCAGGATGGTACTCCAGGGATATTTATAGTCCCAGGCTCCAATGTTTTTTTTTTTTCCATGAGACCACCAGCTGGCTGGGTCAACATTCCCTTTCTCCCTAACTGTCAGGGTTGCTTCTGGTAGTTTTGTAAATGCAAGGGATTCCTGTAGCAACCCTGCATTACAAATGTAAGCTCCTTGAGGGCAGGGATTGTCTTTCTTTTTTTCTTATTTGTATTCCCAAGCCTTAAGACATCTGAGTAAGGACTTAAGTTCTTCTTAATTAGAAGGACTTACTATGGAGTAGACACTTTACTAAGGGCTAGGAATACAACAATAAAAAATAAAATAATACCTACCCTCAAAGAGCTTACATTATTCTGAGGGAGAGAAAATATACATATATAAATATATACAAAGTTTAATACAGGTTAATTTTAGTGTGAAGCACTAGTAGCAGAAAGGATCAGGAATAGTCTGTTTTAGGTAGTGTAGTGATATTTTATTTTTTCCATCAGCATTTCTATATATTTCCAACAAAAATCAGCAGCAAGAGTTAGAAAGAGAAACTCTGTTTAAAATCACTCTAGGCAATATAAAATATTTGGGAATCTATCTACCAAAGCATATGAAAAAATTATATGAACCCAACTAAAAACACTTTTCACACATATAAAACTAGATCTAAACAATTTGAAAAACATTCATTGCTCATGGGTAGGACTAGCTAATAAAAATCACAATCCTACCTAGATTACTTTACTTATTTATTGACATACCCATCAAACGTAGGTAGTGATATTTTAGCTGAGCATTGAAGGACACTAGACATTCTAAGAGGTTGAGATGAGGAGAGGGATCATTCCAGACACGGGGAACAAAAGCATGGAGTTGAGAGATGGAATGTTGTATTTGAGAAGCAGTAAGAAGGCCAGTGTGGCTAGACCAGAGAGGAGAGGAGTGGAATAATGTATAATAAGCCTGGACAGGTAGTCTGAGGCCAAATTTTAAAGGACTTTAAATGCCAATCAGAGAAGACTCTATTTTAATCCCTGTAGGATTTAAAATTAATGTGAAATGCTTGAAGTATTATATTTTAAAGTTTATTATCTTTTTTATAATAATAAAGTTATTATTATAATAACTATTATTAAATAGAACCACATGACTAAGTTTTTCTGTCTGCTCAAAATCCTCACTCCACCAAAGCCTCTAACAGGAAGAAAAAGAGCTAGACACGGAATTCCATCCAATTTATAACCTGTCTACATCAGCACATAACAATAGGAAGTGAGTGGGGTTCTGGAGATCGTAGTTTTGCTGGGGAACATAGTTTTTAGGGTAACAAATTCAAATTACACATCCCAGTGGTAATAGGGAGACAAATGAGGTTATTGAATAGGGTGTGACAATCTCGTTACTTGGGATATCACTTCAGCAGACCTAAGGAGTATGAATTAGAGAGGGGAGAACACTGAGGCAGAAAGACAAGTTATTACATTATGAACTGACATGGCAACTGAATGAGTGGAAAGAAAGGGGCAGATGCAAAAAAATATCATGAAGGTGCCAAAAAGAAAAACTTGGCAAGGGAGGAAGGGAAGAAAACAAACATTTATTAATTGCCTACTCTGTGCTAGGCACGATGTTAAGTGCTTTCCAAATATCTAATTTGATTTGAATGAATATGCAGCAGAATAACCATTTGAGCTGAGAGTGAGCAAGGAGTGGAGGATGAGTCAGAGTTCAAAACCAGGTGATTGAACGGATGGTGATGGTCTCCCTCAAAAACAAAAAAAAAGAGTTAAAAAGTTATAAAGCAATATGATGGTAGCTCTATTTGGAGATTTTCCTTAACTCTTTTGAGGGGAAATCCTTTGGAGGGGAATGTTGGGAAGCATCCACATGGGTCAAAACAAAATGTATTGACAAATAAATAAGAAAGTAGCAATGAATACAGTAACACAGGAGGACTTCATCCTGGAAATAAACTGAAAGAGCGTATATATTCCTTGAATGCTTAGGCTATTGCATTTTCCTGTAGCATCTGGCACAGTGCATTAATGAGGATTAATGATTGCCTAAAATGTTTATTTAAATATTGGAAAATAAACAACCTTGAAAAACTGAGGAATTCTCTTCAACATAATGACCAATCATGAGCAAAGAGGGCTCATGATGAAACATGTTCCCTTCTCCTGATGGGTAACGGATGTGGGAGATATTGAGACATTTTTTGGGACGTGGCCCAATATGGGAATTTATTTTGTTTTACCTTACATGTTTTCAATAGAGGTTTTATTTTTCTTTCTCTCTCAATGGGGTTAGGGATGAAGGGGAGTAAGAAGGAGAAAAGGTAAATTTACATTGATTTTTTTAAAAATTAATAAAACATACCCCCCAAGTTTGTTGAATAAATAAAGGGTGTCAAGCAATTAGATAGGTAGAGAGGAGGTATTTTGAGGAAAAAAGCACAAACAGAAAAAAACTTGAATAAAGGAATTTTTTAATTCTGACTCATGAGGATTGAATTGACATCAGCAACTCCACCTCTGAGGGGCTACGTCACACCTGCTGAGTTGATAGAAAGAGTCTCACTACTATTCTGTATCTTCCACCAGGAATAGTGCTAGGAGATATTTGATGTTCCTTGGTCTGAGGAGGATGGGAACTCAGAGGAAAACTAGAAACAGGAGCCTGCCCTGGTTATAACAACACCAGGGCTTTCTATTAAAAGCTCTATTCCTATTTCTATTAAAAGAAAATTCCTCCTACTCCTCACTCTGTTAGAATCTAAGCTTCCATTAGGATGTAAGCTCATTGAGAATGGGAATTGTTTCATTCTTTGTGTTTGCACCCACTGTGCCTGACATTTAGGAGACAGTTAATAAATGCTTGTTGATTGATTGATCATTTAATGGCACTTTTCCAGCCCATTTTCCTTTAGGAAAGCATGCACACACAAACACACACACATATACACTCATCCATATACATATACAAGATACACATCAGATCACTAGGGTGATATCTTATCCATTCCAACATTACAGTCATGTAAAACTAAAAAACATGGAGCTGTGGCTTCTGGTTGCTAAGATGGTGGAGTAAGAAATGCTCAGAGCTTGCCAACCAGAACCAAGAGAAGACAGGGTGAAGCAGTGCTCTGGACAAAAACAACATGGAGGCACAGCAAGGAGGATCCATCTCCCTTGAGTAAGAGAGGAGAATTCTGAGAAAACTGGGGCAGAAGGATCAAGTGCAAATGGCAGGGGAAAGAGCACACTGTAGCTAGGCTTAGTCCAACCTCAGCAGGAAAGAACAGAAATCAATATGATACAGTTCTGGGTGCAACTCAGTGCAGGCAAGAGTGGGAGAAACTTAGCCCAAAAAGATCCAGCTTTGGCAAGAGTGTACAAACCCAGCCCAACCCAGCCAAACAATATCTGAATGGAACAGCTGTAAACTTCCTCACAGCAGGCCAACCAGGCCACCTTTGTGAAGTATTTGATCCAGGACCCAAGCCTGCAAAGCTGATCCCCAACAGGAATAAAACACAACCCAAATTTGGGATGGTACTTTTTCTATCTCTGGAATGGAGCTAAGCTTCAACAAATATACAGTCAGGGAAAAGGCCACTCCCCAAACCCCTTTACCACTGTGGCAAATGAGTAAAAGACAGAGAAAAAGCCTGACACTGGAAAACTATTTCAGCAACAGAGATGACCAAAACGCAAGCTCAGAAGAGGATAGCAATACAAAAATGAAAACATATGAAACTTCAAAGGAAAATATGGAAAGATGTCAGAACCAAAATGAACTATTAGAAGAGTTCTAAAAGAGGACCCATAAACAAATAAGAGACAGAAGAAAAATTAGAAAAGAAAATGAAAGAAAAAGTCAACAGCTTGGAATAAAAATTCACTTAAGAAAAGTTTCCTAAAAAGGAAATACAAACTATCAAACAAGAAAATAACTGTCATAAAAATAGTAATGTCAAACTATGTATATCCTGTGATGCAAAGCAAATTCTTGGGAGACAAAGAGAATTCTTACTCATGTCACTCCATAACTGAGACCAGTACAATTTGAACTCATTCCTGGACAAGCAAGTTCAAAGAAGCTCAATACAAAGTATGCCTAAAGGATCCTCTTAATTCTTTTAATCCTCTCAATTTGTGTTGGACCTTGAAAATAAGGATCTTGTCTTTGTATCCTCAGAACTTAGCACAGTGTATGGCACATAGTAGGCACTTAAATACTTGTTGATTAATTGCTTGTAAAGTACTGTTCCACATATCTCATTTTAGCCTTACAATCATTAGTTCTGTAAGAAATGATCAAAACCAGGAGCTTCTTCTGCTCATATGACTGTCTACCCTCCCAGATGTTTTAAGAACCATAACTGTTCTCATCCTCCAGAGAACTCTACTGTAGAAAGTGAAACTCCAATGGGCTGGCCATGATGCTTAAAAGCCAAACATATGTTTGCCTGAGCAACTATTTTACAAATAACTTATACAAGATAAGTAATCACACAGAGGTCAGAAGAAGCAATACAAGGACCCTTTCAAGGTCTCTCTGAAGAACTCTGATCTTGATCATGAGATATGTGAGACACTGGCACAGGGCCAACCAGCATGGGATCAAGAATTAGTTGTGCTATATGAGTAAAGCAGAATTGTAGAAATTGCTCAAAAGAAATGTGAGATGCAAACATCTAGACATCCCCATCCCAAAAGTTCATAGAGACTATTTGTACCCAACATGTAGTAGAGCCTTCTAAGTTCATGTTGGTCTGATCAGCCATAGAAACACCCTACATAGGTTCTGACACAGTGATGTCATTTTGGTCCTCTTCAAGTATGAAGGACAACTACTAATATACCAACCAACCAACTGGATCTGTCAAGGTCCATTTCTAGTCCTGAACACCTCAAAGAAACAAGTCAGTTCTAGAGATACATGTGTATTTGGATTGCTCTTCCACAAGTATATAGTTGATTCCAGAGTATCAGAAAATAATTACTGGGGCACTAAACACAGAATTAGAAAGACCTGGGTTCAAATCCTATCTCAGAAATTTACCATCTTTAGGACCCTGGGCAAGTCATTTAACATCTTTAAAGGTACCATCAGCTGTGAAATGGAGATATAGGATTTGAGGATTTCTAAATTCCTTTCTAGCTCCAAATTTATGGTAGGAAAAGTTGTGCTTAATGTAGTCATGGCTTAGGAAATAATCTGTTTCATTGAAGATGAAGACAATTCTAGAGAACATTTAAAATGCATTTATGCACACACATATAACACATACATACCCATGTATATACCTACATGCATACATATTGCAAACATGAATACACACATACACAAAGGCACTATAAACATTGACTGGTATACTTTAACAAGAATAAGCACTCTCTTTGGTCAAGTGATTTCCCGTGACCTGGCTGCCTATTGCTAGAGTTAAAATGATCAAGTTGCAAGAAGACAGTCCAAACAGTGTTTCTGTCTTTTTAATAATTTTATACTTTATTTGTTTTTATTTTTTTCATTATTTTCTGTTTCATGCTTTCAATAAATACAAATGAGTGAGTGAGCAAGCAAACAAAATATGGAATACCTCTCCAAACAAAACCTTAAAAAAGGAAACAATTTACATTTCAAAGAGATTTATTTCAATGCCTTCATGAAGGTTCTCCTCTGCTTTCTCATTGCGGTTCTTGAAAGTGATACTAGTGGCAAGCAAATTCTGGCAGGTTCTACTAAGATGGAAAAGTTTCAGTTATGATCCTAGTCATGGACAGTATATCTGCCCTCTAAGAACAAGGAAGCTGACTTAAGGTCAACTATGGGATGAAGCATTTATTATCACAGAAAGCCTCAAAAGTTTTCATCTGGGTCATAAATATGCTGCAATTTTCATTGACTAAGTGATTACCCACACCAGGGAAATCATAGATACTTCATGGATTCCCCCAAATAGTGAAGCATTGTTTTATCAACTATAACTGTTTGGTTTTTTTTTAAAGCACCTACTAAGTACAGAGTTCTATGCTTGACATGGGTTAGAGAGAAAAAGTGGTTCCCTCAATTAGTTTCTGTCCACAAGACTTTCATTTTCTACTAGGCAGGAAATAGACCTAGAAATATTTTAACTGGAAATAAGAGAAAGGAAAAAATAAAGAAAGAAAAATCCTGAGTTTAAAGTGGATTGGATCAGGGTCTAACAGTATCCTTACTGAAACCCTTACTGCCCTAAGCCTCCAGTTATTTTTCAGTTTTTCTAAATTAATTGGTATATTTCTACAACCTCCTTTCCAATGGGAAACTAGATCGCAACAGAGGCAGAGACATGTGAAGAAAATCATGAGCAATTTAGAGTCAGTTTCACGCTCTTACACTTAGTAATTGTGAGACTATGACATGTCAGCTCTCTAAACCTCAGTTTCCTCACCTGTAAAAATAAGGATAATATTTGCAGTACTTATTTACCAGAAATGGCGGTGAAAATACTTCATTGTAAGTGGAAACAACAACGTTTTGGAGTCAGAGGACCTGAATTCAAATTTCATTTTGCTTACTTTGTACTTATGTGACTTTGGGCAAGACACTTCCCCTTCTCTGGACCTCAATTTTCTCATCTTTAAAATGGGAAAGTTAGAACAAATGGCTTTGAAGGTCCTTTCCAGCACTGAACTTATAATACTATGATCCTAAACTGTAAATGCTATTATTTATGTATTAGGAGGCAAATAGAGGAAAAGAGAGAAAGGGACTAAACCCCACCAGGGCCTTCCTCTCTAAACAACTCCTCAGAGATGAGAAAATTCAAATCATCTGGGAACCTGGTTTCATAGAGCTCTTGGTGGTGGGTTATATAAAGGACCTACATGGGCAGTAGGGTGAACATTGAAGCCTTGGATTATTTGCCTTTTCCAAGACATCATATTAGATTTTTCTCATCAATTTACAAATTTAAAACTAGAATAGACTTTAGAGAACATCTACACTAGAAATTCCTAATCTAGGCTCCAGAGAACTTATTGTCTTTAATATTTTGATAACTGTATTTCAATGTAATTAGTTTCCTTTCCAATCTTACATATTTTAGTTTATTCATGTAAAATCATTATTCTAAAAAGGCTTTACCAGACTGCCTAAAAGGGCCCATGACTCATTAAAAAAAGGGGGGGGGTTAAGAAGCCCTGATCTAGTGACACTGGCCTCCTTGATGCTCCTTAAAAAAAAGACACCATCTCCCAACCCCCAAGGATTTTCACTGGCTGTCTCCCATGCCCAGAATGCTCTCCCTTCTCATGTCTATCTTGTAGACATTCTTCAGATGTCAGCTAAAGTCCCACCATCTGCAAGAAGTCTTTCCTCGGCCTCTTTAATTTTCTCCTCTCTAAGATCATCTTCAATTTATCCTGTCCAGCTTATTTATACATAATTTTTGTATGTCCCTTTCCCTATTAGACTGTGAGCTCCTTAAAAGCATTGACAGTTTTTGCCTCTCTTTGGATCCCAATGCTTAGCACAGTCCTTGGTATATAATAAGTGTTTGATAAATTCCAGTTGATTAATTGCCTCCATTTACAGAGAAGGAAAGTTGGAGCCAAGGAGTATGAAAAATTTGTCCAAGATCACACAGGTAGTGAGTAACTGCAGATACTAGGACTCAATCCTAAGACCTTCAAATCCTGATCCATTTCTTTGTCCACTATACCATGCTACTTAAACACTCATTAGTGTTAAAATGAGGAATAGATAACCCTAAAGGCTGTCAGTCTTGTCACATTCCAACATTCCATTTCAATCTCTGTGCAAAATCTTTCATTAGCAACTTGAGTCCCTTTAAGTCATATCTTCAAACTCACTGAAATCAAACAAAAAATTCCTTTTTCCTCTGACCAATTGAATATTGAAACCAAAGGTAAAAATTAATGCTCTCTTTATCCCATCGTCTACCTCTCCACCCACCTTAAAGAGCTATAACCAGTTCCTTTGGAGTGAAACTTGTCTTACAGGTTCTCACTTTAAAAGAGGTTTATGTTTATATAGTTCTTTGGCATCTGAAAGTTAGCTTTTACATATTTTATATTTCAAAGCCTTTTGTGGATTTCGATTTCCCTCCTCACTGGATACTTTTTGCATGTCGTATCTTGTAGTTGAGTACACAGCAAAGAATTGGTATTCTAGTCATTTACGTTTACGCTACTGAATATGTAAACTAGTCAAAACCAACATTTTTGCAATACAAGATAATTTCATTTAGCACCTGTTTGCTATGTGCAAAATTCCTTTAACACATGAAACATACCTATGACTCAACTTTTGCACCAGATGACTCAAAGATTCATAGAATTCTAGAGCTGGAAGGAAACTTAGATATAATCATCTCATCCAACACATTCATTTGACAGATGAAGTTGGTTGCCCAAGGTCACACAGGTGACTAATCATAGAGTTAAGATCATTTAAATTTATATAACACTTGAGGGATTCCAGAGTCTCTCATTTCCCAGAATAACAGAATTTTAGAGTTGGAAGACTTCATTTGCCATCAATCAGCCCAACTGACCACATTCCACTTCTTCAAAAAAACAACACTGTAGTATATTTGTGAAATGGTCAACCATTCTGTATGAAGGCCTCCATTGAGGAAAAATAGAGACTCAATTCTGCTATAACACTTGTTTTGAAAACAGGAATTTATTCCAAGGTGATTAATAAATTAGAGGTTAGTTTGAGCCTAAGGAAATTTCAAAATTAAGGAAAACTGCACCATCCAGGCATGCATCAGGAAGATGACTTCTGTGGATTGTGGCAGTGCTAGCAGCATGCAGTTGGGCCTATAGGGAACTTGGGGAAACTTCTTCCTTAACCCAGGATGTGGTGCGAGCTATTGGAGGTTGGAAATGATGGCTAATACTTGGGGGGGAGTGAGAGGTGGGAACTTGGGGAAGGGAAACTAGAGAGAGCCCCAATGGATTCCCCTTTTCACTCCAGAAGAGAAAGGATGACTAGCGGGCCCCTTTCACCTCCATCTGCACACTCCAACAATCTTCCCAGCCAGAGATGGCCAAATGGAAATGAACCCCCAGCATTGTGTGGAGGAGGGTTCCCAGGATTAACTCAGGGGAAAGGCCAGAAAGGTCTCCCTTTCTGGTCATAAGGTGATATTACCTATGCCCTATGCCCCTCGCTGGGACCAGTATCATCAGTGAGCCAGATCACACAGTTGGCATCTTCATGTATGGTTGCCACATTGAATTTGGTACCTACTTCCAACTTCTTTGTCAAGGTAAAGAACCATATTTATTGTCTATCTTTAAGCAATAGTAGCTTTGGGTGGAAGAAGACTAATCCACATTCATACATTATGCTGTCACTCCCTGCTATCCCTGACTATGGGAACTGGGGTACAAGCCAAACAGCAGCCCAAGGCTAAGGATGCCACCACTATTTCTCATAGTATTTTGCATTTCTTAATAATTCGACATGTATAAAACGACAGTACCGTTTTATTTGACTGCTATCTTTTTTTTTAATTGGTCACCAAAGTTATTGAGTGCTGTGCTCTAATATCATTTTGCCCATAAGCTTTCCAATTTCATTGCACAATTTTGCACAACATTGTTATAGCAGAATCACATATGTTACCACTTTTGGCTAACTCAAATTTTTAAGAAGTTTCTGTTTTTCTCTGATATCAAACTTAAACTTCTCCCTTTCCCCCTTTTACATTGTTACTACTTCTGTCTTCTGAGACTTAACAGAGTAAGTATGCCTCTCTTCCACACAGTAGCCCTTCAAGCACTTAAAGAGTCTATTTTGTCCTCCCCACAAGTCTTCTCTTCTCCAGGTTAAATGGTCACAATCCCTTCAAATAATCTTCATATAAAGTAGAGTCAAGACTTTTCATGATCCTGAATGTTCTCAAGTTATATTGTACTTTCTGTCTTTTGGCACCCAGAACCAGACACATTATTTCAAATCTGACCTGACCAGGGGAAGTACAAAGGGTTTATCACCTTCTTATTTCTGGATACTTTTCACCTCTCAAAGAAGCCAAAGATGACTTTTGGAGGGTGGGGCTGTCACATTGTATTGCTGATCTTGAAAGTCACTTGAAAGTGGCTCATGAAAGTCACTAGTTGTTGTTTTTTTTTAAGCCAATGGCTTTGTAGTGTTGTCTTGCCCTTCTTGTATTTTTGAAGTTAACTTTTTAACCCAACCATTAAACTTTATCACTGCCCTAACTAAATTTAGCATTAATAGATTCAGTCCAATGTTTTAGCCTGCCAAGATCTTTTTGGATCCTAAATCTATCACTTGGTAGTTTAGTTATCCTTCCCCAGTTTGGGGGGTCATCTTCAATTTTGACAAGCATTCTATTTATGCCATTTTCCGAGTTACTAATAAATATGTTGAGAAGATCAGAACCAAGTAGAGACCACTGGGAGACATCAAGAGACTGAGACCCTGAGTGTTTCAATTACTATTCTTTCTTTGTTATAACTATTCCCTAGGGTAGCTAACTTGATATGTATAATATAAATAAGTCTTTTACTTCCCAATCCACTCAAATTTAAACCTCTTTTATTGTTGAGTTGTTTCAGTGGTGTTTGACTCTTTGTGACAATATTTTGGGGTTTTCTTGGCAAAGATAATGAAGTGGTTCAACATTTCCTTCTCCAGCTCATTTTATAGGTGAGAAAACTGAAGCAAATAGGGTTAAATGACTTCTCCATGTTCAAAAATGTCTGAGGCCAGATTTGAACTCAGGAAGATAAGTCTTCCTGATTCTAGGACTGATATCCTATCCATTATGCCACCTAGCTGCCCTTCAAGTTATATAACAAATATTTATCAGCCTATATTACTTATTCTCCATCTCTGGTCAGGAATCTGTCATCTTTATATTCTAAGCCATGGTCCAGGAACCAAAATGTCATTTTCAGAAACCACTTTCTTTTTTTAAAAGCCTTGCCTTCCCTCTTAGATGCAATACTGTGTTTTGGTTCTAAGGCAAAAGAGCAGTAAGGGCTAGGCAATGGTGGTTAAGTGACTTGCCCAGGGTCACACAGCTAAGAAGTGTGTGAGGCCAAATTTGAACGTAGACCTCCCATCTTTAGACCTGGCTATCAACCCACTGAGCAATGCAGCTGCCCCCAAGAAACCACTTTTTTAAAGTACTTTTTATATGAAGTTATGCTATAGTATTAATATCCTATGAACTTGCACTACACTCAGAAACCATGTTCATATTCCAAATCAATTTTCCCTTCCATACCATATGGTTTCAGAGGGCAACAGTGAGGAAAACATCACCTATGCTCCTGTTGTATGAAGTTTTGTACCCAAGACTTAATCTTCATCTATAACTCTCTTTTTTATCTTAAGTCTATTGTTTGTTATACTTCTAAGGTTAACTCTGTCAGTATCAAAATTGTTCATCAGAATGTCTAGAAGTATGTAATAGTCATCTGCTTTGATAGTTCTTGGGAAGTTCTCTGTCATGCCTTGAGTAGATGTCAAGGAGAAGACCAATGACCTCTCTATTACTGTTATCAGATTGACAATTAGAACCTTAAGAACTCTTAACCAGGGACTCACCAAACACCACTACTCTTCAGTTCTACTCTAACTCTATTCTCCAATTCAATTATCTGACCTTACTGGATTATTTCTCACTTCAAAGCTTCCAGAATTCTACTATATCATTCCTTACTATTAGTATTATACATACTATATCAAGACAAACAGGCACTTCCTTTTCAGAACGCCTAGCTCTTTCTTTTTCAAGCAGAGCCCCCAACCTATTTTTCTTTGGTTCATGGCAATTTAGTTTTATTTTTCATTTCCTTCCTTTCCCATGTAACATGGGAACTTCCCAGTAGAGGTTAAGTGTCACTTTCTGTGTATCATTTTACCCTCTTCCTACCCCCTAGCCCCTATCAAAGCCTTGCTTCTATTTCTATAAGAATAGTAAGAGCCAGTACCCAAATGTTATGATAGAGGGGAGAGAGAGACAGTCTATAAGGTGAGACTCTTTTCCAGCTGTCCCCTCCTACTGATTATACACTCTGAGAGACTTCAAGGGAGTGTCACCCCAAAACTTGGTGACCTAGATGGTTGTGCCACCCCACAGGAGTTGGGGGCAAGGTTTCCCTATAAGATGAGGTATGGGGGACTCCAATCCAATTCTGAATGAGGGCAGGGTTCACATAAGCCTCCCTCGAGGTTAGCCAACTTCGCAGAGGATGGTCTGGCTCCAAGATGGAGGCAGCCAGACCAAGGTGTGATTCCCCTCTCCCTTGTCTCTCAGGCACTCTAGAACACTATCTGACTAATGGATGTCTTTTATTAATATCATCAATATAGGGATTGGGGAAAGGGGTGAAGGGCAGAGGGATTTGGGAGTGCCCTCTTCTCTATTTCTATGGGGTCCTTCTCTTGGTGGGAAACTTTGGGGTTCCCACTCCTAAGCATCTCCCCTCGCCCCTTCACCTTCAGTTTCTATTTCTATTTCCTTTTTCTATAATTCTAAGTTTGACCAGAAAGGTTGGGTAATGGGAGAAGGAGCCTAAGAGATCGTTCCTAAAATGGAGTCCAAACACATAGCTGACTCGATGATTGAAGTCTTGCTGGGCGAGAAGTGATGGGATGCCTTTGACCAGGGCATCAGGGTTTCAATGTCCAAAGAAAGATCCTCAGGAAGCCCTCAGGACTGGATACGAGCTGGAATGTCCTCCTCCCTCTCTCCAGTCCTCAGCCAGAAAACTCCTCCTCCTTCTTCCTCCTCTGGAGAATTACTCAGAATCATCTCTGGTCCCAACTGTCAGTAACTGCCACCAACAACCTTCTTCTGCCTCTTTTTGTCCCATTCCTCATCCTTACATTTCTTAAGGACAGTCCATTATCCCTAACAATTGGAAAACTGGGGGAATGTCCTTTGAGCCCCTTCGACTTTTCCTTCAGGAGGGAAATCAGCCTTCCTTGGAACACAGATAATCAGAGAGCTTAGGCAAAAAAAGCAAAAACATCACACACAAGGAAGGTTTGCAAAATTCCTCCTTTTCTCTATTCTTGGTGAGATTTCACCCATTCCCCTAAGTAGAAACCTCTACCAGTATCAGATTTCTTCTATTCCATAGTTCAGTGGCAAATGGCATAATTTGATATTCTACAGAATTGTATATAAAGATACTTTGGAACCAAAAAGTACTATATAAATGACAGATAGTGTTAAAAATCATCATTATAGTGTTATTATAGTTTTGAAACATTGTTAGAAAGTTTAGCTGCATTTTAAGTGTTCATTATAATGCATAACAGGAATTAGTCATATAAACATCATATATGTGTATGTATATACATAAGTATATATGCACATATGTATGTACATTCATGTATATGTCTCTGTGTGTATATATACATAGAGTATTCCAAGGTGCTTAGTGTGGTTTTAAGTTATTAAATATTTAGGACAGCATATAGTTTTTGTTGACTACAGTCAACTTTTTTCTCCTTTTTCTTAGGACATTTCTTTTTGGTGTAGGAAACATGGCAATTTAATTAGAATTGTCCTGACCTTCAGATCTGTTTATCCACCCCTTACCTTTTCCTGATTTCTAGTCTCAATCACCAATTATCTATTGGATATCATGAGCTAGAAGACCCATAAATATCTCACTTAACAAATATTTGTTTGCTTGATTTCATTACCAAAATGAACCAAATAAAACTCAATATCTTTTCTTGAAAAACTATCCCATATTTGTAACTTTTCTATTGCTGTCAAGAACACCACTATTCTCCCAGCAACTCAGATCCACCATCTTTCTATGATTCTCAACTCTTCACTAATGCTCGCCCCATATACCCAATCCATTGCCAATACTTGTAATTTCTCTTACTGTTATCTAGCAACTTTGACCTTAATATTCCTCATATAAAGCATGCATTTTTTTTAACCCTTACTTTCTGTCTAAGACAGAAGAACGTGGGCTAGGCAATTAGGGTTAAGTGATTTGCTCAGGCTAGGACATAGCTAGGAAGTGTCCGAGGTCTGATTTAAACCAAAATCTTCTCAACTCCAGACCTGGTTCTCTATCCACTGAACCACCAAGCTGCCCTACAACATGCATTTTCACTGGCCATTTCCCAAGGCTAAAATGCTCTCCTTCATCATCTTGCCTCTTGCCTTCCAATATTCAACTCCCATCCCACCTTCTGAAAAGGAGCCTTTCCCTGTCTCCAATCTCATTCCCTATTTCTTTTTTTTTATTATTATTTTTTAGAAAAATTTTCCATGGTTGCATGATTCATGTTCTTATTTTCCTCTTCAACCCCCAAACCACCCCCCATAGCCGACATGCATTTCCACTGGTTTTAACATGTGTCACTGATCGAGACCTATTTCCATATTATTGATAGTTGCATTGGTGTGGTCGTTTTGAGTCTAAACCCCCAATCATGTCCGCGCCAATCCATGTGTTCAAACAGCTATTTTTCTTCTGTGTTTCCTCTCCTGTAGTCCTTCCTCTGAATGTGGGTATCATTCTTTTCTATAAATCCCTCAGAATTGTCCTGGGTCATTGCATTGCTGCTAATACAGAGGTCCATTACATTTGATTTTACCACAGTGTATCAGTCTCTCTGTACAATGTTCTTTTGGCTCTACTCCTTTCACTCTGCATCAATTCCTGGAAGTCTTTCCAGTTCACATGAAATTCCTCAAGTTTATTATTCCTTTGAGCACAATAGTATTCCATCACCAGCATATACCCCAACTTCTTCAGCCATTCCCCAATTAAAGGGTATACCCTCGTTTTCCAATTTTTTGCCACCATAAAAAGCACAGCTACAAATATTTTTATACAAGTCTTCTTATCTATGATCTCTTTGGGGTACAACCCCAGCAATGGTATGGCTGGATCAAAGGGCAGGCATTCTTTCAGTGCTCTTTGGGCATAATTCCAAATTGCCATCCAGAATGGTTGGATCAGTTCACAACTCCACCAGCAATGCATTAATATCTCAATTTTGCCACATCCCATCCAACATTCATTACTAACCCCTTATGTCATTTTAGCCACTCTGCTATGTGTGAGGTGATACCTCAGAGTTGTTTTGATTTGCATTTCTCTAATTATTAGAGATTCAGAACACTTTCTCATGTGCTTATTGATACTTTTGATTTCTTTATCTGAAAATTGCCTATTCATGTCTCTTGCCCATTTTTCAATTGGGGAATGGCTTGATTTTTTATACAATTGATTTAATTCCTTGTATATTTGAGTAATTAGAACTCTTTTATAAAGATTTTTCCCAGTTTGTTGTTTCCCTTCTGATTTTCATTGCATTGTTTTTGTTAATTAAAAAAACTTTTTAATTTAATATAATCAAAATTATTTATTTTACATTTTGTATTTTTTTAACTCTTGCTTGGTTTTAAAATCTTTCCTTTCCCGGAGATCTGACAAGTACACTAATCTGTTTTCATTTAATTTACTTCTTTATATACAAGTCATTCATCCATTCTGAATTTATTGTTGTGTAGGGTGTGAGACGTTGATCTAAATCTAATCTCTCCCATATTGTTTTCCAAATTTCCCAGTAGTTTTTGTCAAATAGTGGATTCATGTCCCAAAAGTTGGGCTCTTTGGGTTTATCGTACACTGTCTTCCTGATGTCATTAACCCCAAGTCGATTCCACTGATCCTCCCTTCTGTCTCTTAGCCAGTACCATATTGTTTTAATGACTGCTGCTTTATAGTATATTTTAATATCTGGTACTGCTAGGCCACCTTACTTCATGTTTTTTTTTAATTATTTCGTTTGATATTCTTGATCTTTTGTTCCTACAAATGAACTTTGTTATAGTTTTTTTCTAATTCAGTATAAAAGTTTTTTTGGTAGTTTGATAGGTATGGCACTACCTAAGTAAATTAATTTGGGTAGAATGGTCATTTTTATTATGTTAGCTTGTCCTACCCATGAGCAGTCAATGTTTTTCCAAATGTTTAGATCTAGTTTTAATTGTGTGGAAAGTGTTGTGTAGTGTATTCATATAATTCCTGTGTTTGTTTTGGTAGATAGATTCCTAAGTATTTTATATTGTCTAGGATGATTTTAAATGGAATTTCTCTTTCTAACTCTTCCTGTTGTGATGTGTTGGAAATATATAGAAATGCTGATGATTTCTGTGCATTTATTTTGTATTCTGCAACTTTGCTAAAGTTGTTGATTATTTCCACTAACTTTTTAGTTGACTCTCTAGGATTTTTTAAGTAGATCATCATATCATCTGCAAAGAGTGACAGCTTAGTCTCCTCATTGCCTATTTTAATACCTTCAGTTTCTTTTTCTTCTCTAATTACTACTGCTAGTGTTTCTAGTCCTTCATATCATCTGCAAAGAGTGATATCTTGGTCTCCTCATTGCCTATTTTAATACCTTCAATTTCTTTTTCTTCTCTAATTGCTACTGTCAGTGTTTCTAATGCAATGTTAAATAATAGAGGTGACAATGGGCATCCTTGTTTCACTCCTGATCTTACTGGGAATGCTTCTAATTTATCCCCATTGCAGATGATGTTTCTTGATGGTTTTAGACATATACCATTTATTATTTTTAGGAAAGGCCCTTTTATTCCTATACTTTCTAGTATTTTCAGTAAGAATGGGTATTGTATTTTGTCAAAGGATTTTTCAGCATCTATTGGGATAATCAGGTGGTTTTCGTTGATTTACTTGTTAATATGGTCAATGTGAATGGTTTTCCTGATGTTGTACCATCATTGTATTCCTGGTATAAATCCCACTTGATCATAATGAATAACCCTCGTGATCACTTCCTGGAGTCTTTTTGCTAGTATTCTGTTTAAGATTTTTTCATCTATGTTCATTAGGGAGATTGGTTTATAGTTTTCTTTCTCTGTTTTTTATCTACTTGGCTTTGGGATCAGTATCATATTTGTGTCATTAAAGGAGTTTGGTAGAACTCCTTCTTTGCTTATTATGTCAAATAGTTTGTGTAGTATTGGAATTAGTTGTTCTTTGAAGGTTTGATAGAATTCACTTGTGAATCCACCTTGTCCTGGGGGATTTTTTCTTAGGGAGTTCTTTGATGGCCTGTTCAATTTCTTACCCTGAGAGAGGATTATTTAAGTATTCTATTTCTTCTGCTGTTAATCTAGGCAATTTATATTTTTGTAAATATTAATCCATATCACCTAGATTGCTATATTTATTGCCATATAATTGTGCAAAATATTTCTTAATGATTGCCTTAATTTCCTCTTCATTAGAGGTGAAGTCTCCCTTTTCATATTTGAAACTGATGATTTGGTTTTCTTCTTTCTTTTTTTAATTAGATTTACCAGTACTTTGTCTATTTTATCTGTTTTTTTCAAAATACAAGCTTCTAGTCTTATTTATTAATACAATAGTTCTTTTACTTTTGATTTTATTAATTTCTCCTTTGATTTTTTTCTAATTTAGTTTTCATCTGAGGATTTTTAATTTCTTCAATTTCTAGTTTTTTAAGTTGCCTGCCTAATTCATTAATCTCTGCCCTCCCTAATTTGTTAATATATGCACTCAATGATATAAATTTTCCCTTTAGAATTGCTTTGGTTGCATCCCACAGGTTTGGGTAAGAAGTCTCATCATTGTCATTATTAGTCATCATGAAATTATTAGTTGTTTCTATAATTTGTGCTTTCACTAAATTATTTTGGAGAATCATATTATTTAATTACAATTAGTTTTTGGGTTGCCTCTCCATATATTCTTACTAATAACTATTTTTATTGCATTATGATCTGATAAGGTTGCATTTGTTATTTCTTCTTTTTTGCATTTTTTGCCATGTTTCTATGACCTATTTCATGGTCTATCTTTGTGAATGTTCTATGTGCTCCTGAAAAGAAGGTATATTCCTCTTTGTCCCTATTTATTTTTCTCCATATATCTATTAACTCTAATTTTTCTAATGTTTCATTCACCTCTCTTATCTCTTTCTTATTTATTTTTTGGTTTGATTTATCTAGATCTGATAGGGGAAGGTTGAAGTCCCCCACTAGTATAGTTTTGCTATCTATTCATCTTTGTGCTCCACTAGCTCCTCCTTTAGAAATTTGGAAGCCATAACATTTGGTGCATATACTTTGAGTACTGATATTTCTTCATTGTTTACACTGCCTTTTATTAGGATGTAATTACCTTCTCTATCTCTTTTAACCATATCTGTTTTTACTTTGGATCTGTCAGAGATCATAATAGCAACCCCTGCCTTCTTTTTCTCATTTGAAGCCCAATAGATTTTGCTCCATCCTTTCATTTTTACTCTATGTATGTCTGCCTGTCTCATGTGTGTTTCTTGTAGACAACATATGGTAGGATTTTGGTTTCTAATCCACTCTGCTATTTGCTTCCATTTTATGAGCGAGTTCATCCCATTCACTTTCCCCTGCAATAATATAGTTAGTTTTGCTGTATATTTGATTCTTGGTTGTAGACTCAGTTCTCTTGCTTTCCAGAATATTATATTCCATGCCTTCCAATCCTTCAATGTAGATGCAGCCAGATCCTGTGTTATCCTAATTATGGTTCCCTAATATCTGAATGACTTCTTTTTAGCAGTTTGTAATATTTTTTCCTTGGTCTGGTAGTTTTTGAATTTGGCTATAATATTCTTGGAAGTTGTCAGTTGTGGATTAAATGTAGGAGGTGATCTGTTGATGCTTTCAATTTCCACTTTTCCCTCTTGTTCAAAAATGTCAAGGCAGTTGTCTATGATAATTTCTTGTAGGATGATGTCTAAACTTTTTCTTTTATCATAATGTTCTAGTAAACAAATAATTCTTATATTGTCTCTTCTAGCTCTTTTCTCCAGATTTTTGGTTGAATCAATGAGGTGTTTCATATTCTCCTCAAATTTTTCATTTTTTAAATTTTGTTTTATATATTCTTGCTGCCTTGTGAAGTCATTTTCCTCTAGTTGTTGAGTTCTGTTTTTTAAAGACTGAATTTCATCCCTGGCTTTTTGGTCATCCTTCTCCTTCTGGTCTGATTTTCTTTGTAGATCATCTTTTGTCTTCTTTGCTTCATTTTCAAGCTGGCCAAGTCTGGTTTTTAAGACTTTATTTTCTTGTTTTAATTCATGTGTTTCCTTTTGCAAATTGTCTTCAGCCTCTCTTGCCTCTCTTGATTGCTTTTTGAGTTCCTGAAGTTCTTGAGTTAATTGAATTTTGAGATCTTCCAAAGCCTAAGTCTAATTTTCTGGAACTTCTTCCTTTTCTTCTATTTCTGTTTCATTTGCTCTCTTTTCACTTCCTTGAAAGAAGCTGTCAAATGTCATTTCTTTTCTCTTTTTCTATTGTTTATTCATATTTTTTCCTTGCCCTATTTCATTTATCCAATCCCAATTTCTTTGACTTTCCCTATGAGAATACTTACCATCTATCTTGTATGAACATTGTTCATGCCTACCTTTGTATCCCCCATTACAATCTAAGCAACTTGATGTTGTATTTGCCTTAGTGTCTCCAATGCCTAGCATTATATATGGTCATTATTATGCCTTTAATAAAGGTTTGTCGACTGAGTAGATTCTAGTCCTAGTTATGCAATTATTTGAATTACTTTGGACAAGACACTTATTTTCTCCAGGCCAGTTTTATATCATCTATAACATGAAAGATATTGAACTAATATATTTTTCATATCCCTTCAAAATGAACCTGTCTCAGAAATGATCAATTCTGGTAACAGCAAGATGTTCCTAAGCTTTCAAAATTTTAAAGTTCATTCAACCTGTCAAATCTAAAACTATGATCCCAAAGCCATGTAAACCTATATATACATTTTATCTACCATAGAGAATTTTTTTGCTTTTTTTCTATCAAATGAATCTCCTTTAATTCTTCAATATGATTTTAGATGCAGATATTTTAAATATGCTCACAAGGATAAATGACTGTAATTGTTAGAGTTTTCATCAGAATCAGTCAATAGGGTTACTGAAATTTGAGGCCGAAATGTGAGTGGAAGCTAAATTATCTGTAAAGTTCCACAACATTTAGACTATATATAAAATATTCATGCTGTTCATTTTTTAAACTTTGAGTCAAGCTTTCTCAACATTATGAAATGAATAGTATGTAGATATCTAATAAATGGATGTAAACCTAAAATCAATTGCACAGGACCCAAATATATGATTCTAAGGAAGGTAATACATCACAAAAAGACCACTAAGTCATTTTCCATCTCAGCTTATGAAAAAAGATGGGAAAGAAACTTTGGAATGTATAGACACTAGAGAAGTGCCAAGAAGCAAAAGAAACTATTAAACATATGATCTCTAAAGCAAATTTCAGTAAAGTCTGAATAGCCACACTTAAGGTATCTGGGTATGTTAATGTATTATTCAAAAATGTCACAAAGTTATCTGAGTCCTCTGTGTTTATAATTTGGGGAAGACATAATAAATTTAGATAGAGCAAAATAACATTTGAAATGTCTGTTGTTTTCCAAAAGATTCACTACATTATTTAGAGTAATGTGCACAGTGAAACAGTACATGAAATACATGAGGTGCTTAAATCATATATAACTAATGTGGGACCTAAAATAGGTTTATCATAGCTATAACTTGCAAGTTTAATACCCAGAACAGAAACCAAGGAAGAGGGGAAGAGATACTCACCAGGGAGAGGAAACCTGTCCCAAAGGGAACTTATCACCACCATTATCGAGGGATAGATCAGGGCGGGACAGAGGAAGGAGCAAGCTCTGTCTGCATCATCCAAATATCTTCACTGGGGCAATGCAAGAGTGGTTTTGCCTTTGTGATAGCTCTTCAGGTTATGAATATATACCAAAAAATTCTATAGACCAAAATCTGGAGGCAAAAGATCCAAAAAATACAAATATATATTTGATATAATAGCATACAGATCGAGGCAGCATGGAAGAATAGAATATTTGACTGTGAGTCAAGAAGACATGGGGTTCAAATCCTAACTCTGATACTAGCTATCATAACGTTAAGTCAATATCTCTGAATTTCAGTTTTCTTATTTAAAAAATGGAAGTAGATTAATATCTGTAGTAAACACCTCAATAAGGCTCCAATGAGATAATGTACATAAAGTGCTTTAAAATGTTTGTTATTATTATTATTATTATTAGTAGTAGTAGTAGTAGTAGTATTATAGCTATGACATTTTGATTTTCAATGAACTCAGCTAGAGCACAAATAGTTGCTCTGCTCAACTCAGAAAGTCTGGAAAGTTAGAAAAACCTGAGTTGAAATTCATTCTCAGACAATTTCAAGTTGGGTGACTTCAGGTAACCTGTTTGCCTCAGTTTCTTCATCTGTAAAATGGGGAGTAATAATAACACGTACCTTACAACAACCAGGTTGTTGTAAGGATCAAATGAGATGATAATTGTAAACTATTTAGCACAGTGCCTAGCACATAACAAGCACTATATAAATGTTACATGTTATTATTATTATTATTATTATTATATAAAGAAGCCAAATGAAACTCAGCTATCCCTCACTACAGAATTCCAACTCGATATTTTTGTGCATGGTTCAAGGTAGAGGACCTCTCCCCTCACATGCAGGGAAGAAAGAGAGAAAGGAAGAAAGAAAAGAAGAAAGGAAGGAAGGAAGGAAGGAAGGAAGGAAGGAAGGAAGGAAGGAAGGAAGGAAGAAATCAAGGAAGGAATCAAGGAAGGAATCAAGGAAGGAATCAAGGAATCAAGGAATCAAGGAACAAAGGAAGGAAGGGAAACATCACACTTGGGTCTGTTTTGTCTCCTTTGCCAAGGAGAGATGGTAGGGCTTAGTGGAAATGTCACTAGATTTGTAGTTTTTGTCCTAAATCTACCATTTACTAAATCACTAGTAAGTTATGGAACATCAGGCAAGTCACTCCATTTAGTATAGCCTCAATTTCCTCATCTGCAGAATCTGAACACTGAATTACAGTACTTCCCTCAGAGCCTGGTTATAATGATCATATGAGACAACGTAGGTGAAGATGCTCTGTCACGTAAAGTACTATAGCATTGAAGTAATTTCTTTTATTAAGAGAGCTAAAAGCAACCATTCATCTCAAGGCCACACACATTTTGAGCTCACTGGTACTGTGGGAAACATACATTAGTATTTTCATTGGCAGAAGAAGGTGCAAATACTGAGAAGTAGAATATACAATATAGCAACCATGAAAATAAGCACCCACTCAGAAAGCCAGGCAATTTGCCTGAATCATCAGATTTCAAATACTCAGACTCTCTTTTCCAGTCCCAATGTGTTATATCACATTGTCAGTATACTGGGGAGAGGGATAAGAGTGTGATGAAAGATGCAATATCCTGAATATAGCTGCAAGAGTAGAATATTTATATTATCTGAGTCTACTGACATATTGCGAATAATGGAAAGTGATAGAATGAGTCGAGAAGTCCTAAGTTCAAATTTTGTCTCTGACAGTTACTAGCTGGATGATCCTGGAATTAAGCAATTCTCTAAGATTCATCTCTTCAGTTACAGGTTAGTATTGGTAGAGTGATTTCCTAAATCCAGGCAATGAATGAATGAAAAAAACCATTTACTATGTTCAAAGCACAGTGCTAAATACTAGGTATACAAATACAAAAATAATACAAGTCCTGTTCTCAAAGAGTTAACATTCTAATGATGGAAACATTAGCTAAAGGATGTCCCAAAAGTCTTAGTACAGTTTTCAGCTTCAATAAGCTTAAATACTTTTAATAGCCTAAAATGTACTGAGACTTCTGGGAAATCCTATATATGAATAATCAGCTACAAGTGAGATGGAAAGGTTCCATGTTCCTTAGGGCACAATGGCAAAGCAGATGGTAATGCATCTTCTTTAATATCACTTCTACTGATAAAGTCATATCTGTTTCTGATCTTAATCACAGATCTTTAACATACCAACATAGACAACCAAGTGAAATAAAAGGAGGTACCGGTGATTAGGGCAAGTAGTCTAAATAAGTAAATTAAGCATGAGGTAAGTCTAATATAATTCAAAATAAATTCCGGTGACTCTCTTTTGCTTATTAGTCCATAAAATATAATTCTCCTTGATTTGTATTCAATGAAAACATTTTTCTTATTTGATTTATTCTTTGTGAGTGTTTCTTTAGTTGTTTATACAAATGTCTTGTTTTGTGAATTAGATGTGAAAAGCTAATTTTTTAAACACATGAGATCACATTTTCCTATCATCTTCACAGAATTTGGGGAATATGATACTTAAGAAATCTGATTCATACTGTGACAGTAATAATAACAGTTATAATTTATATAGCCCTTAAAGCTCTGCAAAGTTCTTTACATGTCACCTTATTTGAATTAACAGCAACATCTAGTATATTTAGAAGGAACAAGAAATATGCATAGGAAATATTCAAAATGAGTACTAACCCTTCCAAATGCATCGATCTAAATTTTCTCACCAAATGAGTTTGCTTATAGTGACTTTTAATTGTATATCATTTCTGTCTGTCCACATCAATACCATAGAGAACCAGAACTAGAATAGAGTACTGATGCTAGAAACCATCTAATCAAACCTCATCAATTGACAAATGAGGAAACTGAGGTAAAATTAGCCAAATGCAGCCAAGTCATGTGAAATGAGACAAGTCATTATGTACCAGCTCTTCTTCCTTGGAGCCTTCCTTATCTATTCTGTGCTCCTCTCTGTTCCTAATCTATCTTTAAAACAGTTGTTCTGGATTCTCTGTGAATTCCCTTTTGGCTTTGAGCTTCATCTTCGATTACACTTTCTTGACTATGACTGAGGCCATTACCCCTCTCTCTTTCTTACTGCTTTCTCTTTCAGGCCATGTTAATTGGCCCTAATCACCAGTATTATCTGCCTAGTCAAGGAGAAACTAATGATATCATGAAGCCAAATGTTCAAAGAGAAAGGAGTTAAGAAAGACACCTAGACAATAAAATCAACAATAGCAGTGAAACAAGATCTATCTCATCTCAGTCAAAAATTCATTTAAACCACCTAGGGATCACTGTTTTATTAGCTACAAAGCCTCAAGAAGTATTGGGTCATATTTTTCCATGCTACATTTTATTTGGGTTTAGGTATTATTGTTATATTTGACAGAATAATAGCATTTTCACATAATCATGTCAATATTTTAAATTAACTTTGAAGTATTCCATTGTCAAGAAAGGATCTCTGTCAATCAGTCAATAGTTTGGAAAAAAGACCTATGACCCAAGAGCAAATAGCAAATAGCAATTATTCCTGGCTTCTTTAGTGTCTTTAATAACCTTTCCCTTTTGTCATATTATTTTTCAGGGACATTTTTTGGTTAAGTATAGTTACAAGTTTTCAGTCTTTAGGAGACTGGAAATTTCAATAGCAAAGCCCTGGACTTTACTGCAAGCTTTCCAAGATCAGGAACAGTGGAAATTGAATATGATTTACAATCCCACAATTATCTTTCACTTCCAGATCCATTTGTAATAGGGAACAGGTGCATCAAAGACAGGTTGGGGGTAGTAATGAATAGGGAGAAAATTCAGTGACAGTTGGAGTCAAGATCTGACCAAATTTAGCACAAGCAAGCTAGAGATGCTGACAGTGTGGGACACCCTATCGAGGATAGATTAAGTGCCAGAATCTCATTAGTTTATACCCTTGGACAATAAAATGGTATAGGATAGTCATATTATATTTGTATAATGAAAGAAAACGTGTGTGTATTGGAGAGGGACCACAACACCCTGTATAAATTACAGATGTGAATGTTATCCTCAAATTGCTTTACTTCTCATTTCCATTTCCCAAGGTTAACATTGAAGCATAACTTTTGTTTATTCATCCAACTGATATCAGACTGTGAGAATTTTTAACCAGGGAGAGCCAATTCCTGATAAATAGATGATTTTCTATTTGTGGTGCTTACTAGATAGTTCCGTTTAGAGAAAAATATGTCCATTTCAAAGATAGAAATCACTATAATTACTTTATAATGAATTTTAAATTTAGCAATGCTCCTTAGAGTCATTCATTCTGATTCTTTAGCTTCCTCACCTCTACTTTTCAGAATCACTAGCTTCTTTTAATATTCAACTCAGGTATTACTTTCTACAAGAAGTTCTTCCATAATGCTTCTAAGTGGTCTACTCTCCCTCTTCAAGTTATCCCATGCAACACTAGACTTTTATCCCACTCTACAGCATTCTCCAGTATCCTTAAGGGGGATTGGGGTTTCTAGGGTCCGCAAATGGTTCCAGCACCCACTTATGATGCCCCTCCCAAGTGTAGTGGAGGCCCCCTGTACTCCACTTCTATTTAGCCACTAACATTTAGATTATCTTTTTTACAAAAAAAATTAATTCAAATATATAATCAAACTTACTCTCCCCAATATACAAAAGACACTGTCTACCCATTATCACCACCACCCATTGCACCACCTCAATCTTTGGGGAGACGAAAGAGATTAGGCTTAACTAAGTTTCTATAGAGCACACAGTCCCAGTTCCAAGGCAAAGTCCCATTAGGCTGAAGCCCCAAGGCACTCTTGTCTGTTCTGGGCTTCCTTGACAGGCTAAATACAACAACCCACCTAGAATCACCAGCCCCAAGGTTGCCCAAACCCCTGGTCTGGTGGGGATCACCCCAGGCACCCAGATTAAGGGTAAGCAAAAAAGAACACATACAAGCACTCCTCCTTCCCCAGAACCACTTCTTGTATGACCTCTCACAGGTTCAGTTCATGATACCTGAGCTATAGGTGAACTATGATCTTCACCCACTGGACTGAACAAGAAGGAAAGATCTTATAGGAAAAGCTGGAGCCAGAAAAAGTGACAGGAAAAAAGGAACCATCTCAGTCTCATCAGTCTTAGTCTCAGACTATTCTAGTCACAAGTCAATCAAAGGAGGCTGCCTCCACCCAGTTGGTAGGAGACAAGAAGTACTTCTATCTTGATAGATCTGAGGATGACCAAGCAAGCTTCCTTAAGAGTGTTTATATGTTAGGCAAATTGGCCATGCTCCAAAGGCTCCCTTATATCGATATTTACTTCTTTGAGTACAGGTTGTATCTTCCAGTAGAATATAAGCTTCTCAAGGTTAAAGGATGTAACACCATGATGTAGGAGGAATAAGGCTGTCTTTGGAGTTTGAAAAACCTTGGTTCAAAACCTACCCCAGACACATCCTAGGTAGACGGTGGGAGCTTCCATACCATGCCACCCATGATATTGTGAGCCTAAACACCACCGACAACCTACCCTATTCCATATAAACTTTCTGGACTTTGCACATTGTAGGGACTTTGTAAATGTTCATTTTTTTCTATTTTAGAATAGTTTTATTTACTTCGTTAAATATTTCCCAATACATATAAAAATTAGCCATCATTTTAAAAATTTTTTTGAATTCCAAATCCTCTCTCCCCCTCCTACCTTCTCCTAACCCCCAACTTGAGAAGGCAAGCAATTTGATATTGATTATACATAAATGTTTTTAATTGAACTAAAGTCATAGGGAGACTTATAAATTATAAAATCAAAATGTTTTAGAATTTAAAAGGAAACTAAAGATGATCCCTTCCAGCACCCTGATTTTATAACTAAGCAAAAAAAATCTACAGAAGAAAGCCTTTTTGTGAGTTATGCAAAAATAACTAATTTTATCTCCATCCCTATAATTATTATCATTCTGAGTGTAATGCAGAGAGTCAAGCATTCATTCCATGGGGAAAGGGAAAGGTACTTCAGGCACTTAATAAAGGACATGAGCAATAAAGCAACTTGATCAGTCGCCATGACTAGAGAAACTTGAAAGAGGATTGATGATTGAGCCAAGAAGAACTATCCAATGAGCAGGGTTTTAAGAGGAATTGAGGAGAAAGACTCTGCCTGTCTTCCTTTATTTTGGAATGGGAGTGCATCATTTTCAGGACTCTGCCAGCTCTCCCTTAGATTTCTGGCTGGGAGGGGATGATTTCTCTCTTTCCCACTCTCTACCTCAGTGATAATTTTGAGCAAACAAAAAAAAAGAATATATGCTTGCTTGGGTGAGTTTGCCCCTGTACCTCAATCCCATGCCATCTTTTGTTTTGTGTTAGATCCCTAAGCCCAAGTCCTTAAATCATGAACTTGAGAGCTGGAAGTTTCTAACCATGGGTTTGGTTCAAGGACCCCTTCTATAGTATTAAAACATTACAATATCTTATATTGTATCTGAACCAATTTCTTTTGAGTCCAGTACCAAGTTTTGGAATTTGAAAGCGAAATGATTTTTTACATTTAAATATTTCAGGTTTCAACAATGGCACCCCAAATTTTGAATGTCCCTGGTGAATAACAAAAAAATCCCATATTTTATATATAAGCAAAGAAAAGAATAGAATATTTTACCTCCTATGCAAATATAATATTGTGAACAAAGAACTCTCATATTTAGAAATAAAATGTAGCATGCTACCCCTCCACTCATTGGGTTTTCATTTATTGATTATAACTAATTTCTCTCTCTCTCTTTCTCTCTCTCTCTCTCTCTCTCTCTCTTTCTCTCTCTCTCTGTCTCTCTCTCTCTCTCACACACACACATACACACACACACACACACACACACACACACACACACACACACATACTCTGTCACACACACACTCTGTCTCTTTGTCCTCCCTACCCCCCATTCTTCTCACACACATCATACACCTTCTGGGGGGGGTGTGAATGATTGATTAGAACAAGATTCAAAATATTAAGCCAAAAGTTTCCTACTAAAAGAATTGTACTGCCCACCCCACCCCCCTCAACAGCAAGCTTCCATTTGTCACTTCTCTACACCTGAATAGTCCAGCTCTTTCTTCACTCGTACATATCTTCTTTATCCTTCTTCAAAAGAAAAAGGAAACCAGTTATCCTGGATGAGACTGATGTGACACTATGTCCCATAGTGTAATTAACTCCCAGAGGTCCAGCCATCTACTCTAAGCACTACAAGGAAATTGCTAAGCACCCAGGTAGCCTTTAACCTAGGAATCATGACCTTCTATCTTACATTTCTACAAGAAACTGAATTGACAAAGCATTTTCAGCATAACAATCTCATTTGCTCTTGATAACTACCTGGTATGTTACTGGGACACAGCATATACTAGCCAGGATATTGAAAGTTGCTAAAAGCATCATCAAGGACACATGTGATCAGAAAAGAAGATGGATCAGTTATATTGCAGAAGCAAAGAACACCTGATGGATGATTCAAACGCAATACTAGCATACACAAAATATTCAAAGAATCAAAGGGAGAGTTACAGTATGTTAAGTAGATCCCGTATGAAGAGTTTCTGGGAAAATATAGACAATAGAGGGAGCACATGCTGGACATGGGTAGACATAATTTTATTTTTATATTGGTTTTCCATGACTTGAAAATAGTAGGTATTTAATAAATACATGTTATCAAATTGAATGAATGGCATTCTGGATGGTCTTTTGTCATTTTCATTATTATTTTCTGCCCTCCCACCTCTGCTGTTGTATACCCAAGTAAGTACCTTCAACTTCTCTCCTCCCTTCCCCTTGAAGGTAGAGACTGTCTTTCTTTCCTTCTTCTTCTTCTTTTTTTTCCTGCTTGCATTTATATTCCCAGTACTTACCCTCAGTGCCTGGCATATAATAGGTATATAATAAATGTTTATTGGTTGCATAATTGTGTATGTTTGATAGCTAATCAAGGCCAATTCTCTCACATGTAGGAAAACTCAGACACCAGATAATTAACTTGTCCGAGGTCATTTTTTGAGGAAGCAGCCAAACTAGAACTTGAATCCAACTCCGATAACTCTAAGTTGGGGTCCCATATCCATTTAAATTAGTAGTTAGGCTAATGAATATAGTCTATGGCTGTATTTTGCATGTTTTTATTATGCCTACTTTCAATATTTCTGAGTTAATTGAAAAAAGTTAGGGCTCATTCTGGAAAATATAATTAGATTAATTAGACCTAATTAGATTAGATCTAGAAAAATCTTGTGCAGAATATAGAAAGAAAAAGAGAAGGAATGGCTTTTAACCTGACCAATAGTGAGTAGTTCTATAATTCACTTCTTACTTAGAACTGCATGTCATAAATATTTAATGACTATTTGGTGAATAAATTGATAAATGATTATATAATCATAACCAAGCTTCACTTTTAGATATTTATTGGTGTAGAATTATGATTTCAGCATTTTGTAAGCTTCTTAGTACAGGAAAGTCCCTGAAGCAGGAGTGATCAACAGCTCATTTCTAACTGAGAATCTTAGAGAATTGCCTGAGCCATTGATTGGTTAAATAACTTGTGCACCTCTAGGAGACTGCAAAGGCAAGAGTTAAAAGCTAGTCTTGCTGACTCTAAGAACATCCTTTTATTCACCACCCACATTACCATTCATGGTTTCATTCTTTATAGGAAATCAGGGTAATCTACAATGATCTCTTTTTCTTTTTTTTTTAATTTTTATTTTGAATATTTTCCCATAGTTACATGTTTCATTTTCTTTCCCTCTCCCCCAAGCTCCCCTAACCCTCCTTAGCCGACACACAATTCCACTGGGTTTTACATGTATCATTAAGATCTAATTCCATATTATTAATAGTTGGACTAGAGTTATCATTTAGCATCTACATCCCCAATAATATTCCCATCAGTCCATGTGTTCAAGCAGTTGTTTTTCTTCTGTGTTTCTCCTCCCACAGTTCTTCCTCTGAATGTGGCTAGTTTTCGTTCTCATAAGTCCCTTAGCATTGCTCTGGATCCTTGCATTGCTACTAGTAGAGAAGTTCATTATGTTCGATTGTACCACAGTGTATCAGTCTCTGTGTACAATGTTCTCCTGGATCTGCTCCTTTCACTCTGCATCAATTCCTGGAGGTCATTCCAGTTCACA
Organism: Gracilinanus agilis; assembly: GCF_016433145.1. Lineage (NCBI taxonomy): Eukaryota > Metazoa > Chordata > Mammalia > Didelphimorphia > Didelphidae > Gracilinanus > Gracilinanus agilis. The sequence continues at coordinate 124,280,326 of NC_058135.1, forward strand.
TGGAATTCCTCCAGTTCTTTATTCCTTTGAGCACAATAATATTCCATCACCAACAGATACCACAAATTGTTCAGCCATTCCCAATCAAAAAGGCATTCTCTTATTTTCCAATTTTTTCCCACCTCAAAGAACGTGACTATAAATATTTTTGTATGTCTTTTTCCATATCTCTTTGGGGTATAAACCAAGCAGTGCTATGGCTGGATCAAAAGGCAAATAGTCTTTTAAAGCGCTTTGAGCATAGTTCCAAATTGCCATCCAGGATGGTTGGATCAATTCATAATTCCACCAGCAATGCATTAATATCCCAATTTGGCCACATCCCCTCCAACATTCATTACTCTCCCCTGCTATCATTTTAGCCAATCTGCTAGGTGTGAGGTGATACCTCAGAGTTGATTTGAATTGCATTTCTCTAATTATTAGAGATTTAGAACATTTTGTCATGTGCTTATTGATACTTTTGATTTCTTTACCTGAAAATTGTCTATTCATGTGCCTTGCCCATTTATCAATTGGGGGATGGCTTAATTTTTTTTGTACAATTGATTTAGCTCCTTGTATATTTGAGTAATTAGACCCCTGTCAGAGTTTTTTGTTATAAAGATTTTTTCCTAATTTGTTGCTTCCCTTATAATTTTTGTAGCATTGGTTTTGACTGTACAAAAACTTTTTAGTTTAATGTAGTCAAAATTATTTATTTTACCTTTTGTAATTTTTTTCTAACTCTTTCTTGGTTTTAATAATCTTTCCTTTCCCAGAGATCTGACAAGTATACTATTCTGTGCTCACCTAATTTACATATAGTTTCCTTATTTATATTCAAGTCATTCTCCCATTCTGAGTTTATCTTGGTATAGGGTGTGAGATCCAGACCCAATCTCTCCCAAATTGTTTTCCAATTTTCCCAGCAATTTTCGTTGAAGAGTGGATTTTTGTCCCAAAAGCTGGATTCTTTGGTTTTATCATAGACTGTCTTGCTCAGGTAGTTTACCCCTTGTCTATTCCACTGATCCTCCCTTCTGTCTCTTAGCCAGTACCATATTGTTTTCACGACTACTGCTTTATACTACAGTTTAAGATCTAGCACTTCTAGGCCCCCTTCCTTCATATTTTTTTTCATTATTTCCCTTGATATTCTTGGTCTTTTGTTCTTCCAAATGAACTTTGTTATAGTTTTTTTTTTCTAATTCAGTAAAAAAGTTTTTTGGTAGTTTGATAGGTATAGCACTAAATAAGTAAATTATTTTGTGTCAGATAGTCATTTTTATTATGTTAGCTCGTCCTACCCATGAGCACTCACTCTTTTTCCAGTTGTTTAGATCTACTTTTAATTGTGTGGAAAGGGTTTTGTAGTTGTGTTTGTATAATTCCTGTGTTTGTCTTGGCAGATAGATTCCTAAGTATTTTATATTGTCTAGGGTGATTTTAAAATGGAATTTCTCTTTCTAACTCTTCCTGCTGTGATGTGTAGGAAGTATATAGAAATTCTGATGATTTATGTGCATTTATTTTGTATTCTGCAACTTTGCTAAAGTTGTTGATTATTTCCACTAGCTTTTTAGTTGACTCTCTAGGATTTTTTAAGTAGACCATCATATCATCTGCAAAGAGTGGTATCTTGGTCTCCTCATTGCCTATTTTAATACCTCCAATTTCTTTTTCTTCTCTAATTGCTACTGTCAGTGTTTCTAATGCAATGTTAAATAATAGAGGTGACAATGGGCATCCTTGTTTCACTCCTGATCTTACTGGGAATGCTTCTAATTTATCCCCATTGCAAATGATGTTTCTTGATGGTTTTAGATATATACCATTTATTATTTTTAGGAAAGGCCCTTCTATTCCTATACTTTCTAGTATTTTCAGTAGGAATGGGTATTGTATTTTGTCAAAGGCTTTTTCAGCATCTATTGGGATAATCAGGTGGTTTTTGTTGATTTGCTTGTTGATATGGTCAATTATGTGAATGGTTTTCCTGATGTTGTACCATCATTGTATTCCTGGTATAAATCCCACTTGATCATAATGAATAACCCTCGTGATCACTTCCTGGAGTCTTTTTGCTAGTATTCTGTTTAAGATTTTTTCATCTATGTTCATTAGGGAGATTGGTTTGTAGTTTTCTTTCTCTGTTTTTTATCTACTTGGCTTTGGGATCAGTATCATATTTGTGTCATTAAAGGAGTTTGGTAGAACTCCTTCTTTGCTTATTAAGTCAAATAGTTTGTATAGTATTGGAATTAGTTGTTCTTTGAAGGTTTGATAGAATTCACTTGTGAATCCACCTTGTCCTGGGGGGTTTTTTCTTAGGGAGTTCTTTGATTGGCTTGTTCAATTTCTTTTTCTGAGAACAGATTATTTAAATATTCTATTTCTTCTGCTGTTAATCTAGGCAATTTATATTTTTGTAAATATTAATCCATATCACCTAGATTGCTATATTTATTGCCATATAATTGTGCAAAATATTTCTTAATGATTGCCTTAATTTCCTCTTCATTAGAGGTGAGTTCTCCCTTTTTGTCTTTGATACTTCCCTCTCAGGGTTATTTCCACTGAGAGTAAGGTTTAAGTATTGCCTACTAACACTTTCTTCCTCTCCTTATTATAATAGTATTCATCCCCTCCCCTTCCAATGCCCTCTTTGTGTGGTATAGATGATCCTATTTTTCTTATTCCTTCAAGTTTCTCTTGGTGCCATCTTCTATCCGCCCCCCACCACTTTTTCCCCCATATCATCTTAGACCATTTAGTATTCCAACATCTCCCTATGACTAATTCTTCTAATTACTATAATCGTGAATACAATTTTTAGAATTACACACAATATTTCTCCATATAGGAATACAAATAATTTGATCTTATTGAAGCCCTTGAAGAAGAAAATTTAAAGGTAAGAGTTTTCTTTCTTTCCACTCTCTTTCTTATTTACCTTTTCATGATTCTCTTGGATTTTGTGGTTGGATATCAAACTTTTCATTTAGTCCTGGTATTTTCTGTGAAAATACTTGGAAATCTTCTATTTTGTTGAATGCTCATACTTTCCCCTGGAAGTATATAGTCAGTTTTGATGGTAGGTAATCCTTGATTGTAGACCCAATTCTCTTGCCTTTCTGAATAACATGTTACAAGCCTTGTGGTCTTGTAGTGTGGAGGCTGCCAGATCCTATGTGATCCTGGTTGGTGTTCCTTGATATCTGAATTGTCTCTTTCTGGCTTGTTGTAATATTTTCTCCTTAACTTGGAAGCTTTTGAATTTGGTTATTACATTCCTGGGGGTTGTCTTCTGAGGATTTAGTGCAGAGGGTGTTCTATGGGCTCTTTCAATGTCTATTTTGCCCTCTTGTTCAAGGACATCAGGGCAGTTTTCTTGGATAATTTCTTTTAGTATGATATCTAGATTTCCGTTTGTCTCTGATTTTTCCAGAAGACCAATAATTCTCATGTTGTCTCTTCTAGACCTATTTTCTTAATATGACATCTTCTCATTGAGATATTTCATATTTCCTTCTATTTTGTCAGTCTTTTGACTTTGCTTTATTAATTCTTGCTGTCTTGTGAGATAATTGGCTTCTACTTGCCCAATTCTAGCCTTTAAAGACTGGTTTTTGGCTATAATCTTTTGGTTTTCCTTTTCAGTCTGGTCTATTTGACTCTTTATGGCTTCCATCAGGTCATTTTTGGTCTTCAATTTGCTTATCATTTCATTTGATTTCTGAACCTCAATTTCCAATTGCAAAATTCCACCTTTTAAACTGTTCTTTTCTTTTTGAACTATTTCTCACTTTTCTTGCCAGATCTCTTCCATCTTTCTCATGATCTCAGATTTGAACTCTTCAGGAGCTTATGACCAATTTTCTCTTTTGGGGGAAGGTTTGGATGTCTTTAATTGTTTGTCTTCCTCTGCTTTCTGAATTTTTTCTGTGCAAAAGTTATCCAGTTTTAGGGTTTTTTTTCTTGGTCTTTTTGGTGGTTATTTCCTTGGTCTTGCTTGTCATCATTATGCTGGTTTTTCTTTCTCAGTCAGAAGTCTGAGTGAGGCAGGCAGACTGTGTATAGAGCTAAGGAGCAGTTTTTGCCTGAGGCTCCTCTGTGAGTCTACTGGTTTCCACTGTCAGCTAGGCCTCTGCTGTCTGAGGTCCCTCTCAGCTTCACTCCTGAGCCCAAGGTCTGTGCTCCCCAGCCTCCTGGGGTCTCTAGTCTAGCTGTTCTCAGGAACAAGCCCCTGGTGGTCTTTGTCAGCTGCCCAGAGCCTGGAAATTGGCCCACACTTGCTCCTCTGCCTGAGGTTCTCCCCTGAGTCTCAGCTTGCTGAGCTGCTTCCACTGTCTGCTGCCTCTCTGTTTTACTCCTGTGCCCAAGTTCTGTACTCTCTAGCCTCCAGGGGATCTCAAGTCTTGCTGCTCTCAGGAGCAGGCTCCTGGTGGTTCCAGTTAGCTGCCAAGAAGCTAGATTTTGCACTCTCTCAACTCACTCTGACTCTGGTGCGCAGCCTCTGACTTTCTTGCAGTGGGGGAGGGTTGATCAGCTCGTATTTTGATGGGAGATATTTCCCCTCTCATAGAGGAGAAATGCCCATATTCCACATACCTTTAATGCTGCGCCCTATTGTGGGGTTCCTTTGTTCATCTAGATTTGGTTTTTGTGTCCTTTTGAGGTATCATGTAGTAAAGTAAAGCACCCTGCTTCTACTCTGCAGCCATCTTAACCTGGAAGTCTACAATGATCTCAAATGTAACATACAGTTTGAAATATTGTGTATCTGTTCCAGAGTCTATGAATTACAAAAACACTTTCTGGAGAACAAAGAGCATCATTGCAAGGTAATATTGCCATAGTGGTTGTTTGGCTCCATAGTGCTTGAAGTGGTTTAAAAAAAGAGAGAGTTTGTTAAATTCGATAAAAATGATAGGGATATTTTATCTCAATATAAAGAAAATCTTCCTAATTATGAGACCTATTCCAAAATGAAATGGGCTGCCAGAGAAGGTAATAAGTTCACCATCTCTAGTGGATTTCAAATGGAGCTAGATGACCATTCTTCAAGGATGTTGTTGACAGTATCCTGCTTTAGGTCTAGGTTTGAATAACCAGCACTGAGTTTTTATGATTTGATGGTTCAATAGATATAATTCAGCCAGATTTGGAACATCTCTATCTATGCTATCACTGAAATGTTTCAACATAAATTTAACAGTTGCTGCCATTTTAGAGTGTTAAGAAGCTGATGGGAAAAATCTCATTAAGAGTCTGTTGATTGTGGGTTGTGCTGAAGTTTGCTTTTATCTACCAAGAAAAGTTTTGTAGAAAAAAAATGAAAAAGTATAAAAAGATTACAGAGGACATGTTTAGCCTATTTTTTTTAAAATTTTAAACCCTTAACTTCTGTGTATTGACTTATAGGTGGAAGATTGGTAAGGGTAGGCAATGGGGGTCAAGTGACTTGCCCAGGGTCACACAGCTGGGAAGTGTCTGAGGCTGGATTTGAACCTAGGGCCTCCTGTCTCTAGGCCTGGCTCTCAATCCACTGAGCTACCCAGCTGCCCCCTAGCCTATTTTTTTGTTTTTTGTTTTGTTTTGTTTTGTTTTGAAACCCTTTTACTTTGGTGTATTGTCTCATTGGTGGAAGATTGGTAAGGGTGGGCAATGGGGGTCAAGTGACTTGCCCAGGGTCACACAGCTGGGAAGTGGCTGAGGCCGGGTTTGAACCTAGGACCTCCTGTCTCTAGGCCTGACTCTCACTCCACTGAGCTACCCAGCTGCCCTCCCTAGCCTATTTTTTAAAAGGATTTGACCACATCTTTTATTTACAAGTGAATACAGGTGATTAAAAATTAATCCTATCTCTATTAAAGCAGGCCCCATTGGGCCCCTTCCAGGAAACACTTCATTGAGAATATGACTATATATGCTTCATATACATTGGAGTGAGTGTCAGGAGATATGTGTTCCCATTCTGGTTCTTCTACTGCCTACTTATATGACTTGGGGAAAGTCACTTAACCTCTCTGGATATGTTTCCTCATGTGTAAAATGAGAGGTCTCAACTTGATGATTCACTAGGGTTCTTATAAGCTCTAAATCCTATGACCTAAAGAAAAGGTATAAAATTTCATTTACATAATTATTTATGAAGTTGGTCTAGCCCTGTTATTAAATCAAACAAAAACACTAATTCGAACACTTTTTTCTATTTCTTTGTTACCCAAATACTTTCTTAGTACATTAGCCATTACTCTGTATGTAGAAACCTGCTGACTTCAGAGAAGGAATCTCATACTGCTATGGAGAGTGGGAGGAATGGCCTTCTTTATAGTTCTATTTATAAATTTATGACAAATAGAGGCATCAAATGATCAGGCTACTTCACCTGTTTGATGCATTCAAGAAAGCTATATGCTATTAATATTTGCTATTTTTATATTCCAATAATCAAAAGAGTTCTAGTATCAATAAACATAATATCTTAAATAAGAGTTATAAATTTGTCTGTAAGGAAAGAAAGAAAGAAAGAAAGAAAGAAAGAAAGAAAGAAAGAAAGAAAGAAAGAAAGAAAGAAAGAAAGAAAGAGGAGGTAGGAAAGGTTAGAGGGAGGGAGAGGGGGGGAAGGAGCAAGGAAGGAAGGAAGGAAGGAAGGAAGGAAGGGGACGAAAGAAATAAATCATTGATTTCCATGTGACAGTTTCATATAATTTTAAAACACTCAATATAGTACCTAAGGCAAGATTAATTAAGAGATTCTTAAATATGTCCTGACATTTTTAAGAGTAGTTGTAGCTTGTCTTTAATGAATGGTCTGCTCAATTCTCTTTCTCTGCTTTCCTTAACTGAAACCACTTAAATTTCACTTAATCCTGCTATAGGTCTTGGGATCAATTGGACCCTGAAGCAATGGGCAGTTGTCTAGGCTCCTCCTCACCTTGTCCTCTTCCCTGGGTCTAGCAACAGCACTTTTGCCTAATTCATTGTGACCAAGCCTGCTGAAAAAAATTCCCATCTGCCTGCCTGCTTTGCCTTCTGCCTAGAGTCTTCCACTAAATTTTCATAATGTTTTGCTCTCCCTGTCCACCTTTGTTGAATAGAATCACACTATTTTTAAAAGCATTTTGACTATTTTGTTTAATGAAATAATGATAAACATACTATGTACGAAGTATATTACAAAATACATATCAAATGAGAGAGAGAAAAAGAGAGAGAGAGGCAGGAGAGAGAGAGAGAGAGAGAGAGAGAGAGAGAGAGAGAGAGAGAGAGAGAGAGATGAATTAACTAACTGCATGGCATGGATTAGCCATTCTAATAGTCTGAGGAATAGCTATTTTTCATCCATTTAGTTTTTCCTATACGGCTTATTAGTCCAAACTCTTTGAGAAAATGTAGTCTTCATCAAGTTCTGAGGTTTGATGCAATGAGGATAGTATCTATTGTAAAGAGGAATATTTGGAGGACCTCACAATTTAAAGGAAATCTCATTGATTCAGTCTTGTTCAGGGCACTTTCTGAACATGGCAAACTCCTTTAGAGAGAATATGGCTATCAGTTTTACACCTCACTTGACATACTATCAAAGAATCTCTGAAGTTGTCTCTGTAATTACATTTAACAAAGAGACTTAGATTATACTAACATATTCATGAGAAACTTTTTAGAAGAGATAACTTATGGCTTCAGCTTTACTCTATCAAATCAGATGCCTTTTTTCCCCAACAATCAACAGACAATACACGGAGCTGGATTTTGTATTCTGTGCACCTTTCAGTCAATTGAGTTACTATAAAATTTCTCCTCCATAATTCATATTAGAAAGAATAAGTCTAATTAGCTAATAGAGTTCATCTGAAATTGTTTTCTCTTGTTTGCTAGCCATCAGGAGTTGTTTTTTTAAAAGTATTTTATAACTGCTTTAATAATGTGACAATCTGATTATGGGAATTAGTAGATTAACTCAAACTACTACAGAACCAAGGTAGTCCTATGAGGTGACAACTCTTTAATTCATCACTCAAGGGTACTTGTTAAACAAACAACATGGATGCTTGACAGCTCATATAAAAATTTTTCTGATTCTAAAGAATTCTTTTTTACATTTAATGTAGTTTTATTTACATATGCAAAAAAGAACAATAAAGTAGAGACAGGAAGATGTGTCAGAAACAATGCCATGATAAAGCAATTAAAAAAAATCTTTTATTTCTATTTTTTTATCTTTGAGAGTAAAAGCAAAATAACCATCACAAAACATTCCCTAATAATCTTTTAGACACTCCCCAAAACAGGCAACATTTATTTCTAAAGAGCTTTTCAAAGTGTTTTCACCTATATTATTTCATATTGATCCTAATAACAACCCTCGGAGAGGACATATTTCTACCCATTATCCAGATACATAAATAGAGGCTCAAAAATTATGCAACAAATTGTCAGTCACCCAATATTATTTAAGGACACTGAAATGATTCAGTTGATTATATTTAAAATGAACTTATTTTAGGGTATGAACTAATTTAAAGTTATTTCTGATTTTTTCTTTTGAAAAGTAGTTCTAGCTATGAATTTTCTTTTAGTCAATGTTTTCCATTGCCTCAGAAAACTGTGACACTAAATTTTCTCATGTTTAGCATGGTCAGGAAATAGGTTAATCAAATATTCTGGATGATAGCTCCAACACGTAGTCTATAATGGATTTCCATTGTCCAAAGAAGCAGATTACATTAAAATGCATTCAACTTTAAAACTATGCTCAACACAATTTTTAAAGGCAATTTGGCATGGTAGAAAGGGTATTAGTCTTAGAATCAGAGAACTTGAAACAGAAACCAATTGAAAGGATGTCTCAATAAGCCCAATGAATAATAAGTTAATAATAATAAGTTGGATTGTTTTGATTTTGTCTTTGTATCCTTGGCACCGAGCATAGTACCTGGCACATAGTAGACAATAAATGCTTGCATCATTGATTAATTGATAACAGTAAAAGGAAGGGTTGAATATAAAATCTATTACACAGGAAAAAACAACAGAATTTGGTGACTGTTCAATAATGAGGAAGTTGGGGAAAGTCAGAGAAGATGCAGGTCCTTAACCTAGGTCATTAGGAAAATAAACATAAATTCTACATGATACAAGGCAAGATCCCCCTCAGGAAGTCTTTCCTAATCAGCCATTTTATTGCTGTTGTTTAATCATTTTTCAGTCATGTTCAACTTTTCATGACCCCTTTTGGATTTTCTTGGCAAAGATGCTGGAGTGCTTTGTCATTTCCTTCTCCAGCTTATTTTACATTTGAGGAAACTGAGGCCAACAGGATTAAATGACTTGCCCTAGGTAATAAAGCTAATAAGTTGCCAAGGTGAGATCTGAACTCAGGAGGCAGAGTCTCTGTGACTCCAGACATAGCACTCTATCAACTGTGCTGGCTGCCCATATTAATATCTACCTTACTTTGAACTCCATCACTTATACAGATAACCACAAATTCTTGAAATATCTCTTAAATGTAAGTAATGTGATGTCACTGAAAGACATGTAGGCCCTGAGTCACAAACTTAGATTTCAGTATTGGCTTTACTATTTCTTTATAGTATTTTTTATATATAATATTTTTGTTATATAATGTTTGTTATATAATGAACTACTATCTTCACTTTCATCATGTATAAAATGAACTTCCCCTCTAAATTTAATTGCATTGATTTTGTTTGTACAAAATGCTCGTAATGTTATGTAATCAAGATTGTCCATTATATCTTCTGTGATCATATCTATCCTTTGTTTCATCATGAATTCTTCGTTTTTCCATAGAACTAAAATGTTCTTTCTTCCTTCTCCCTCTAATATGTTTGTGATGTGATATCGTATATAGAAATCACTTATCCATTTGGAGTTCTGGACTTGGAATCAGGAAGAATTGAGTTCAAATCCTACATCATAAACTTAATCTATTAACTTGGATCAGTCATTTTACTTCTCAGATTCAGTTTCATCATGTATAAAATGGGATTAATAATAGTGCCTGTGTCACAGGGTTATTGTAAGGGTAACATAAGATAATATATTACAGCACTTTGTAAACTTTAATATTGTTATTATTTTCTCTAACCTAGTAGATTATAATCTTCTCAAGGATAAGACTCCTAGTAAAATTATGGATGCATAGCAAATGACCAGCAAATACTTTTAAAGTTAATTTATTTATTAATCTTGTTCATCAGACAAGTTAACACCATTTTCCTTAGGATCTTCATAAATGCTAATCTTCATTGTGCTTGTATAGAGCAAAATGTTTTATTTACAGTTGAGAGAGGCAGAGAAAGAGAGAGAGAGAGACAGAGAGAAACAGTGTAATGCAATTCACTCTACTTCAATCACTGAAATTTTGCCTCAGTGATCCCATGATTTTGTCAATAGGCACATCCCTTCCCTTCCCCCAACAAAAAAAGATCTACTTAGTTTGACACTCTTAAAGATTTACTCTGGCTGAGAAATCCATCCCCTTGCAGCCAACCATGACAAGATGACTCATCATAAACAGCTTTTTTTCCTAAAAAATGATAGTCACCTCTCCTCAGAGTGTTTTATCCCTTGGATATGCTTGTTGTCATTTATCTAATCCATCTGTCTGCTGCTACAGTCAGGAATCAATAAGCACAGATGGCAAAATCTCATGCTCAAGCCCTTCCAAGAGAAAAGAAAAAAAGTGAGGAGGGGGGAGACCTTTTTCTCTTCAATTTTTCTCCAAAGTGGTACAGAATAAGCCTTTGACAAGAGAATGAAACCTGTCCACTGTCTTAACTTGTTTAGAAATGACCTAATAGATTTGAATTTATCCTCAAGAGAGACCAGCTTAGTTGTAGTACTTAATGAAGGTTATGAATGCTTACTTAGAAATTCTCCTGTGTGAAATTCATAATAGATTACATTAAATTCTTGATAGATCACATGAATGCTTCTTTTGACATAAAAAACCCATCCATATGTGGAGCTCAAACCCCTCTCTCAGTGTTACAACATGAGTCAGTCATAGCCTTTGATTAATTTATATGATGTTTTTCAAACAAGCAAACCACGTTCTGACATTCTGGAAATGATGGTGACCAAAATTATTATCAGTTCTTAAGATTAGGGTGTGCAATGTGTGCTTTTAACTTCTATACCACAGTATCTTTGTTTCCAAATGGACAGGCTATAGTCAAGAAGCCAGTGGGGCATTCTAATATTCTATAATCCCAAGACATGAACAGAGTCTCAAAATTATGTTGACTTCATGCTTAATGCTATGATCTCAAAATTCTGCAACAATAGCCATCATATGGAATCTTCGTATGCCAAGTCATGTGAGTTATTGTGAGTATTCAGCACAGATCCAGCTGGCTATGCTTTCTCACATGAGAGCAGTCAGTCCAAGACTCACAACTAGATAGTGAAGTAAGGATAATGGACCAATATGTGGTACAGTAGGAAGAGTGCTTAATCTGGAGTCAAAGATCCTGGATTCAAATCCTCACTCTGATTCTTATTACCTACGTGACATTGGGAAAATCATTTTACATCTGTGGAGCTTAGTGTCCTCCTCTGAAAAATGAGGGATTTGAACTCAACAAATTTCAAATTCTTTCCCAGCTCTAAATCTACAATTCCTTTACTTTGGATACAGTAATTATTCTGTATCAAATCCAAAGCTAACTATTCAGAAACATTGTTTTCTACAAACCAAAAATTTTCTGCTTCAAGGACAGCATACCAAGAGGAGCTTATGGGGATTACTTAAGAGATCCACTCTTTTTTAGGATATCACCATCGAGCAACGTGAAGTGCAAAAAGGGAAGTGGAGTCAGATGATCTGGTTTACATTCCAGTTCTACCTCTTCAAAACTATTTGTGACCCTAAACAAATCTCTTAACTTAAATGAGATTCTGTATCCCTATCTATAAAAAGAGGACTGACTCTGAGGTCAAGGATCTCTGTTCATCCTTCTTCTGATGCTTACTACCTGTGCAACCTTGGGTAAGGCAACTGATTTCCCTAGATTTCAGTTTCCTCATCTGTAAAAATGAGGGAGTTGGATTCATGACTTTTAAAGTCTAGCGTGATGTGGAAAAGTTTATCATTCTCCTGTAATCTTTGTGTCAGTGGCAGGAGTTCAAAGTCTGTGAATTTTCAGTCATCTTCTAGATCTTCATGTAATGATCCTTATGCAGCATTTAACACCATTGACAACCTTCTCCTTCTGAATGCCCTCTCTCTCTCTCTAAGTTGTCATGGCATTAGTCTTCCTACGTGCCTGACCACTCTATCAAAGTCTCATTCCTACATCATCATTCACATTATACCTTGCAATTGTGCTTGTATGCTAAGGCTCTGTCCAGAGCCTCTTCCATTCTGTCTCTTGCCTCCTTTGGTGATCTCATTAACTTTTCATCCAAATTTAGTCTTTTCCCCAAGTTCAAAGCAATATCCCAATCTCCCCATTCAAACTGCATGACCTATATGTCTCTCAAACTCAACAAGTCATAATCCTTCTCCAAAACTCATCCTTATTCTGAACTTTTCCTGTTCAGATTGTTCGTATTGAGGGCAATATTCTCCTAGACAACTTAACTTGAAACTTTTGTGTCATTCTTACCGTCCTGCTCTCCATCACCCATATATCCAATCAATTGTCAAAATCTGTCATTTCTATCTCAACAGCATCTCTCAATCTATTCCCTTTACTCTATACATGTAGCCACCATTGCAGTAACTTTTTGAGTTGTCTCCTTGCCTTAATATTTATCCCACTTCAATCCATCCTGCACACTGCTACAAGAATAATATCCCTAAAGCTGAGGTTTATAAACTCAAGTCAGTCAATAAATTCAACTATTTCCAATGGCACCCTATACCCTCTAGAATCAAATACAAAATCCTTTCTTTGCCATTGAAAGTCCTTAACAAGCTGTCCCCAATCTACCTTTCTAACCATATTATACATTATTCCCCTTCATATTTCTATGGTCCGGTCATGTTGGTCATCTGGCTATTCCTCACACATAGTTTAATCTTCTTTCTCTGTGCCTTTTTTGTGAACTATCTTCTTTTCTTGGAATGTTGTACTTCTACACTTTTGCCTCTTAGAATCCCAAGTTTCATTCAAAATTCAAGTGCTCAGGAAGAGAATGAGAGATTGTTCACTTGAACATTTTATGTGCCCCCTCATTTCTGAATTCCCAGCTAATGAGAAGATTCTTCATCTCCACCATAACAACTCTGTAGATACTAATGTAGGGATTTCTTTTGAGGGTTCCTCAAAGTTTCACATGCTGGATTGAAACCAAGTATGGAACATTGTGCACAGTGCAATCCATCAATAAGATAAATCCATACAGACTCCAAGGACTGAGTCCTCAGTGGCCAGTTGCCCGTTGTATTTCTATGTGCATAAATGGTCTTCCCCAACAGAATGGAACCACCTTGAGTTCAGAGACTGCTTCCAATTTTTCCCCACTATTTCAAATTCAGACTGCATATGACTGCATCATATCCATCACATATAATTTTCATAATGCTCTTTTCCCAAATTAAAAAATACAGAAAAATTCAATATTTTCTAATTGCTCACAGAATAATTACCAAAATCTTCATCCTGGCACTCAAGGCTGTTCACAATATGTTTCTAATTTTTTTCCACTGTTTATTTCCCACTCTCTTACATGAATCCCTGGTTTAGTTTAAAAATTCAACTTCCTTCTCTTTAAACACACTAGCCATTATACCTTTGCTTATGCCATTTGCCCTCCTGGAAGAAGAACAGGAGAAGGATCATTGTCATGAAACTGAAGTTGAAAGAGAAGAGCCAAGATACTCTGGTCTTTCACATGGACGATGAAAGGGGAAGATCTTAACAGGGACGGGTTTTTTGTTTTGTTTTTACATAGTTTTCAGAAACACTGCTTCTGATTGACAGTGCCATAAAGAATCATGCAACCAGGTCAGTTAGTCACTGGCTAACACTGCAATGACATTACTAAAGGACCACTTTCATGTGGTGATAGATACTTATCTCAGTTTTCAATACTGTGTCAGAATTCAAAAGAGCTAAGCTCTCCCATGACTTATGAATAACTTTCCTGAAAAAGTACTAGAAGTTTTCTGAATGAGCCTGATCCATGTCCAGGCTTCTCTTGAGAAGTCAGAAGTTTACATTTCTATCATTTTGTTAATACTCCTTATCTTTTTTGAAAGAGCAGTAAATTCAGTATTAGATTATCTTTCCTCTTTTTTAAGTCCCAAAATAGAAGAGTTCCTTTTTCCTTTAAGAAAGAAAACCAAAAAGCAATAAATTCAGTGCTAAATTAGCAGAGGTATTTCATACTGGCTTCATTCATTCTTTCCCTATGATTTTGATGTGACTTTGGATTTTCAGAGGGTAGGTCAATATAATTCAAACTCTGGTAGGTCCTACAAAAGTTAGAAATATTTCAAGAACAAGCAAAGGCACTGATATAAATGATAATGCTCACTGTCAGATGTCCCAGTACACCTGGCATCAGCTGGCTCATATTCTATGCAAGCCTAGGATTTTATGGTTGACTATAGATTGCATAGGTGGTACAGTGGATAGAGTGCCTGGCCCGGAGTCAGGAATTCTCATCTTCGGAATACTCACCTTCCTAAGATCAAATCTGGCTTCAGACTTTAACTAACTGTATCACACTGGGCAAGTCACTTAACTCTGCCAGCCATTCCTTACCTATAAAATGAACTGGAAAAGGAATGGCTAAACTACTCAAGAAAACTTCAGATGAGGTCCCAAAGAACTGAACAATAAAAATTATCCAAAGATCAGAGTTATTCAAGGGATGCTTGTTACCAAAATGTCAATATAAGATCATGAATTTGTTGGCCTTAGCAAATCATAAAAACTGGTCTGTTTGTTCTTATCTTGACAGTTATTTAATCCCCTGCTTCCATGTCTTTATACAAGTTACCCCACTACCTGAAATATTCTCCTTCTGAATCTTCACTTACAGAATTGTGAGCTCTTTTCAAGGCCCACTTCAAAGGCCTTCACAAATCTCCTCCCTCCTGACTTATAAGAAAGAGAACTAGCCACATTCAGAGGAAGAACTGTAGGAGGAGAAACACAGAAGAAAAATAACTGCTTGAACACATGGGCTGAGGGGGATATTATTAGGGATGTAGATGCTAAACGATAACTCTAGTCCAACTATCAATAATATGGAATTAGGTCTTGATCAATGATATGTGTAAAACCCAGTGGAATTGTGCGTTGGCTAAGGGGGGATAGGGGGAATTGGGAGAGAGGGAAAGAACATGAAATATGTAACTAGGAGAAAATATTCAAAATAAAAAAATTATTTCAAAAACAAATCTCCTCCCTCCTAATTATTAATACTTTTATCCAATTATTTTGTATATATCTTATGAAGCTGTGTTCTTGCTATTTCTCTGAAGAGAATATAAACTCCTTGAGAGCAGAATTTATTTTCATTTCTGTCTTTGTTTTCTCAATCTAGTGCAGTTCTTGGAATATAACAGGTGAAGTGTTTTTGAACTGAATAGAATCCTTTACTGAGGTATACTGAGCTTGGCATTTCTACCAGTTGACAGCAGGAATATCCACACAAGTGAAATCATAGGTACTTTGAAAGTACTGAAGTATTTAATTTCATCAAAAAAAATGGGGAATAAGTGAAAAGTGGCATTCCTTTATATTATAAAAAATCCCAATATGGAAACATGAGACTGCTGACTAGGTAAAACTTTCCTGTCTTTTTCAATTATTGGGATGAAGGGGTAAAATACCTAAGCAGGATAGATAAAGGCCAACTTATTGGACTTTAAACTTTGGGAGTATTGCAATCCAATACCTAAATTTATGCTCTGCTAAGTAGCAGGGGCAGCTAGAAGACACAGTAGATAGATCACTGGTCTTGGAATCATGAGTTCAAATCCAGCCCCAGACACTTACTAGCCATGTGGCTCTGGGCAAATCACTCAACTCTGCTTGCCTCCATTTCCTTATATGTAAAATGAACTAGAGAAGGAAATGGCAAACTACTCCAGTATCTTTGCCAAGAAAACCCCAAATAAGGTCATGAAGAGTCACATACTACTAAAATGACTTAGCAACAATCATGTATCCTCTAAGCCTATCTCAGTGTTCCAGCACTTACTGTGGCATTCTATAAATACATATAGGCAACACTTACTAAATACTAATGAAGTTGAAATGAATTATACCGAATATTAGAATTATACAAATTGGTTGATTCCTAAAGATATCTTGCCAATAAAATTTTCCGAAAAAAGATTTCTAGAATATTGGGTCAAAACTAGACAGTGAAGTCAGGCCTAGAGATGGGAGGTCCTAGGTTCAAACCCAGCCTCAGCCACTTCCCAGCTGTGTGACCCTGGGCAAGTCACTTGACCCCCGTTGCCCACCCTTACCAATCTTCTACCTATGAGACAATACACCGAAGTACAAGGGTTTAAAAAACAAACAAACAACTAGACAGTGGATATGACTAACGTATTGGAGATGACATTGTTGACAGAACAAACCGTAAAGGCACCTGACACCCTGGCAGGTTTTAATTTTTATATCATTAAATGCTGGCCCTCCTCCTGACTGTACAACAACATTAGATGCTAAACAAGTTCAGGAGGTAGGATAGACAAGAAAAAAAAAGCACAAAGAATTTGAAGACTATCATTCAAAGTCTAGAATTGAAATTCCTAATTCTTCAGTTTCCTTGCCTTTTTTTAGTTCATGAAGCTTTTCCTTGTCCCCCAGAAGGGATTAATTTTGTCCCTCAAAGCCTCATTTCTCTATCCATAGAACAAAAACAGTATCTGTAGCATTGGCTTCCCAGAATGGTTGTAAGAATCAAATGACACAATATATGTAAAGCACTTTGCCAGGGTCACTCTTCCTAAATTCTTCAGTCATTGGTGTTCATCCCTTCAAATTAAATTATATTTCAATTGTAAAAATTGTCTATTTACTTAACTTTGTTCATGTCCCAGTATACCAAGTAGAATATAAACCTTTTGAGGACCGGGATTCTTTTGTTATTGCATTCATATCCTAGTGCCAAGCCCTGGGCTAGACTGGGTTAGGAGAGGGGAGATGGGAAGGAATAGTAGAGACCTAAAAAGGAAATGAATTGAAAGGAGTGTCAATGAGTTATTAAAATATGAAAAATTGAATAGAAGGAAATTCATAAGGACACAAACAGAGCAATGATGCATCTACCATCTTAAATTTGAAATATACAAAAAAATCCATTAATAATTTAGAGAAGATTCATGGCTTCATATGCAGTCCTTTTTCCCTTTTTATTCTTTGTACAGGGAAATGGTTGTGTGGATACATATCATGTTCATAATAATAAAAAGAAAAAATTTTAAGTTGCCTTTACTAACCTCAGGTTCTTTATTATTGTAATATTATAGTTGATCAAATGAGATTTCTTTTTGCTTTTGAAAAACTACTCCTGGTAGTTAAAGGTTAGTGGTCTTACTACTAGATCTTAATCTAACTTTAGGGTAGGGAAGAATATTATTTCATTTTTATATTTCCAGAGACTTACATACAATAAATGCTTAATAAATATTTAGTGAAATGCATTAATGGAATGGCTTTTTAAATAGAAATGAATTTTCCTTTAAATTCTAAGGTCTTAATATTCTTGTAATGGCTCCAACAGTTCCAAAGAAAATCCCGACATCTAACATTGTTCTCTGAGAACACTACCTTGCTCTATGCAATTTTTTTTTGCATTCACCTAGAAAAAATAGCCCACTTCTATAAAGGAAATACTATAATAATAATAGTAGTAGTAGTAGTAGCTATATAGCACTTTAAGGTTTGCACAGGGCCTTACAAATACTATCTTATTTTATCTTCACAACAACACTGGGAGGTCTTGGCTATTATTTTCCACATTGCACATATGAGAAGACACATAATCTCTCAGAATAATGTTAAGGGACTTGCCCACAGACACACAACTAGTAAGTGATGCTGGATTTGAACTTGGGACTTCCTGAATAAAAATCCAACATTAATACACTGTGCCACCTAGCTCCCTGAAAAGAATGGGGTTTTTTTTTGTTTGTTTGTTTGTTTGTTTTTACTGAATCAAGTTGCCAACTTATTGGGAGATTCCTTTGGCTCGGAAACATCAAAAGGACTTAAACTGTCCTCAAACAGGGTCAGTCAAAATGAGTATAACATCCCAAGATCCCCAACCCTCACATAAAAGACACTAAGATTATGACCAGAAATAAAAATTCTTTCTCAGAAACTTACATAACACAAATAAAGTAATTATTGTTAGTTTTTAGGACCATGAATGATATGTTAGTTGGCAGGGAAATTATGTAGCATCAAAACAAACTGGTTTCCCAGTCTTTTGTTTCTCCATATACTGCCCATAAAAATTCAATTTAACATCCTTAAAGACTGAAATTCAACATTTCAAATTTACTAGGCCCTTTAAAATGCTGGTTATTTCATATACTCTTCAACAAATACAAGGGGAAATGGAAAGTCAGAAGTTTAACTTCCTATTATTTTATTTTATTTTTGAACTCTTACCTTCTGCCTTAGAATAGATACTAAGAATTGGTCCCAAGACAGAAGAATGAAAAAGGACTAGGCCAATGGTGGTTAAGTGACTTGCCCTGGTTCTGACAGCTAAGAAGTGTCTGTGGTCACATTTGAACTTAGGACCTCCCATCTCTACACTTGGGTCCACTGAGACACCTTGGTGCCCCCTATCATTTTCTTAATTCACTTTATCCTCATCTATCTAAGAAATGTAGGTTATTAAGCTCTTAGCTCCTGGAGGGCAGGGAGCATTTTATTCCTTACATCATTACCCCTGCTGCCTTGCTCAGATTAGGTATACAGTGACAAACTGCTGAATGAGTAAGTGGAGAAATAAGGGGTGAGAAAAGGAAATAATAATTTATTAAGTGCCTGTGGTATACCAGCCACCGTTCAACAGATGCATAACACAGAACTAATGCAACACATTCATGAGGTATACCAGAATACGTTAGATCCATATGGTGAGAGGAAACTTATGTAATATGATAGACTTTTGTGAGTGGCTTATTTATGTGGTATTTGGCACAGGAGCACCTTGTTTCAGAGAGATAAAACCAGGCAGAGCCACAGATTCCCATTTTATAGAGAAGAAAATTGAGGCAGACAGATAGCAAGTAAGTATCTAAGATCAAATTTGAACTCAGGACTTTCTGACTGCAAATCTAGTACTTTATCCACTATGCAATCACTTGCCTCAAAAGTGTATTTAAATTAGCCTTGAAAGCAAAGATGACTTTTTTGCCCTTTTTTGTGGCACAGTATACAGCAGGTACTTAATGCCTGTTGACTGACTGATCGAAAAAACAAGTATTTGGCATATCCTGACCTGATGATTAATGTGAATATGAATGATTTTTTTTGGCCAGTAGTAATTATTCTCATTATCTTATAACCATATCCTTCATTCTATTTTCAGAGTGAATTAAACATGTAATAGTTTAGTTTAAACCAAAGCACTGATAGAACACCATTGTATGTAATATTTTAATAATTTAAGGAACTGTTGTTTCATAGATCTGAGCACATCTGCAACCAATGCAGATCAAAAGCCCATTTTCCCTCATGATATATCATCTTGAGTTGCTGTGGCTAGAGAAAAAAAAACATAATGTTGCAGCTAACTTCTCAGTAATCAATAGTCAATAAATATTTATAAGCATCTTCTATAGGATAGGCACTGTACTAAATAGCAGGTTTACAAAACGAGTCAAAAGATAATTCCTGCCCTCAAGGATGTCATAATCAAATGAGGAGACAACAAGCAAACAAATACGGACATATATACAATATAAATAGGAAATAATTAAAATAGGGAAGATATGAGAATTTTGAAAGGTTAGCAAAGGCTTTCTCTATAAGATAGGATTTAATTGGGACTTTGAGAAAACCAGTAGGCAGAGGGAAAGCATTCTAGGCATGAGGAACAGTCAAAGAAAATGACCTGAACCAAGAGATGGAATGTCTTATTTGTGGAACATAAAGAGGCCAGCATTACTGGTTTGAAGGATATTGAGGAATAAGGTGTAAGAAGATTGGAAAAGGTAAAAAAGGGTTAGAATATAATAGGCTTTGAATGCCAAATAGGGTATTTTGTTTCTGATCCTGAAGACAGACAATTGGAACTCCTGTAGCTTATTGTTTAGAAAAATTGCATAATCAGATCTGTGCTTTAGGAAACCATTTTGTGATTGGATGGATGCTAGATTGGAATAGGGAGAGACTTAAGGCAGGCAGATCCACCAACAGGCTATTATAATTGTCCAGGCATGAAGTGATGATGGTCTGTACTAAAGCACTGGAAGTGTCATAGACGAGAAGGGGATATATTGGAAAGATATTGCAAAGGTGAAATCAACAGGTTTGGGGGACAGATTGATTAGGAAGGCTGAGAGATAATGAAGAGTCGAGAATAATACCTAAGTTATAAGCCTGAGGGACTGGAAGGTTGGTGTTGCCTTCTATAGTAATAAGGAAGGTAGGAAGGGGGGAGAACTTAGGGGAAAAAATAATGAAGTAAGTTTTGGACATGATAAGTTTAAGGTATCTACTGGACATATGATCTGAGATGTCTTAAAGGCAGTTAGAAATATAAGATTAAAAGTCAGAAGACAGTTTAAGGCAGGATAGAGAGATTTAAGGACAATTAGCATAGAGATAATAATTAAACAAATGGGACTTGATGAAATCCCCAAGTGAAGTACTAAAAAGGGAGAAAAGAAAAGAGTCAAGGACAGAACCTTAGAGGATACCTATAGTTAGAAGTTTCGATCTGGAAAAGGATCCAGCAAAGAAGATTGAGAAGAAGCAGTCTGATCGGTAGGAGAACCAAGTGAGAAGGGAAAACCTAGAGAAAAGAAAATATCAAGGAGAAGAGAGTGATCAACAGTGTCAAAGGCTAAAGAGAGGATAAGAATAATGAAGTTTGATAAAAGGCTATTGGATTTGTCAATTAAGAAATGATTAGAAATTTTAAAGAAGAGAATGGGTTTGGTGGAATAAGGACAGAAACTAAGTTATAAAGGGTTAAGAAGTGAGAGAAGAGAAAAGTTGAGGCATCTATAGTAAACTATCTTTTCAAATTCATCCACCAAGGCAGAAGAGATATAGAATGATGGCATGTTTGAAAAGGATCTAGTATTGTGGATGAAGGAGATATAAACATATTTGTAAGCATAGGGAAGGAGTCAGTAGACAGAAAGATATTGAAAAGTGATAGAGTGGAGATGACAGAGAGGACACTCTGTTGGAGGAGATGGGATGGAATGAAATTGCTTGTGTAGGTAGAGAGGACTCACTTTTTCCCTTAAAACATGAGGCAAAGTTCTTAGCTGAGAGGGAAATGGAGGGAGAACCATAGGAAGTTTGAGGAAGAATGAAAAGATTTGAAAGAATTGTGTGAAAAGTGAGATAGTGAGTTGATAAAGGAAGTATAGTAGGATTGCCTAAATTTATAATATATTATATAACACTGCTATGTAATATAATATATAATGTATTATATATTATCTATATATTATATTATTATATCATCAACAGTATTATCTATAGTAATATATTATCTATATATTATATCATCTATAGTATTATTATTATCCATTATATTATCTATAGTCATATATTATCTATAATAATATAATATCTATAGTAATATTATATTATCTATAGTATTATTATCTATAGTGATATAATTTATTTTATCTATTTTCTATATTATTATCTATATTACCATAGTAATATATTATCTATAGTAATATAATAATAAATACATATTATCTACAGTATCTACAGTATATATTATCTATAGTAATTATCTATAGTAATATAATAATATATTATCTATAACATTATTATCTATAGATTATCTATAGTATATTATTTATAGTAATGTAATTATATATTATATTGTATTATATATTATTATATTGTATAATAATAATATAATAAATAAAACAATAATAATATAAAATAAGTTTATAGTGGGAATTAACATAAATAGTTGTGTGATTTTCTTCACTTTTGTTCAGTAGCAGATGTGAAGGTGCAGAGGAGTAATCCAAGGCTGAGGCTTGACAGAGTACAATCAGCAGAGGGCTAGGGAGTTAGGAGGAAAAGACAGAGTAGAGTTCAACTGGTTCACCAAGAGGTTAAGACAGGAGGAAAGGGAGAGAGTAGCTAGTACAAGGGTGATGGTGTGGGAGAGAATGGAGGGGTTAAAGGGATTGGAGGTCAATTGGACAAAGGGTACGTTTTGGTAAGGGTAGGCAAAGAGAGAGGTGGAAAGTCAATGGATTATGGTCAAATAGTTTCAAATTCTTGAACATGAAGGTGGTACATGACAAGATCACGGATAACATTGTCTTTTTTATGTGGATGAAGAATAAGTCATGGGAAGCAAGAGGGTTGAGGAACTGAGTAGCTAGGTTGAAAAAGAATCAAATATGTATGTTCAAGACCTCAAAAAACACACATGCAGTTTGACACCAGGCCACAGTCAAAATTTTTCCAGATTGATAGATCCTCTTTGGGCTTATGTTTAACCAGTAGAACCTTTGAGACATCGTGAAGTATCATAATCAGACTTATTGGATACATATGCCTCCTATTACAGTTTTTCAAGAATCTGTGACTTCCTCTGTGAGTAGTAAGAGCTGTACTAGGCAGATTGTGGTTCCTCTTTTTTAGTGCACAGTTTAATTGGTTATTGTGGGGGAAAAAATCATTAGCTGGTATCTTGCCCTCTAGTAATGAACTTTTTCTGAATTTAGGTAGCCTGGTCCAAGCCCAAAATGTTTGCATGGCAAATATATATTATTCATCCCTGGCCCCATAGCCAAAGGCTTCCTTCCCAGTTTGGTAGGATCCACCAGAGCTTTTCCTGAATTGACATGGTTTTTAAGAATTAGAGTCATCTTACAGTACAAAAGATTCCATCTTATATCACATTCATACCATGCACTATTTACTAGCATTGGTGTTGCAAAGAGAATACAGTTTTCTACTGATTGTCTCAATGTTTAATAATCCTTTAGCTTAAAAATGACAAATATTTCAAAATGCCATTCTAGGAAATTTGCGCTCAGATCTATAAGGGTGGGGTCAGATTCAGCATTATGATTGTCTGGTGAGGGATGAGCTGAAGAGGAAAAGGCTAGAAAAGCATGAGAAAGGGCATATTTAATGAGCCATGGTGAATCAGAATGACTAAATTTTTCAGTCCTATTAGACTCTGTTGTCTAGACACAGTCTGTGATCCTTGTATGTTTGCTAGTTGTAATCTTTTTAGAGAAATTTGAAATGGTCCATTTCATTTCTTTAGAGATGTTCTAACAGAGAGGACAATTGGGCACTTGCCCAATTGTCTGTGGAGCACTTGATATTTTTTGCTCTTTTCTGGGAACTTGCAGAGGAGGGAACAACAGCCTGGGATATGATGTGTGACTGGCCCTGGAAATTATGCCAGTTGGAATGGTATCATAGGCATTTGTCCAGCCTAGTCTTTGGAGATTATCCAATCTTAGTGGTCATTCAGTGACTTGAAAGAGTTAAAGTCCCTACAGAAACATCTCTGCCTGCCAAAAAGGAGGTGACAGGCACTGGGACCATTGATTCTTCTTTCTCTAATTCACATCCTAAAAAGCATCTTGGAGCCAATTTTTCATTAGATAGTCTCCCACTGTAGCTCATTCAATTAAAATTTTTGGATTATTTTCATTCTTCATTCATTTACTCAATTAAAAAAAGGCTGACCTCACATTTTTCTTAAAATAGTAAATCTCTGTCTTGTATTTTCATCCATTCCCTTTTGTGCATAAAGTAATTCTGAACTGGTGATGATCAACTATATGCATCTATTTATACACTCCTTGAAATTGCTGCATTGGTTTAATTCTTTATGCGTCAACTCAAAAAATGTTTTCATGTGGGTGCTTGGTCTTAAAAGCATACATTTAAAAAAAAAACCTGTCTTACAAAACATATCTGAAACCTAATTATTCTTTAGTCAGCGACTAGTCTCTTCACCTCAGGGGCTCTTAACCCAGGATCTCAAAGTTTTTAAAAATATATTTTGATAATACAGCAATCTAATTGTTTTTCCATAATAATCCTAAATCTGCATTTAAAAATGTTATTCATAGAAGGGGTCCAGGTTTTCCTAAACTGTCAAGGGTAACCATGATACACACACACACACACACACACACACACACACACACACACAAAGATTAAGAACCCCTGGCCTAGATGGACAGAGAAGAAGAAAACTGGTGACCTTTATTTGACTTTTTTGAGCAACAATGAATCACAAATTAAGAATGGAGAGTGGCCATTTGCCCAGGCTCTAATTGGCCATCCCATTCATCTGACTGGTTGTCTTAATAATTAAACGCCTTCTAATTTAATTTAAGGATGCCTGCCAAAGTGGCTGCTGATTTATGAATTTATGAATGTATTAATCTATTTTTCTGTAATAAAGAGAATAATAAACTGCATTTGTGACACAAATCAACTTTGATTGCTTTTACTTTATATGAACATAGTTAAATATCATTAGTTATCCAATACAAAGTAAGAAAGTAATGAAAAATATAGTTTGGACATTCATATATGTATATATGAAGCCTTTACAGTATATATGAATATCATTTCTCTAAACTCAGCTTTAAAAAGACAGTTTATTGTAGCAATTGCTTCCACCTAATTGCACGAAGTATATTTATATGAAAAGCCAGAAAAGGGATGTTAAGAGCAATATTTATCCTAATTATATCCAGTACTTTAGAAAAAACAATTTAGAATGGAAGAAAACTGATTTGTGTGTGTGTGTGTGTGTGTGCACGCACACTAACTTGTTAAGATAGAGAGAAAGACTCACAGAGTCAAAATTAACATATTTTCATGAATTGTTATCTGGGTATAACCAAAGTGTTATACTAGATTATGAAGTCCCTAGGTGGCCACTTTCCTCTTCTCAAAGTACAAAATTCTGTCTAAATGAATAGTCTAAAATGTTTTAGAATTGGAAAAAAGCATAGGCGACATGGTATAAGCAAATTTATTTATTACAAAATACAAATTATGGGGCTCATGCTTTTAATTCTGTAGTGTGATTCTCATTCTGACTTAGAGGTATTCGTCACTATTAACCAGTATTGAAGAAAACAAATATTTTGGATGAAATTCATTTCTCTAGCTCTTTACAATTTAGCTGAAAGTCATTGTCACTCACAAAAGGAAATCTTACGGATTTCAATTAATCTGAAATCCTTGAATATTTTCTTTTTATTGTATCACCCTCCTATAGAACATTGCACCAATATAAAATTTGCAGATTTCCATAACCCCATAACTAAACCAACTAAATAGTAGTAACTGTCTTTGAACTCTTCATCCCAAAGATGCACTGGGTGCATTTTTATAAATTGAAATAATAAATAATAGATTGAGTCTAAAAGTAATTTGTGTTTTTTGCTGAGCTATCCACTCCCAAAATATCTGGATTCTGGGACACTGATACATTACACTGTGGGTTTTATTTCTACCTTAAACCTTGATGTATGCAGCAAAGGCAAGACCTCAACAATTTTTTTAAACCTAATCTTCTTTTACTCTGTGCCCACTAACATAGTTCTCTGCACTCTCTGAGCCTATCAAGAAGGAAACATGGCACAAGTATGTCTCTTATTGAAACCAGGAAAAGAAAGAGCAATTTGGTTTACTAAAAAAAGGTGTTTTCATTTCAATACTAGCTATTTAATAATTCCTGCCTGCAAGTCACCTTATTAAACATACATGATGAAAAACATTTGTTCTATCTGTTTCTTGTGACTAATTTATTTACTTAACTAGTGAAGGCAGACATGCTAGTTGATATAGTATTTTATGACAGGTAGACAAGAAGGAAGGCATTAAAAAATCTCTTCTAAACAGGGAAATGTACAGGAAGACAGGTTGTCATCCTTTTCTTACCTGATGCAAAGAATCAGAATGTTATTTTTCATGTTTGTATGTAACATTTGATTTCTTATCCACTAAACTCCAGTGGACAAAAATTTCAACAGAAAATTGAACTTCAATGGCACTAGTTCTCATAACATATGATCTGGAGTCAGGAGACATTCTAGTTCCAGGATTATTCCAAGAAATCAAGGATTTTGTTTCTAACTTTAATAGCTCACTGTATGATAGTAAACCTCAGTTTTTGCATTTGTAAAATGAAAAGGTTTAACTAGATAATCTCTAAGAATCCTTCTGATATTTTCATTCTTTGATTCCCTGTCCCAGTCTTTCCATTTCCATATACAGATCATTAACTTTGTAGTCATAAACATGAGTTGTTCTTAATATTATTGTTTTATGTAATGAGCTCCAATTATGTGGTTATTACATCAAACGGCGCAGCAGCTAGATGCTGATAGGGATATATGAGATATGGCAAATTTCTTTTTTGGGAATCTCTACAGGTCAGCTTCTGGCCATGTATGATTCATCACTGAAATCTTCTAATTGACTACTGAACTAGAATGGCTGATGACTTGGGGTGCCACAACTAGTAAAATAAAAATTAGTTTCCTTTAAAACAACTCTGAGGTACCACCTTATACTCATAAGATTAGCTAACAGGATAGAAAAGGAAAATTATAAATCCCAGAGGAGATGTGAAAAAATGAGTATACTAAGGCACTGTTGGTGGAGTTGTGAACTGGTCCAGTCACTCTTGAGAACAATTTAGAACTATACAAAAAGGCCTACAAAACTGTGGTTAGCTTTTGACCCAGCAATATTACTACTAGGTCTGTATGCTAAAGAAATCAAAGAAAAAGGAAAAGGATCTATTTGTATAAAAATACTTACAACACCTCTTTTTGTGGTGGTAAATAATTGGAAATTGAAGGAGTGCCCAATAATTGGGAAATGGCTGAATAAATTGTGCTATGATTATGATGGAATATTATTGGGCTACAAGAAATGATGAAGAGGATGCCTTCGGAAAAACCTGGGAAGATTTATATGAACTGATACAAAGTAAAGTAATCAGAACCAGGAGAACACTGTACACAGAAATAGTAATATTGTAATGAGGATCAACTGTGAAGATAGCTATTCTGATTAACATGATGATCCATGACAATTCTAAAGGACACTTGATGAAAAATATATCCACCTTCAGAAAGAGAACTGATGAATTCAAGAGCAGCTTGAAGTATATTTTTCACTTCCTTTCCTTTTCTTTTTTCCTTCCTTCCTTCCTTCCTTTCCTTTTCTTTTTTCCTTCCTTCCTTCCTTCCTTCCTTCCTTTTCTTTTTTCCTTCCTTCCTTCCTTCCTTCCTTCCTTCCTTCTTTCCTCCCTCCCTCCCTCTTTTTCCTGATTTCTTTCTTTCTTTCGCCTAATATGGAAATATGTTTAACATGTCTTCATACATATGATGAGTATCATATTGCTTGCCTTTTCAATGGGTGGAGAAGGGTCTGGAGGGAAGGAGAGAATTTGGATCTCAAAATTTTTTAAAAGAATATAAATACTTTAATTAACTAATTAATTAAAGATTTTTTTTCTTTAAAAAGTAGAGGTACTTTCCATCTAGCTCTCTCTTGGCTTCAGCAGAGCCACAGAACTGAAATTAGATAACTCAGCAAATTTTACACTTGGCATGCTTACATCAGTACAGAATTATTGCAACCTAACTTTAGACATCACCTTTTATTAGCTCCCTCAGACTCTATTCTGATCTTGGTTTTTACCTATATAATGCTTCAGACAACAAATACATTTGTAGTCTTTTAAATTCCAAGATTTGACTCCATTGATTACTCACCAGGGAGCTAGATGATATAGTAAAGAAACTGGATTTGGTATCAGGAAGAAAAATCAGAGTTCAAATCTTGTCTCTGACACTCAACAGCTAGGTATCCCTTAGGCAATTCACTTAACCAATATCACTTCAGTTTCCACATCTATAAAATAAAGAAGATGGACTCAATAACCTCTAAGATCACTTTTTAAATACAAGTCTTTGATCCTGAGATATTAGTTTTGTAGGGTGGAGAAGATGATGGGTATAGGATAAGGAAGACCTAGTCTTGTCTGCCAACTTGACAACCTACTGTATCAGGAATATGATCCTAAGCAATTTGTTTCTCTTCTCTGTGCCTCAGATTCCTAATCTATAAAATATTGATAAGACTATAGCATCTAAATTCTAGTGTTCTCATGAGGATCAATGGGAAAATGTGTGGTAAAGCACTTTTCCAACTTTGCCAAGTGTCATAAAAACTGTCAGTTATTATTATTATCTTTCTGCCTTTTCTTAGCAGAAACTCCCATCACACTATTCTTCCTCCCCTACTATACCAAGACCATACATTTAGAACTAAAATGGTCCTTAGAAGCCATCTAATTCAACCTCCTAATTTTATAGAGGAGAAAACTGAAGCCCAAGGATGTTAAGTGACTTCTCTTAAAGGCACACAGTAAGCAAGCATCAGAGGTGAGATTTGAACTCAGACCCTCTGATTTTAGAAGCAAGTTCTTTCCACTCCACGTGACCTTAGAGAATACTAAGAAAGCATAATTTGATTTGTCCAAGTTTATATTACATACCTTTAAAATACAGAACCTGAAGGTGGAACCGTGTTCTCCTAAGTAACAACATAATCCTGGTCTTTTTAGTTTTTGTGATCTTTTGGGAGTCATGTAATATTTTTATAAACTCACTTTGCCTTACAGATTTTAAGCAGCATTTTAGTTTGGTAGTTGTTATTTACAAAGCATGACTCATATATTTTAAATTTCAAACATTTCAGTTAGATATTGAATAGGAAAGGACAAAGGAAACTATAGCAGGTGTGCCTTTTAAGATTATCTTTAAATTTTATATGTAATGGTGAGTAGAGTATGCAAAAGGAATAGTCCCAAATGGGTAGTCTCCAAATAGCTCTACATATATGGGCAGAACTTTTTTAGGTGGTTCATCTCAGAGAGTTTGACACTGAAACTATTCTCCCAGTTGTTCAGGCCAGATGGAAAATGGAAAATTGAATCATAAATATTGCATAGATCAAAAATTTTATGGAAGATTTTGTAAGATAAAGGCTAGCAGGAGTAATTTCAAGAATTCCAATTTTAATTAAATATTATATTTTTAAACATACACTATAGTTCACAGCAGAGTTTCCAACACATGAACTTTGAAAATATCTCACTAAATGAAGGGGGAGGGAAAGATTTTCTCCCAAGTTTTATATTCAGTGCATAAGATTTTGTAATGATTTTCTTTCATTTTGGCCCATATTGAAGAATTAGATTCTCTCTATACCAAATTGTGAACCATTGTAACCAAGACACAGAAATATCAATGTTTTATAACAGTTCCATGTTACTATCCAAAAATCAATTTATAGTCTAGAATTGCAGAAATTAAAGATGGAAAAGCTGGCGAAGTTGACTAGTTCTCACTTTCATAATGACAATGAGAATAGCAGAATGGATTACATTTATTTATAAAGTATTTTAAGATTACAAAACATTCTCCTATATAATATTTCAATGGCTAATGCAGAATCATTTCCTATTGTATAGAAGAAAGAACCTTATTATAACATTATTCACTGTAATATAGTTGAACAAACCCTTTATTTCCTCAACCCCACTCCCATGGTTTCCTGATGATTTCCAGTACAGATGCACTGAGTCTTGGATTTCCTCTGGTCAAGTGACAAGTTGAGATGATTTCAGGACTAGACAGACCCCATCTTCATAGTTGTTTGTTATTCCTCTCTCTACTTCCCCCTCCTATGAGCATGTGTATATGAGAAAAATTTGTGTGGGATCCATTTCACAAGATTTCTCATCAATGCTCTAAGAAGTCAAATGGCTCTTCAGTTAATTGTTCTTAAATATGGTACTATGGAGAGCTTTGTGTATATTACTTTTCTCAAACTTACAGTATCCTGCAGTTCATTTAACTTTTTTTTTAACCAAGAGTTTCAACTACAGGTAAATGGCTGTCAGAAATTCAGTAAGTTGAATTATTGCTTAGCTCAATATATTTGGTTATGTGTTAACCTTTATCCTAATAACACAGATGATGGTGACCATAGAAAGCCTATAGACTGTGTTGAAAAGGAAAGGAAGTTAAAATGGAAGAAAAAGAAGGTAATTCTTATAAGATAGCATTGTTTTTTGTAAAGATATTTTATTTTATCAATTACATGCAATAAATTCCCACATAAATTTCCCCAAGTTATAGGATCCAAATTGTCTCCCTCTCTCCCATCCCTCACATGCTTCCCAGAGTTGCTAAACAATTCATTCTGGGTTAAAAATGTATTACCATGCAAAACATAGTTCCATATTGTTCATTTTTGTAAGAGAATAATTATGTAAAACCAAAACCGCAAAATAAAAACCCAAATAAACTACAATAAAATTATATGCTTTGATCTGCATTCTCATTCCACAATTCTTTCCCTAGAGGAGGATAGCATTCTTTGTCATAAGTCCTTCACAAATGTCCTGGATCGTTGCACTTCTGAGAATAGCTAAGTCTTTCACTGTTGATCATTCCACAAAATTGCTATTACCTGTGTGCAAAGTTCTCCTGGTTCTGCTTATTTTACTCTGCATCAGTTCATGTAGGTTTTTCCAGCTCTTTCTGAAATCATGCTGTTTATAATTTATTATAGCACATTATTATTCCAACCCCAACATAGACCATAATTTGTTCAGTCATTCTCCAATGATGGACATTCCTAAAATTTCTTTGCCACCACAAAAAAGCAGCAATAAATATTTTTGTACAAGCAGGTCCTTTCCCCCTTTTTTTATCTCTTTGGGACACAAACCTAGTAGTGTAATTACAGAGTCAAAGGGTCATTGTTTTGTAGCCCTTTAGGTATAGTTCCAAATTGCCTTCCAGAATGGTTGGATCAGTTCATAACTCCATCACCAATGCATTAGGGTCCCAGTTTTGCCACATCCCCTCTAACATTTATCACTTTCCTTTAATGTCAATCAGATAGGTACAAGTTGATACCCTAAGATGTTTTAATTTGCTTTTCACTAATCAAGAGTGATTTGGAACATCTTTTTCATATGATTATTGATAGCTTTCATTTCTTCATCTGAAAACTGATTATTCATATCCTTTGACCATTTGTCAGTTGGGGAATGACTTGTATTCTTATAAATTTAACTTGGTTCATTATATATTTGAGAAATGAGACCTTTATCAGAGAAATTTTTTATAAAATATTTTTCCCAGTTTGTTGTACCCCTTCTGATCATGGTTACATTGATTTTGTTTGTACAAAACCTTTTTAATTTAACATATTCAGAATTATTCATTTTACATCTGCCAATGTTCTCTACCTTTTGTTTGGTCAAAAATTCTTTTACCATTAGACATTATAGAGAGAAGATTTATTAGTTAAAAATTAAGAAACAGAATATGAAACTAGAGGTTTGTAGATCCTGATCCCAGTGTTGACAGATCAATTAAATCAGATGTATGTATTATTGTAGGCTATGTCCATTTCAGATAAGTTTGGTATTTCAGGTTAGAAATTGGATTGAAATAAAGCATTGGAAATCATTGACCAAAGGACATTTAATTAGCTAATCAGGTAAAGGGTATTTAAGAAGGATACAGCATTGATTCAGTTGCCCACAGGCTCTGTGCTGACTGTGCTAGTCCTCCAGTTAAAAACCTGAGGAAGGAGATTCTGACTCCTCATACACTGGTTTTTTTTGTATCTAGGCCACTTGAAAGCTATGTCATTTGTCACCATGTCACCCAAGGCTTGGGCCTTAGCCCCTGAGACTCAAAAAAAATTTTAATAACAGTCGAGGGAAGATTAGTCTCATCTCCCTAGCAGATATAAGAAGGACCTTATAGATCCTTTAATCCACTCTTTTGATCTTGCATATGAGGACAATAAAGTCCTAAAGAAATTAAGTGACTTGCTCAAAGTCACACAACTAGTAAGGAACAGACTCAGGACTCAAACCAGGGATGTCTGACTTCTGATCCAGTCAGTGCTCCTTTCAAGGTACCATACTACCTTCAGTCTGATAGAATAAAGTGAGGAACATAGTAAATCTAAAGGAGAGAATGGCTTGAGAATATATTTATTAGATTAATACCAATTTTAGCAACTAATACAAAAAATGTTTTAGCTGTATGAGACAAACCAGAAGGACATGAAAGAAAAGTAATCCTATTTTAGTGAAAGACAAAAAAGTACAGATTATATTTTAGTTCTTATCTAGGGAGAGAGGTATTGGCAATGTATTTAACCATAATGCACCACTGTGTCAGAAAGGACCAAGAGAAACAGAAATTCCATACAAAGTACTTGAGAGGAAAGAGGCAGTTTCTTCTCAGGCAGTTAACTCTAACTCTTGGGAAATGATAGAGAAAATAGAGAGAGAAGGGCAGAATTTAAACCTAGACACCATGTTGGAATGTTTGTGAGTTTTTATAGAGCACATGATTTCTTTGTTTTGGTTCATATGATACTCAAAAATTATTAGTTCTCCTGAAACATTTATTCCAAATTGCCAATATTCTAGAAATACTATCCAAATAATACAGCCTTTCTTTACTCATTAGTCCCAAATCATTTCCAAATCTTCTGGATATAGGTAGTTAAACTGAGATTATCTATCAGTTCTATCAGATTATATAGAAGTTCATAAGTAATGTGGCATAGTGGATTGAAAGGTAATCTCAAAGCCTGGAAGACTTGTGTTCAAATCCTGCTGCTGACACATATTGTCTGTGTTACTCTGGATAAGTTACCTAACCTCTAAATGCTCGCTAGGCAACTCTTTAAGATTTTAAGTTCTAGACTTCCAGGCTAAAATGGCCTCAATGTAGAAGCAAGGGGCTTCCTCTCCTCACCATCTACTGATATAAAGCACCTCAAAAGGACAAAACCTAAAATCAGATGTGTGAAGGGGCTCATCCGTTGGGCTCAGCCTTGAAGGTAGGCAGAGTTTGGGCATTTCCAATATAAGGGGGTAAAATTACTCCTACCAAATTGTAAGCTGATCACCCCTCCCCCACTCCACCTACAGTGCCAGAGTAGGAGTTGGCGTAAGGACAGGGCAATATCTAGGTTCTTGGAGGCTGGCTGAGAATACTACAGACTTACTCCAGAGAGCAGCGAGACTTGGGACCCCAGGAGGCTGAGGAACATGAAGATTGGGCACAGAGATAGGGCAGACAGGGGCTGAACACAGCAGACAAAGCAGAGACTGAAAAATACCCTCAGGGAAAAAAATGCTCCAAAGATTGATATAAAGACCTTCCTACCCTCCTCACTCAGACTTCTGATGGGGAAGGGAAGTAAAAACTAACAAAGCTATGGCCACCAACACCCAAGAACTAAAATTTACAACTACCAAAAAAAAAACAAGAAAATGCCTCTGATCTTGGATACTTTCTATGGAGAAAAACTCCAGACTACAGAGGAGACAGCAGAGGACAACAAACAAGCAAACACATCCAAAAATTCCAAACAAAAAAAATGGAAATTGGTCACAAACTCTTGAGGAACTCAGATTTGAGATTATAAGCCAAGTGAGAAAGATAGACGAAATTTGGCAAGAAAAGTGGGAAATAGTTGAAAAACAAAATAACAGTTTAAAAGACAGAATCTCCCACTTGGAAAAAGAAGCCCAGAAGTCAAATGAAATGATAACAAATTGAAGACCAGAACTGACTTGCTAGAAGCCATGAAAAGCAGGATAGACCAAACTGAAAAGGAAAATCAAAAGATCATAGCTGAAAACTAGTCTTTAAAAACTAGAATTGGGCAAGTAGAAGCTAACGATATCACAAGACAACAATAACTAATTAATAAAGCAAAGTCAAAAGAATGACAAATGAGAAGGAAACATGAAATATCTCATTGAGAAGATGGCTGACTTGGAAAACAGGTCCAAGAGAGTCAATTTGAGAATCACAGGCCTACCAGAAACCTGGAAATAAACACAAACCTTAACATCATACTAAAAGAAATTATCCAAGAAAACAGCCCTGATATTCTTGAAAAGTTGGGCAAAATAGACATTGAAAGAGTCCAAAGATAACCCACTACATTAAATCCTCAAAAGACAACCCCCACAAATGTATTTGCCAAGTTAAAGAGCCTCCAAGCCACGAGAAAATATTACAAGAAGCCAGAAAGAGACAATTCAGATATCATGGAGCAACAATCAGGATTGCACAGGATCTGTCAAGGCTTGGAATATTATATTTAGAAGGCAGGAGAATTGGGCTACAACCAAGAATCACTTAAACCATGAAAACTGACTATACAGTTCCAGAGAAAAGTATGGGCATTTAACAAAATAGAAGATTTCCAAGTATTTGAAAAGAAAAGACCAGAAAATTTGATGTCTAAATACAAAACTCAAGAGAAAATGAAAAGGTAAACAAGAAAGAGAGGGAAATTTTTTTTCTTTTAAGGGCTTCAGTAAAGTCAAATTTTATATATATATTCCTATATGGAAAAATAATATTTGTAACTCTCAAAAATTGTATTAATTATCATAGTAGTTAGAAGAATTATTCATAAGTAGTGGTTGGGATACTAAGTGGTTTAAGATGAAATGTAAAAAAAAGGAGGGGGAATAGAAGATGGCACCAAGAAAAACTTTAAGGAATAAGAAAAATAGGATAAATTATACTACAAAAAGAGGTGCATGGGAGGGGGAAGGGAAGGTACTATTATAAGAAAGAGAGGGAGAGAGTACTAATAGGCAATACTTAAATTTACTCTCAGTGGAATCATCTCTGAGAGGGAAGAGCATCTAGATCCATTGGGGTATCGAATTCTATCTTATCTTACAGAGAAGTTGAGAGGAGTAAACCTAAAGGAGAACTGGGGTGGTGAGTACCAAAAGGGAGGAAAAGAGGGGTGGGGAGGGAATTCAATAGACCCTAAAGAAAAATATAAGGGGAATAAGAAGGAAGGGGGCAGAAAGGGAAGTAAAATAAGGGTGGGGATTAGGGGACTGATTAAAAGCAAAACGCTGGTGTGGAAGGAAATAGTGAAAGAAGGAAGGGCAGGACTAGAAGAGGAAATTAAAATGATGGGGAATACACAGGTGGTGATCATAAATCTGAATATGAATGGGATGAACTCACCCATAAAATGGGAGCAAATAGTAGAGTGGATTAGAAACCAAAATCCTACCATATATTGTCTACAAGAAACACACATGAGGCAGAGGGCACACACAGGATAAAGGTAAGAGGCTAGAGCAAAATCTATTGGGCATCAACTGAGAAAAAGAAGGCAGGAGTTGCAATCATGATATCTGAGGAGGCCAAAGTAAAATAGATCTGATTAAAAGAGATAGGGGTAAAAAGCAGTATAGTCAATGAGGAAATAGCAGTACTCAATATGAAAGCACCAAATAGTATAGCATCCAAATTTTTAAAGGAGAAAATACTGGAACTTAAGGAGGAAATACATAGTAAAACTATACTAGTGGAAGACCTGAAACTTCTTCTATCACATCTAGATAAATTAAATAAAAAAATTAGAAAGAGGTAAGAGATGTGAATGGAAACTTAGAAAAATTATAATTAATAGATATGTGGAGAAAAATAAATAGGGACAAAAAGGAAAACACCTTCTTTTTAGCAGCATATGGTACATTCACAAAGACTGACCATGTACTAGGGCATAAAAACATGGCAAACAAATGAGGAGACTAAACTATCACTCTTTGCAGACGATATAATGGTCTATTTAAAGAATCCTAAAGAATCAACTAAAAAGCTAGTGGAAATAATCAACAACTTTAGTAAAGTTGTAGGATACCAAATAAACCCACATAAATCATCAGCATTTTTATATATTATCAACACATCTCAGCAGCAAGAGTTAGAAAGAGAAATGCCATTTAAAATCACCCTAGATAATATAAAATATTTAGAAATTTATCCTCCAAGACAAACACAGGAACTACATAAACAAAACTACAAAACACTTTCCACACAATTAAAAATAGATATAAACAATTAGAAAAACATTAATTGCTCATGGGTAGGATAAACTAACATAATAAAAATGACAACCCTATCCAAATTGATTTACTTATTCAGTGTCATGCCTCTCAAACTACCAAGAAACTTTATTATTGAATTAGAAAAAAACTTTAACAAAGTACATTTGGAAGAACAAAAGACCAAGAATATCAAGAGAAATAATAAGGGAGGAGGGGAGGAAAAGACCATGATTCATATAACTATGGAAAAATATTCTAAATTAATTATTTAAATAAATAAACTTTTTAAAAAGGGAGGAAAATTTTTATGTTGCCAAAAAGGTGCTGAACTGCAATGGTAGAAAGCTTTCATCCCACTTATTATGTTATCCATGGATTACCAAAGTAGTTATAGTTTTTTTTCTAGAGTTCCATAAAAATAGAAAGATCTCTCTATCTATCTGGAAAATTTTTGGTATGATCAGGAGAGACTAAGCAAACCAATAAGCTTCATCTACAGAAGATTATCCAGCAGTGGATTTTTACTATTGCAAATCCAAGTTTCCAACATGGTATCATTCTCAGTTTAAATTCATATTCAACATTAGTTTTAACCTTGATAAAAGGAAATATCCATCATAATTTTAGTAAAGGTTAGAAGTTAAATAAATGGACATGAGATAAATCATAATAAAGGGAAGTTCATAGGATTATTATTTCTAAATACAGAGTTCTATAGTGGATGAGTTTAGAAATCATTGAATTTGAACCCCTCATTTTATAGGTAAATTCTGATCAGACAAGTGATTTACCAAAGTTCACAAAGGTAATAAGTAGCAAAACTTGTACTGGATTTGGGTCCTAATACTTCAAATATTTTTATCTTTATGTTATTCATTATTGTTGTCTGTTGGCCAAATAACTTATCCCTCTATTCTTTGTTTGGCCCAGACTATTTCAGAAATATTTTATGTTTCCAGATTTATCACTAACCATTGATCTTTGCTTCTCTAAAATGACTTCCTGCTCTTTGCACCATACACAGACCAACAATATTCTATAATGAAAACTTTATTCTGATTTTTCTGATATAGCCAAGATGGAATAATTCTCAGCAGCTCTGTGCCACCATGAGAATACTCTCTGACCAAGATTAAAATATCACAACAAAATGAATACAGGATAGAAAAAAAAACAACAAGGAGACAGAGTGAAATAATTGTCAAAGAAAGAAAAATCCAAAAGCTAAGTAACAAACATCTGGGGCTCTGAGGGGGTGAGAGGAGAGAAGACCCAGTAAGAAGCTGTAGCAAGGAGGAAAGAGCAAGTGTATGGATGGTATTTGTGCAAGGGGGAAGGGACAAAATGAGCCAGAGAAGGCAGTTGCTGACAGTTGCTGACAGTTGAGACCAGAGAGAATTCTTGGAATTTCTCCAATGAAGAGGGGGAGAGGAGAGGTCTTTGGGCTGAGGACTGGGAAGAGGTAGAAGGAGGACAACCCAGCTCTGATTCAGTTCTGAGGGCTTCCTGAGGATCTTTCTTTTGGAAATTGAAACCCTGATTCTTTGATCAAAGCCATTCCATCGCATCTCTCCCATCAAGACTTCAACAATCAAGGCAGCTAAGTTTTTGGATTCCATTTTGGGAGCAATCTCTTAGTCTCCTTCTCCCATTACCCAACCTTGCTGAAAGACCCTCTTTCAGTCAAATTTTACAATTGTAGAAAAGGACAGAAACAGAAAACTAGAAATAGAAACAGAAGGAGAAGGGGAGGGGGAAGAATCTTAGGAGTTGGAACCCCAAAGGTTCCCTCCTAAATGACAGACTCCATAGAAATAGAAAAAATGGCACCCCAAAATCCCTCTGCCCTTCACCCCTTCCCCCAATCCCTGAATTGCAAATAATAAAAGCCATTCATCAGTCAGATAGCTTCCAGAGTGCCTGAGAGACAACAAGGGAGAAGGAACCACAGCTTGGTCTGGCTGCCTCCATCATCAAGCCAGACCACCTGCTGTAAAATTAAATGATGGTGGGGAGGTGTTTGTGTGAACCCTATCCTTATTCAGAATAGGATTAGGGTACCACATACCTCATCTTATAGGGAAGCCTCACCCCCATCTCCTGTGGGTCACCAGGTCACCCAGTTTCAGGGTGACACTCCCTTAAAGTCTCCCAGTGTGTATTTGGCCCCAGGGGAGAGCTGGAAGAGAGACTCACCAATAGACTTTCTCTATCTCCATTTCTATCAAACACTGGTTAATGAATCCTTTATTTTTACACAAGCCATATACACCCCACCCCACAACTGCTATCCGAGGTTTGGGAAACTATGCTTGAACCAACATCCATACCCTGATTACCTGCCTGAGCAATTAGAGGTACAAACCAACCCATACCCCTTGAAATATCAAACATGTGGAGAAGTCTGGAACTCCAGCTCAGGGAATTCTTGGCTGGGCTTGGGACAAGGACTTAATTCACACTTTGGGATGGATGATAGTTCTAAGTATTAAGTAATGATATTTTTGCCTAACCCTCAGGGTAAAGCTCCAAGACAGGACATCAAGGGTGTGTCTGAGTGGATCAAGTACACAATGAGGCCGAAACCTTGAGACTAACCATAAGGCTAGAATTTGATCAGTCCCTGACCTGATCAAGATCAGAGTGAGATCAAAAGCTTACACTTAAGCCTGAGGCAAGTCTTTAAGTTATCAGTATCTTAAGGGTCAAATGAATCAACAGGTAGAGGGGCTCTCAGAGCTCTCATCCCTGAGGCCATCACATCATCCCCCCCCATAATTAGATTGGAAAAATGAGCAAAGAACAAAAAAGCACCTAACTCTAAAGAATTTTTATGTAGACAAAAGCAAGGTACAGATACAGAAGGGGACAGTGAAAGCAAAGGAAAAATACTCATAAAGTCCAAATGAAAACTATGAATTGGACATATTCTAGAAGAACTCAAAAAGGAGTTCAAAAAACAATTAAGAGAGACAGAGGAAAAGTTGGAAAGAGAAATGAAAGTGATGCAAGAAGAAAGGAAAGTGATGCAAGAAGAAATGAAAGTAATAAAAGAAGAAATGGGCCAATTGAAAAACGGGAACCAAAAACTGACAGAGGAAAATCAGGGCTTAAAAATCAGAATTCACCATCTAGAAACTAATGAGTCTAGAAACCAGGGTTTCTAGAAATCAAGAAACAATAAGGCAGAATCAAAGGAATGAAAAAATAGAGGAAAACATGAAATATGTTATTGAAAAAACATCTGACCTAGAAAATAGATCTAGGAGAGATGATTTGAGAACCATTATACTACCTGAAAATCATGTTCAAGAAAAAACTTTGGATATAATATTACAAGAAATTATCAAAGATAACTGCCCAGAGATCCTCAGACAAGAAAAAAAACTGAAATTTAAAGAATTCAGAGATCACATCCAGAAAGAAATCCTCAAATGACAACTTCCAGGATTATAATAGCTAAGTTTAAGAACCACCAAACTAAGGAAAAAAATACTACAAGCAACCAGAAAGAAACCATTAAAATACCATGTTGCTATTATCAGGATCACACAGGACCTAGCAGCTTCTACATTAAAGTATTGAAAGCCATGGGATATGATATTCAGGAAGGGGAAAGATTTGGGTTTACAACCTACAGTCACCTATCCAGAAAAACTGAATATATTCTTTGAGGGGAAAAATGGACATTTAATAAGTTAGAAAATTTCCAAGCATTCCTGAGGAATAATCCAGACCTAAACAAAAAATTTGAATTCCAAACATGAGATACAAGAGAAACCCAAAAAGGTAAATAAGAGAAAATTTAAGGGACTCATTAAGGTAAAAATGTTTATATATCTACATGGAAAGAGGATTTTTGTAATTCTCAAAAATTCCTCTTAGTAGTAAAGAAGATAGAAGGAAATTACTCAGAAAGAGGGTAGAGAAGTAAGTTCATTATGATGATATGATGTATAGGTAAATATAATGATATGGAATTATATGTGTGTGTGATATGATATGT
Source organism: Gracilinanus agilis (assembly GCF_016433145.1). Lineage (NCBI taxonomy): Eukaryota > Metazoa > Chordata > Mammalia > Didelphimorphia > Didelphidae > Gracilinanus > Gracilinanus agilis. The sequence goes on from NC_058135.1 coordinate 124,320,479, forward strand.
GTACATATGGATGCTATATAAAAATCAATCAAGGGCTGAAAGAGAGAGTTGCACAGAGAAAAGGGAAGGGAAAGATAGAATGGGGTAAATTATATAAAATAAAGAGGCATGAAAAATCATTATAGGAAAAAAAAAGAAAAATCATTACAGAGAGGGGAGGATAAGGGTGGTGACTGATGGGCAATGCTTGAACTTTATTCTCATTGTAAAGGGTTCAGAGGGGCTAAAAGAAGTAATCTCAGCAGAGTACAGAATTCAATCTTACTCTACTCAGTGTGGTATAGAATTCTATCTTATCCCATAGAGAAGTAGAAGGAGAATAAGACAAGGGAAGAGGGAGGCAATTGGAGGGAGGGAAAAGTGGGGAGGGGTGACCAAAAGCAAAATACTGGTGAGAAGGAACAGAGAGAAAGGTAATAGAGCAGGATATAAAGGGGATAATATGATGGAGGGCAATACACAGTTATTCATCATAATGCTGAATGTGAATGGAATGAATTCACCATTAAATGGAAGTGGATAGCACAGTGGATTTCAAAACCAGAATCCTACTATATTTTGTTTACAAGAAACACATTTGAGGTAGGGTGACACACACAGATTCAAGGTAAAAGGCTAGAGCAGAATTTATTATGTTTCATCTAAAGTGAAAAAAGCAGTAGCAATCATGATACCAGACAAAGCTAAAATAGAAATTGATCTGATTAAAAGAGATAAGGAAGGAAATTACATTCTGTTATAGGGTACTATAAACAATGAAGAAATATCATTATGAAACATTTATACAAATGGCATAGCATCTAGATTTCAAAAGGAAAAATTAAAAGAGCTCAAGGAAGAAATAGATAATAAGACCACAGTAGTGAGAGATCTCAATCTTCCCCTTTCAGAACTAGATAAATCAAACCAAAAAAATAAATAAGAAAGAAGAAAGGGAAGTGAATGAAATGCTAGAAAAAATAGAAGTAATAGATATCTGGAGAAAACTGAATAGGAATAAAAAAGAATATACCTTCTTCTCAGCAACAGATGGCACATATACAAAGATGGACCATATAGTAGGGCATAGAAATATTGCCAAAAAAATGCAGAAAAGCCGAAATAATAAATGCAACATTTTCAGATCATAATGTGATAAAAATGATAATTAACAAGGGTACATGGAAAGGCAAATTTAAAATTAATTGGAAACTAAATTATCTAATTCTTCAAAACTGGTGGATCAAAAAAAGAAATCATAGAAACAATTACAGACTGCGTTAAAGAGAATGACAATAAGGAGACATCATATGAAAACCTATAGGATACAGCCAAAGCAGGACTTTATATTTATATCTCTGAGTGCCTACAGCAACAAAAAAATGAGGGAAAAGGTCATTGAATTGGACATGCAAATTAAAAAAACTTGAAAAAGAACAAATTAAAAGCCCCAGATAAAGACTAAATTGGAAATCCTAAAAATTAAAGGCATAATTAATAAAATTGAAAGCAAAAGAATGATTGTACTAATAAATAAGACTAGAAGCTAGTAATCTGAACAAACATATAAAATAGATAAAGTACTGGTCTAATAAAAAAGAAAGAAGAGGATCAAATTAACAATATCAAAGATGAAAAGGGTGATCTCATCTCTAATAGGGGAAATTAAAGTAATTATTAAGAACTACTTTGCCAATTATATGGCAATAAATATGAAAATCTAAGTGAAATGGGTGAATGTTTACAAAAAATATGAATTCTAGATTAATAAAAGAGGAAATAGAATACTTAACTAATCCTATATCAGAAAAAGAAATTGAACAAGCCATCAAGGAACTTCTTAAGAAAAAATCCCTGAGGCCCATATGGATTCACAAGTAAATTCTATCAAATATTTAAAAAACAACTAATCCCAATATTATACAAACTATTGGACAAAATAAGCTAAGAAGGAGTCTTACCAAATTCTTTTTAATACACAAATATGGTATTGATTCCAAAGCCAAGCAGACCAAAAACAGAAAAAAAACAATTAGGGACAAATCTCCTTAATGAGCATAGATGCAAAAATCTTAAATAAAATACTAGGAAAAAGACTACAACAAGTCAACAAGTTATCACAAGGATTATACACTATGACCAGGTAGAATTTATACCAGGAATACAAAGATGGTTTAATATTAGGAAAACTGTCCACATAATTGACCATATCATTAATCATACCAACAGAAATCACATGATTATCTCAATAGATACAGAAAAAATCTTTGACAAAACACCACACCCATTCCTATTGAAAACACTAAAAAGTATAGGAATAGAAGGACCATTCCTCAAAATAATAAACAGAATATATTTAAAACTATCAGAAGCATCATCTGCAATGGATACAAGTTAGAATGTTTCCCAGTAAGATCAGGATGCCCATTACCACCTCTATTATTTAATATTGTACTAGAAATCTAGCAATAGCAATTAGAGATTAAAAAGAAATTGAAGGGATTAAAGTAGGCAAATGAGGAAACTAAACTATCGCTCTTTGCAGATGATATGCTGGTATACTTAAAGAATCCTAGAAAATCAACTAAGACTAGTAGAAATAATTAACAACTTTAGCTAAGTTGCAGAGCACAAGATAAACCCACATAAACTATCAGCATTTCTATATATTTCCAACAAAATTCAGAAGCAGGACTTAGAAAGAGAAATGCCATTTAAAATCACTCTAGACCAGTGATGGGCAAACTTTTTAAAGAGGGGGCCAAAGGAAAGTAAATGCTCATCTCTCAGTCTGTTTCTAAGGCAACTCTTTCCAAGTTTCATTGTATTTTGTATCCTACTCATTGTATTCCTCAGATTAGGAATAATGTCACCCTGCCTGCTGGAACATTGCAGGGGCCGCATCTGGGCTGTGGGCCATAGTTTGCCCATCACTTCTCTAGACAATATAAGCTATTTAGGAATTTATTTACCAAGACAAATGCAGAAATTATATAAACACAACTACAAAACACTTTTCACACAGTTAAAACTAGATCTAAATAACTGGAAAAACATTAATTGCTCATGGGTAGAATGAACTATCATAATACAAATGACAATCCTACACAAATGAATCTACTTATTCAGTACCATACCTATCAAACTATCAAAAAACTTTTTTATGGAATTAGAAAAAATTATAACAAAGTTCATCTGGAAGAAGAAGGGATCAAGAATATCAAGGGAAATAATTTTAAAAATGTGAAGGATGGGGTCCTAACAGTACCAAATTCTAAACCATACTACTGTGAAAGGAAATTCTTGGTTTTCTTTGTATATTCTGAGTTTACACTTTAAAAAAGGAATCCTTTATCTCTTTGCCTATTTGGAGTTAAACTTTGGTTAACAATAACTTAAGTACCCCTACTTAGTACCTCACTAGGTTGTAAAGATAGGATTACCTCTTCTTTGTCTACCTTTAAGTTGAACCAACAAAAGTTTGACCTAGGTGGAGGAGCTAGGAAACCACTTAGATAATTCACACCCTCAGAAACTCAACCAACCAGGAATCTGTGAACTCTTTTGATGATAAATTACCCCTCCAGAACATGAGAAGTGGATCCCCAGCAATTTGGAAACTATGCTTGGCCCCTATGAAGAGGGGAACGGACAAGAAGCCTCCATAACAGGCCCTGAATTTCTGGGGCTGGGGGAGCAGTTTCAAGAAGGAAGTGGGCTTCAATAAGAAAGTTGGCTTCAAGAAGAAAGTCAGCCCCAGGAGTCACCTTCAGCTTGAGTCATCATCTTGATCTACCTCTTAGAGGGAATGTGAGTGAGTGAATAGCTGGCTTTCCTTTCCTGTCTTCTGGAGAGTGTTTAATTCTGGCTAAAGGTCAACAAGTCCTGGCTGAGTCAAGCACCAGAGAAATATTTAGATAGATAGGCTAAATGTCTTCTCTACCTTTCCGTATTTCTCTACTTTCACTCTTTCCTCCTCTTTTGTAAATAAAAACTATTAGAAATCATTTTGACTTTGAGCAATAATACTTTAAATCAGTGACTACCATATTAATTATAATTTCCATATATTTTAGACAAAACCATCAAAATTTAATTCCTACACTATAAAGCTGAGGTCATCAAAATAATATGGTACTGGTTAAGAGACAGAAGGGTGGATCAATGGAATAGACTAACAGTAAATGACTTTAGCAAGCTAGTGTTCGATAAACCCAAATATCCCAGCTTTGGGGACAAGAACTTGCTATTTGACAAAAACTACTGGGAAAATTGTAAAACAATATGGGGAAAATGTTTAGATCAATATCTTATACCCTATATGAAGATAAATTCAAAATGGGTAAAAGACTTAAATATAAATAGTGAAATCATGAATAAACTAGGTGAACATAGAATAGTATACCTGTCAGATAAGTGGGAAATGAAGGAATTTAAGACCAAGCAAGAGGTAGAGAACATTATAAAATGTAAAATGAATGACTTTCATTATATCAATTTAAAAGTTTTTGTACAAACAAAACCAATGCAACCAAAATTAGAAGGAAAGAAATAAATTGGGAGAATATTTTTATAACAAAATTCTCTGATAAAGGTTTAATTTCCCAAATATATAAGGAACTAAGTCAAATTTAGAAAAAATCAAGCCAGTCCCCAATTGACAAATGGTCAAGGGACATGAATAGGCAGTTTTCACATGATGGAAATCAAAACTATCAGTAAGCAAATGAAAAAGTGTTCTAAATCCCTCCTGATTCGAGAAATGCAAATAAAAACAACTCTGAGGTACCACCTTACACCTGGCAGACTGGCCAATACGGCGGCAAGGAAAAGTGATAAATGTTGGAAGGGATGTGGCAAAATTAGGGCACTAATACACTACTGGTGGAATTGTGAATTGGCCCAACCATTCTGGAGGGCAATTTGGAATTTTGAGCAAAGGGCTTTAAAAAAATATCTTACCTTTGATTCAGTCATACCACTGTTGGATTTGTACCTCACAGAAATAATAGGGAAAAATACTCATATAAAAATATTCATAGCTGTGCTCTTTGTGGTGGCAAAAATTGGAAAATGAGGGAGTGTCCATAAATAGAGAATGGCTGAAGAAATTGTGGTATCCAATGATAACAATACTATTGTGCTGAAAGGACTGATAAACTATGGTGTTTCTATGTGAACTGGAAAGACCTCCATGTATTGATGCAGAGTGAAAGAAGCAGAACCAGAACATTGTAAACAGAAACTGATACATTATGGCACAATTGAACATAATAGACTTTTCTACTAGTAGTAATGCAATGACACAGGACAATCCAGAGGAACTTAGGAGAAAGAATGCTATCCACATCCAGAGAAAGAACTGTGGGAAGAGAAATGCAGTAGAAAAACATGTGTTCAATCACATGATTTGATGAGGATATGATTAGGGTTTTGCTGTTAAAAGATCACTCTACTGCAGATATGAATAACATGGAAATTGGTTTTGAACAATGATACATGTATAACCCAGCAGAATTGCTTGTCAGCTCTAGGAGGGAGAAGGGAAATGAGGGGGAATCATGAATCATGTAACTATAGGAAAATATTCTAAATTAGAAGTTCTACATACCTTAAAAAAAGCAACTTTTTTCCAAGGAACTCAGATGGTTAAAGGTCTACTTAGCAATAGGGACTGAAGCTTCTACTCCTGGGAAAGACACATGGGTCAGGGGGTGGGAATAATGTGGAGCAGAACAATTAAAGTGATTTAAAGCCATGTCACTGCGATCTAGAAGTTCTGTAAGAATAGCCACTCTGCCTGAGGCAGTCTGAGATTCAATGCACCTGCATTGGAAATAGTCCAGCAAACTGAGGGGCCAAAAATGCAAAGATAATAGCCACTGAGGCATTCTCCTAAAAATGGTCCTTATACTATTTGTCCCTATGAAGGTGGATATGTACTCCAATGAAAGTAATCTTAGCCTCTAGTCACTTTTCCAGTCTTGAGACCAAAAATAAAAGAACCGATGGTATAATCCTTACCCTTCAATTCTATTCTTCTTATTTTTATCACTGTTTGATTCCACTCTAAGGATCTAGTTTTGTCCTGGATTCATTGGGCCAATTCCAACTTGGGGGAATATTGGAAACTGATCCAATCTCCTCCTATTAGTGCAGGTGGTGATACATTACATCATAGTCCAAGATGGTATTAGGGTGTGCTCAGCTTGGAAATATAGGCTCATATACCAGTGCCAGATGATGCAATCAGGCTGAAAGTACTATGAAAAAGGGAAGTCTTGGAGTCAGCTTACTTGGGGAGTGGGCAGGCAGAAGATTGGAGTAGAGTTGGATGAAGCAATATTCAGGCTAAAGATCAATTTGACCTATTGATATAGAGAAGATAGCATATTTATGGAAGAACAAGTTTTATATTTATAGAAATATGCTTGGCTAAGATGTCTGAGGGTAAGAGGTGAACTGGGATAGAAGTCTCAAGGGGCTCAATAGGTAATAGTGATTTCTTAAATTGTATCCATCAGAGATTAACCAGAGCCTGTGGAGTCCACTGCTAATTTTGCGATCCAATCATAAGGCACATGAGATGTCTGATGTTCATGCTAATAATGTGGTTTTACATTTTAAGAGAAGGAATGCAAATTGTGCTGAAAGTCAGTCTTCTTGAGACCAATGAGTTAGGAGGGCTCAGCTCTTTTTTGTCAGGAGATTGAATAGTGAAGATGCAATAAACGCATCATTGCCTGCACTCTCCATGCTTCAGGGGATCCTCGTGCAGCTGTTCAGGTGGAGTTGCCATACAATAGAGGGGAATAATCACAGATGTCCAGGAGACAGCTAAGTCTATAGATATTATCTTGGAGCTAGTCACCCTTGTTCTGGAGTTAACCATGTGACCCTGGTAAGTGAATTCCCCAGGAAAATGTTTATGGGGGTGATAACTGCTAAAACCAAGGCTCTGCTTTACTCAAAAGGATATTTTGCTCTTTTGTTTTTTAGTAGTATAGGGCATCCTGGGAAATTTTTCTCCTTAGGGAAATTTAGAGGGCATACCTTCTGCCTCAGACTACTTACTAAAGAGCTTTGACTAAAGTGCATTTAGCATATAGCATGTGAAAACTTCCTGGGGAATATTAACCCTTCATATTTGATTTGAGAATGGAAAAGGAGTATTAGGAATCAAACTATCTGACCCACAGGCCTTACCAACTTATTATTCTAACTCCCTCTACTCCACAATCCAAAAAGTTGGATTAGCTTTGGGAGAAGTTGAATCACCTTATTGACTCATGCTGAACCACTTTCAAATTAACTATCAATTTTTTTAATGAAATGATGCTGTTATATTTTGCTCGATTGGGAAGTTGAATCTTTGAACCTTATACAGGATTTTGCATTTATCCCTATTTAGTCCTTAATTCTAGCTTGCTAAATTTTGAGGAACTTGTTTCTGTCACTGGTTCCCACTTGTAGCCCATCTTTAAGTCTTTCTTTTTGCTATGAAACCTAGCCTCTTTTCATCTTACTAAGAAATCTTTTCATTCTAATTCTACCTTCCAAGGCCAACATAGGACCTTTTGTGGATTTTTTTCTTAAAGGAAATAAAAGGCTAAAAGCATAAGATGTTCACTTTTAGAATATAAGAAAATATTATGAAACTTTTCCTACGAAATGAATTGGCAAGCACCTAGAAGAGAATTGTAGCATTGTGGAATGATCACTACCATTTAGAAAAGATAATGGTCTGTCAGAGAGTAATCTAATCTTTGTTAGAAAGAGGTACAGCCCGGCAGGTCAAGAGGAAGTGATGGTTGAAATATATCTTGAGTCTAAGAAGTCTATTTCTCATGATATATTTTCATAAATTGAGAAAAATTTATTTAGATATGCATAGCACATATGCTATCTAAGATTACACATATGACTACATATATACATGTGATGTGTATATGTATGTTTTTATATATTCATATATACATGAATTTCTTCTACTGAGAAAATCAATGGTAGATCATTGATCCCAAGTTGTATTCTTACGAAAATACAATAATTTTAATTATTATTTTTCTTTATTATGATATATTGTTATAATTTTTATTATTTATTTCTATTATATCATATATAATATATAATAATACAATAATTATAATATATTATACAATAAAAATATAAAATACAATAAGGGGCCTTACTGTACTTTAACAACATGAAAGAAGTAAAGAATTTCTGGAGCAAGTGGAACAAGGTATAGAAATTCTCAAATAAGTAATCAAAATAAGGAATCATGGTGGGAGTCCTATGCCTGTGTCCTATGTCTCAATAAAGAAAGGAAGGAGGCTTTGGGAATTTTCAGCATGGCACCTATAAATGGTGCCACCTCCAGAAGGATGCACGACTGAAACCAATCATACTTTACTTCAACTCCTTGTCCTTAAAAGAGGTCTTGTCAGTGAAGAATAAAGTTAGCCTTGAAGTATTTTTAAAATATAATAAGGGAGCAATATATATTCCTCCTACAGGTATGGATGGAAGAGAGTAATGAAGTTTGGTTTCTAAGCAAGGTGACCAATAGAGTATTCAGTGTAGGTATATAAACATCCAGCTGTCTATTTTTCCTACTATCTAGTATTCTTCCCCACTGGTTTCTATCCATATGCCTCCTGTTCCTCACTCTCAAACATCTACACATATCCAGAGTCTACTCCTTGAAATAACGATAGCAACAATAACAATAGGTAGTGGGTTGAGCAGGGGTGTCCTTACCAATCTGATGAGTTCCCTGGCTGAAGCATCTGAGGGGTATCTCCACATGAAATATGTGAGCATGACTGCTGAAAGCTTGCTGAGAGACAAGGAACTAGTTGGTTATAGGGAACCAGGACTACCTCCAAGGGAAGTGATTGACTTGCACATGGGATCATCAATTGTTTCTGAGACATAGAGACGTGAATTGAAAGGCCAGTTCAGTCTTAGATTTTTTTTTTTCCTTTCCCCATTCAGAAGTCAACTAAAGTGCAATAGAGTGTACCTGTGTTTTGAGAGATGGTATGTGTAGAGTGGGAATGGTGTGAAAGGAGTGGTAGGAGGAAGAGCCTGTGTAGCCACACAATCTCCTCTCACTAGAACCTGAAAATAGCTGCTTTGGGGCAGACACACACACACAATATATATATATATATATA